>NC_090941.1:1144202112-1144505143 GCF_040938575.1 Ambystoma mexicanum | reverse complement strand
AGCACTTATAACCATGAAGCTGTATTTCTATGAGGTTTCAAGACATCTGAAATTCAAAACTGCAATGTTCAGCCAGTTGGCCTGCATCACTGTTGTCATCCGAGGCCGTTCCTGCTATGGGCACTGTGGAGAAGTGCCCACCTTTTTATCCCTTGAAAGGACCTCAAGGCACCAGACCATTAAGTAGCTCCTCCCATATTTTTCCCGCTCTTTTCTGAGCTTGCTTGGTGAAGATTTTGAAAGTATAGAGAGATGGTTTTCTGTAGTGGGGATATTGCAACAATTGCTCACCTAACATGGAAGCACTTACTAACTAAAGAAAAATAGAAAGAACTCCTGTTAGGTGAACACCTGATGCTCAAATGCAATCCATCCCTAAATATTTTACCATGTACTTCCAGAGTTGTTGTTTATTTCACAGAACTTCAAACTCAAAAGGTAAGCACTTACAAGCTTGAAGCTGTATTTCTATGAGGTTTCAAGGCATCTGAAATTCAAAACTGCAATGTTCAGCCAAAGGGTCTGCATCCCTGTTCTTGTCTGAGGCTGGTATGGGCACTGTGGAATAAGTGCTCGCCTTTTTATCCCTTGAAAGGCCCTGAAGGCACCAAACCATTAAGTAGCTCCTCCCACATTTTTCCCGCTCTTTTCTGAGCTTGCTTGGTGAAGATTTTGAAAGTATAGAGAGATGGTTTTCTGTAGTGGGGATATTGCAACAATTGCTCACCTAACATGGAAGCACTTACTAACTAAAGAAAAATAGAAAGAACTCCTGTTAGGTGAACACCTGATGCTCAAATGCAATCCATCCCTAAATATTTTACCATGTACTTCCAGAGTTGTTGTTTATTTCACAGAACTTCAAACTCAAAAGGTAAGCACTTACAAGCTTGAAGCTGTATTTCTATGAGGTTTCAAGGCATCTGAAATTCAAAACTGCAATGTTCAGCCAAAGGGTCTGCATCCCTGTTCTTGTCTGAGGCTGGTATGGGCACTGTGGAATAAGTGCTTGCCTTTTTATCCCTTGAAAGGCCCTGAAGGCACCAAACCATTAAGAAGCTCCTCCCACATTTTTCCCGCTCTTTTCTGAGCTTGCTTGGTGAAGATTTTGAAAGTATAGAGAGATGGTTTTCTGTAGTGGAGATATTGCAACAATTGCTCACCTAACATGGAAGCACTTACTAACTAAAGAAAAATAGAAATAACTCCTGTTAGGTGAGCACCTGATGTTCAAATGCAACCCATCCCTAAATATTATACCATGTACTTCCAGAGTTGTTGTTTATTTCACAGAACTTCAAACTCAAAAGGTAAGCACTTATAACCATGAAGCTGTATTTCTATGAGGTTTCAAGACATCTGAAATTCAAAACTGCAATGTTCAGCCAGTTGGCCTGCATCACTGTTGTCATCCGAGGCCGTTCCTGCTATGGGCACTGTGGAGAAGGGCCCACCTTTTTATCCCTTGAAAGGCCCTCAAGGCACCAGACCATTAAGTAGCGCCTCCCACATTTTTCCCGCTCTTTTCTGAGGTTGCTTGGTGAAGATTTTGAAAGTATAGAGAGATGGTTTTCTGTAGTGGGGATATTGCAACAATTGCTCACCTAACATGGAAGCACTTACTAACTAAAGAAAAATAGAAAGAACTCCTGTTAGGTGAACACCCGATGCTCAAATGCAATCCATCCCTAAATATTATACCATGTACTTCCAGAGTTGTTTATTTCACAGAACTTCAAACTCAAAAGGTAAGCACTTACAAGCTTGAAGCTGTATTTCTATGAGGTTTCAAGGCATCTGAAATTCAAAACTGCAATGTTCAGCCAAAGGGTCTGCATCCCTGTTCTTGTCAGAGGCTGTTTCTGGTATGGGCACTGTGGAATAAGTGCTCGCCTTTTTATCCCTTGAAAGGCACTGAAGGCACCAAAACATTAAGTAGCTCCTCCCACATTTTTCCCGCTCTTTTCTGAGCTTGATTGGTGAAGATTTTGAAAGTATAGAGAGATGGTTTTCTGTAGTGGGGATATTGCAACAATTGCTCACCTAACATGGAAGCACTTACTAACTAAAGAAAAATAGAAAGAACTCCTGTTAGGTGAGCACCTGATGCTCAAATGCAATTATTCTCTAAATATTATAACATACACTTCCAGAGCTGTTGTTTAGTTAACAGAACTTCAACCTCAATAGGTAAGCACTTACAAGCTTGAAGCTGTATTTCTATGAGGTTTCAAGACATCTGAAATTCAAAACTGCAATGTTCAGCCAGTTGGCCTGCTTCACTGTTCTCATCCGAGGCCGTTCCTGCTATGGGCACTGTGGAAGAAGTGCCCACCTTTTTATCCCTTGAAAGGCCCTCAAGGCACCAAACCATTAAGTAGCTCCTCCCACATTTTTCCCGCTCTTTTCTGAGCTTGCTTGGTGAAGATTTTGAAAGTATAGAGAGATGGTTTTCTGTAGTGGGGATATTGCAACAATTGCTCACCTAACATGGAAGCACTTACTAACTAAAGAAAAATAGAAAGAACTCCTGTTAGGTGAGCACCTGATGTTCAAATGCAATCCATCCTAAATATTATAACATACACTTCCAAAGTTGCTGTTTAGTTCACAGAACTTCAACCTCAAAAGGTAAGCACTTATAACCATGAAACTGTATTTCTATGAGGTTTCAAGACATCTGAAATTCAAAACTGCAATGTTCAGCCAAAGGGTCTGCATCCCTGTTCTTGTCAGAGGCTGTTTCTGGTATGGGCACTGTGGAATAAGTGCTCGCCTTTTTATCCCTTGAAAGGCCCTGAAGGCACCAAACCATTAAGTAGCTCCTCCCACATTTTTCCCGCTCTTTTCTGAGCTTGCTTGGTGAAGATTTTGAAAGTATAGAGAGATGGTTTTCTGTAGTGGGGATATTGCAACAATTGCTCACCTAACATGGAAGCACTTACTAACTAAAGAAAAATAGAAAGAACTCCTGTTAGGTGAACACCTAATGCTCAAATGCAATCCATCCCTAAATATTATACCATGTACTTCCAGAGTTGTTGTTTATTTCACAGAACTTCAAACTCAAAAGGTAAGCACTTACAAGCTTGAAGCTGTATTTCTATGAGGTTTCAAGACATCTGAAATTCAAAACTGCAATGTTCAGCCAAAGGGTCTGCATCCCTGTTCTTGTCTGAGGCTTTTCCTGGTATGGGCACTGTGGAAGAAGTTCTAGCCTTTTTATCCCTTGAAAGTCCCTGAAGGCACCAAACCATTAAGAAGCTCCTCCCACATTTTTCCCGCTCTTTTCTGAGCTTGCTTGGTGAAGATTTTGAAAGTATAGAGAGATGTTTTTCTGTAGTGGAGATATTGCAACAATTGCGCACCTAACATGGAAGCACTTACTAACTAAAGAAAAATAGAAATAACTCCTGTTAGGTGAGCACCTGATGTTCAAATGCAATCCATCCTAAATATTATAACATACACTTCCAAAATTGCTGTTTAGTTCACAGAACTTCAACCTCAAAAGGGAAGCACTTACACATATATAAAACGCAGGTGCCAACCTTGAAGCTGTATTTCTGTGAGGTTCCAAGACATCTGAAATTCAAAACTGCAATGTTCAGCCAGTGGGTCTGCATCCCTGTTCTTGTCTGAGGCTGTTCCTGTTATGGGCACTGTGGAAGAAGTGCTCGCCTTTTTATCCCTTGAAAGGCCCTGAAGGCACCAAAACATTAAGTAGCTCCTCCCACATTTTTCCCGCTCTTTTCTGAGCTTGATTGGTGAAGATTTTGAAAGTATAGAGAGATGGTTTTCTGTAGTGGGGATATTGCAACAATTGCTCACCTAACATGGAAGCACTTACTAACTAAAGAAAAATAGAAAGAACTCCTGTTAGGTGAGCACCTGATGCTCAAATGCAATTATTCTCTAAATATTATAACATACACTTCCAGAGCTGTTGTTTAGTTAACAGAGTTGTTGTTTATTTCACAGAACTTCAAACTCAAAAGGTAAGCACTTACAAGCTTGAAGCTGTATTTCTATGAGGTTTCAAGGCATCTGAAATTCAAAACTGCAATGTTCAGCCAAAGGGTCTGCATCCCTGTTCTTGTCAGAGGCTGTTTCTGGTATGGGCACTGTGGAAGAAGTGCCCACCTTTTTATCCCTTGAAAGGCCCTCAAGGCACCAAACCATTAAGTAGCTCCTCCCACATTTTTCCCGCTCTTTTCCGAGCTTGCTTGGTGAAGATTTTGAAAGTATAGAGAGATGGTTTTCTGTAGTGGGGATAGTGCAACAATTGCTCACCTAACATAGAAGCACTTACTAACTAAAGAAAAATAGAAAGAACTCCTGTTAGGTGAACACCTGATGCTCAAATGCAATCCATCCCTAAATAGTATACCATGTACTTCCAGAGTTGTTGTTTATTTCACAGAACTTCAAACTCAAAAGGTAAGCACTTATAACCATGAAGCTGTATTTCTATGAGGTTTCAAGACATCTGAAATTCAAAACTGCAATGTTCAGCCAGTTGGCCTGCATCACTGTTGTCATCCGAGGCCGTTCCTGCTATGGGCACTGTGGAGAAGGGCCCACCTTTTTATCCCTTGAAAGCCCTCAAGGCACCAGACCATTAAGTAGCTCCTCCCACATTTTTCCCGCTCTTTTCTGAGGTTGCTTGGTGAAGATTTTGAAAGTATAGAGAGATGGTTTTCTGTAGTGGGGATATTGCAACAATTGCTCACCTAACATGGAAGCACTTACTAACTAAAGAAAAATAGAAAGAACTCCTGTTAGGTGAACACCTGATGCTCAAATGCAATCCATCCCTAAATATTATACCATGTACTTCCAGAGTTGTTGTTTATTTCACAGAACTTCAAACTCAAAAGGTAAGCACTTACAAGCTTGAAGCTGTATTTCTATGAGGTTTCAAGGCATCTGAAATTCAAAACTGCAATGTTCAGCCAAAGGGTCTGCATCCCTGTTCTTGTCAGAGGCTGTTTCTGGTATGGGCACTGTGGAATAAGTGCTCGCCTTTTTATCCCTTGAAAGGCCCTGAAGGCACCAAACCATTAAGTAGCTCCTCCCACATTTTTCCCGCTCTTTTCTGAGCTTGCTTGGTGAATATTTTGAAAGTATAGAGAGATGGTTTTCTGTAGTGGAGATATTGCAACAATTGCTCACCTAACATGGAAGCACTTACTAACTAAAGAAAAATAGAAAGAACTCCTGTTAGGTGAGCACCTGATGTTCAAATGCAACCCATCCCTAAATATTATACCATGTACTTCCAGAGTTGTTGTTTATTTCACAGAACTTCAAACTCAAAAGGTAAGCACTTACAACCATGAAGCTGTATTTCTATGAGGTTTCAAGATATCTGAAATTCAAAACTGCAATGTTCAGCCAGTTGGCCTGCATCACTGTTCTCATCCGAGGCCGTTCCTGCTATGGGCACTGTGGAAGAAGTGCCCACCTTGTTATGCCTTGAAAGGCACTCAAGGCACCAAACCATTAAGTAGCTCCTCCCACATTTTTCCCGCTCTTTTGCGAGCTTGCTTGGTGAAGATTTAGAAAGTATAGAGAGATGGTTTTCTGTAGTGGGGATAGTGCAACAATTGCTCACCTAACATAGAAGCACTTACTAACTAAAGAAAAATAGAAAGAACTCCTGTTAGGTGAACACCTGATGATCAAATGCAATCCATCCCTAAATAGTATACCATGTACTTCCAGAGTTGTTGTTTATTTCACAGAACTTCAAACTCAAAAGGTAAGCACTTATAACCATGAAGCTGTATTTCTATGAGGTTTCAAGACATCTGAAATTCAAAACTGCAATGTTCAGCCAGTTGGCCTGCATCACTGTTGTCATCCGAGGCCGTTCCTGCTATGGGCACTGTGGAGAAGTGCCCACCTTTTTATCCCTTGAAAGGACCTCAAGGCACCAGACCATTAAGTAGCTCCTCCCATATTTTTCCCGCTCTTTTCTGAGCTTGCTTGGTGAAGATTTTGAAAGTATAGAGAGATGGTTTTCTGTAGTGGAGATATTGCAACAATTGCTCACCTAACATGGAAGCACTTACTAACTAAAGAAAAATAGAAAGAACTCCTGTTAGGTGAACACCTGATGCTCAAATGCAATCCATCCCTAAATATTATACCATGTACTTCCAGAGTTGTTGTTTATTTCACAGAACTTCAAACTCAAAAGGTAAGCACTTACAAGCTTGAAGCTGTAATTCTATGAGGTTTCAAGGCATCTGAAATTCAAAACTGCAATGTTCAGCCAAAGGGTCTGCATCCCTGTTCTTGTCAGAGGCTGTTTCTGGTATGGGCACTGTGGAATAAGTGCTCGCCTTTTTATCCCTTGAAAGGCCCTGAAGGCACCAAACCATTAAGTAGCTCCTCCCACATTTTTCCCGCTCTTTTCTGAGCTTGCTTGGTGAAGATTTTGAAAGTATAGAGAGATGGTTTTCTGTAGTGGGGATATTGCAACAATTGCTCACCTAACATGGAAGCACTTACTAACTAAAGAAAAATAGAAAGAACTCCTGTTAGGTGAACACCTGATGCTCAAATGCAATCCATCCCTAAATATTTTACCATGTACTTCCAGAGTTGTTGTTTATTTCACAGAACTTCAAACTCAAAAGGTAAGCACTTACAAGCTTGAAGCTGTATTTCTGTGAGGTTCCAAGGCATCTGAAATTCAAAACTGCAATGTTCAGCCAAAGGGTCTGCATCCCTGTTCTTGTCTGAGGCTGGTATGGGCACTGTGGAAGAAGTTCTAGCCTTTTTATCCCTTGAAAGTCCCTGAAGGCACCAAACCATTAAGAAGCTCCTCCCACATTTTTCCCGCTCTTTTCTGAGCTTGCTTGGTGAAGATTTTGAAAGTATAGAGGGATGGTTTTCTGTAGTGGAGATATTGCAACAATTGCTCACCTAACATGGAAGCACTTACTAACTAAAGAAAAATAGAAAGAACTCCTGTTAGGTGAGCACCTGATGCTCAAATGCAATTATTCTCTAAATATTATAACATACACTTCCAGAGCTGTTGTTTATTTCACAGAACTTCAAACTCAAAAGGTAAGCACTTATAACCATGAAGCTGTATTTCTATGAGGTTTCAAGACATCTGAAATTCAAAACTGCAATGTTCAGCCAGTTGGCCTGCATCACTGTTGTCATCCGAGGCCGTTCCTGCTATGGGCACTGTGGAGAAGGGCCCACCTTTTTATCCCTTGAAAGGCCCTCAAGGCACCAGACCATTAAGTAGCTCCTCCCACATTTTTCCCGCTCTTTTCTGAGGTTGCTTGGTGAAGATTTTGAAAGTATAGAGAGATGTTTTTCTGTAGTGGGGATATTGCAACAATTGCTCACCTAACATGAAAGCACTTACTAACTAAAGAAAAATAGAAAGAACTCCTGTTAGGTGAACACCTGATGCTCAAATGCAATCCATCCCTAAATATTATACCATGTACTTCCAGAGTTGTTGTTTATTTCACAGAACTTCAAACTCAAAAGGTAAGCACTTACAAGCTTGAAGCTGTATTTCTATGAGGTTTCAAGGCATCTGAAATTCAAAACTGCAATGTTCAGCCAAAGGGTCTGCATCCCTGTTCTTGTCAGAGGCTGTTTCTGGTATGGGCACTGTGGAATAAGTGCTTGCCTTTTTATCCCTTGAAAGGCCCTGAAGGCACCAAACCATTAAGTAGCTCCTCCCACATTTTTCCCGCTCTTTTCTGACCTTGCTTGGTGAAGATTTTGAAAGTATAGAGAGATGGTTTTCTGTAGTGGGGATATTGCAACAATTGCTCACCTAACATGGAAGCACTTACTAACTAAAGAACAATAGAAAGAACTCCTGTTAGGTGAACACCTGATGCTCAAATGCAATCCATCCCTAAATATTATACCATGTACTTCCAGAGTTGTTGTTTATTTCACAGAACTTCAAACTCAAAAGGTAAGCACTTACAAGCTTGAAGCTGTATTTCTATGAGGTTTCAAGACATCTGAAATTCAAAACTGCAATGTTCAGCCAAAGGGTCTGCATCCCTGTTCTTGTCTGAGGCTGTTCCTGGTATGGGCACTGTGGAAGAAGTTCTAGCCTTTTTATCCCTTGAAAGTCCCTGAAGGCACCAAACCATTAAGAAGCTCCTCCCACATTTTTCCCGCTCTTTTCTGAGCTTGCTTGGTGAAGATTTTGAAAGTATAGAGGGATGGTTTTCTGTAGTGGAGATATTGCAACAATTGCTCACCTAACATGGAAGCACTTACTAACTAAAGAAAAATAGAAAGAACTCCTGTTAGGTGAGCACCTGATGCTCAAATGCAATTATTCTCTAAATATTATAACATACACTTCCAGAGCTGTTGTTTAGTTAACAGAACTTCAACCTCAAAAGGTAAGCACTTATAACCATGAAGCTGTATTTCTATGAGGTTTCAAGACATCTGAAATTCAAAACTGCAATGTTCAGCCAATGGGTCTGCATCCCTGTTCTTGTCTGAGGCTGTTACTGTTATGGGCACTGTGGAAGAAGTGCTCGCCTTTTTATCCCTTGAAAGGCCCTGAAGGCACCAAACCATTAAGTAGCTCCTCCCACATTTTTCCCGCTCTTTTCTGAGCTTGCTTGGTGAAGATTTTGAAAGTATAGAGAGATGGTTTTCTGTAGTGGAGATATTGCAACAATTGCTCACCTAGCATGGAAGCACTTACTAACTAAAGAAAAATAGAAAGAACTCCTGTTAGGTGAGCACCTGATGCTCAAATGCAATTATTCTCTAAATATTATAACATACACTTCCAGAGCTGTTGTTTAGTTAACAGAACTTCAACCTCAATAGGTAAGCACTTACAAGCTTGAAGCTGTATTTCTATGAGGTTTCAAGACATCTGAAATTCAAAACTGCAATGTTCAGCCAGTTGGCCTGCATCACTGTTCTCATCCGAGGCCGTTCCTGCTATGGGCACTGTGGAAGAAGTGCCCACCTTTTTATCCCTTGAAAGTCCCTGAAGGCACCAAACCATTAAGTAGCTCCTCCCACATTTTTCCCGCTCTTTTCTGAGCTTGCTTGGTGAAGATTTTGAAAGTATAGAGAGATGGTTTTCTGTAGTGGAGATATTGCAACAATTGCTCACCTAACATGGAAGCACTTACTAACTAAAGAAAAATAGAAAGAACTCCTGTTAGGTGAGCACCTGATGCTCAAATGCAATTATTCTCTAAATATTATAACATACACTTCCAGAGCTGTTGTTTAGTTAACAGAACTTCAACCTCAATAGGTAAGCACTTACAAGCTTGAAGCTGTATTTCTATGAGGTTTCAAGACATCTGAAATTCAAAACTGCAATGTTCAGCCAGTTGGCCTGCATCACTGTTCTCATCCGAGGCCGTTCCTGCTATGGGCACTGTGGAAGAAGTGCCCACCTTTTTATCCCTTGAAAGGCCCTCAAGGCACCAAACCATTAAGTAGCTCCTCCCACATTTTTCCCGCTCTTTTCTGAGCTTGCTTGGTGAAGATTTTGAAAGTATAGAGAGATGGTTTTCTGTAGTGGGGATATCGCAACAATTGCTCACCTAACATGGAAGCACTTACTAACTAAAGAAAAATAGAAAGAACTCCTGTTAGGTGAGCACCTGATGTTCAAATGCAATCCATCCTAAATATTATAACATACACTTCCAAAGTTGCTGTTTAGTTCACAGAACTTCAACCTCAAAAGGTAAGCACTTATAACCATGAAGCTGTATTTCTATGAGGTTTCAAGACATCTGAAATTCAAAACTGCAATGTTCAGCCAATGGGTCTGCATCCCTGTTCTTGTCTGAGGCTGTTCCTGTTATGGGTACTGTGGAAGAAGTGCTCGCCTTTTTATCCCTTGAAAGGCCCTGAAGGCACCAAACCATTAAGTAGCTCCTCCCACATGTTTCTCGCTCTTTCTGAGCTTGCTTGGTGAAGATTTTGAAAGTATAGAGAGATGGTTTTCTGTAGTGGGGATATTGCAACAATTGCTCACCTAACATGGAAGCACTTACTAACTAAAGAAAAATAGAAAGAACTCCTGTTAGGTGAGCACCTGATGCTCAAATGTAATTATTCTCTAAATATTATAACATACACTTCCAGAGCTGTTGTTTAGTTAACAGAACTTCAACCTCAATAGGTAAGCACTTACAAGCTTGAAGCTGTATTTCTATGAGGTTTCAAGACATCTGAAATTCAAAACTGCAATGTTCAGCCAGTTGGCCTGCATCACTGTTCTCATCCGAGGCCGTTCCTGCTATGGGCACTGTGGAAGAAGTGCCCACCTTTTTATCCCTTGAAAGTCCCTGAAGGCACCAAACCATTAAGTAGCTCCTCCCACATTTTTCCCGCTATTTTCTGAGCTTGCTTGGTGAAGATTTTGAAAGTATAGAGAGATGGTTTTCTGTAGTGGAGATATTGCAACAATTGCTCACCTAACATGGAAGCACTTACTAACTAAAGAAAAATAGAAAGAACTCCTGTTAGGTGAGCACCTGATGCTCAAATGCAATTATTCTCTAAATATTATAACATACACTTCCAGAGCTGTTGTTTAGTTAACAGAACTTCAACCTCAATAGGTAAGCACTTACAAGCTTGAAGCTGTATTTCTATGAGGTTTCAAGACATCTGAAATTCAAAACTGCAATGTTCAGCCAGTTGGCCTGCATCACTGTTCTCATCCGAGGCCGTTCCTGCTATGGGCACTGTGGAAGAAGTGCCCACCTTTTTATCCCTTGAAAGGCCCTCAAGGCACCAAACCATTAAGTAGCTCCTCCCACATTTTTCCCGCTCTTTTCTGAGCTTGCTTGGTGAAGATTTTGAAAGTATAGAGAGATGGTTTTCTGTAGTGGGGATATTGCAACAATTGCTCACCTAACATGGAAGCACTTACTAACTAAAGAAAAATAAAAAGAACTCCTGTTAGGTGAGCACCTGATGTTCAAATGCAATCCATCCTAAATATTATAACATACACTTCCGAAGTCGCTGTTTAGTTCACAGAACTTCAACCTCAAAAGGTAAGCACTTATAACCATGAAGCTGTATTTCTATGAGGTTTCAAGACATCTGAAATTCAAAACTGCAATGTTCAGCCAATGGGTCTGCATCCCTGTTCTTGTCTGAGGCTGTTCCTGTTATGGGCACTGTGGAAGAAGTGCTCGCCTTTTTATCCCTTGAAAGGCCCTGAAGGCACCAAACCATTAAGTAGCTCCTCCCACATTTTTCCCGCTCTTTCTGAGCTTGCTTGGTGAAGATTTTGAAAGTATAGAGAGATGGTTTTCTGTAGTGGGGATATTGCAACAATTGCTCACCTAACATGGAAGCACTTACTAACTAAAGAAAAATAGAAAGAACTCCTGTTAGGTGAACACCTGATGCTCAAATGTAATCCATCCCTAAATATTATACCATGTACTTCCAGAGTTGTTGTTTATTTCACAGAACTTCAAACTCAAAAGGTAAGCACTTACAAGCTTGAAGCTGTATTTCTATGAGGTTTCAAGACATCTGAAATTCAAAACTGCAATGTTCAGCCAAAGGGTCTGCATCCCTGTTCTTGTCTGAGGCTGTTCCTGGTATGGGCACTGTGGGAGAAGTTCTAGCCTTTTTATCCCTTGAAAGTCCCTGAAGGCACCAAACCATTAAGAAGCTCCTCCCACATTTTTCCCGCTCTTTTCAGAGCTTGCTTGGTGAAGATTTTGAAAGTATAGAGAGATGGTTTTCTGTAGTGGAGATATTGCAACAATTGCTCACCTAACATGGAAGCACTTACTAACTAAAGAAAAATAGAAATAACTCCTGTTAGGTGAGCACCTGATGTTCAAATGCAATCCATCCTAAATATTATAACATACACTTCCAAAATTGCTGTTTAGTTCACAGAACTTCAACCTCAAAAGGGAAGCACTTACACATATATAAAACGCAGGTGCCAACC
Source organism: Ambystoma mexicanum (assembly GCF_040938575.1). Classification (NCBI taxonomy): domain Eukaryota; kingdom Metazoa; phylum Chordata; class Amphibia; order Caudata; family Ambystomatidae; genus Ambystoma; species Ambystoma mexicanum. The sequence goes on along the minus strand of NC_090941.1, from coordinate 1,144,493,166 downwards.
TTGAAGCTGTATTTCTGTGAGGTTCCAAGACATCTGAAATTCAAAACTGCAATGTTCAGCCAGTGGGTCTGCATCCCTGTTCTTGTCTGAGGCTGTTCCTGCTATGGGCACTGTGGAAGAAGTGCCCACCTTTTTATCCCTTGAAAGGCCCTCAAGGCACCAAACCATTAAGTAGCTCCTCCCACATTTTTCCCGCTCTTTTCTGAGCTTGCTTGGTGAAGATTTTGAAAGTATAGAGAGATGGTTTTCTGTAGTGGGGATATTGCAACAGTTGCTCACCTAACATGGAAGCACTTACTAACTAAAGAAAAATAGAAAGAACTCCTGTTAGGTGAGCACCTGATGCTCAAATGCAATTATTCTCTAAATATTATAACATACACTTCCAGAGCTGTTGTTTAGTTAACAGAACTTCAACCTCAATAGGTAAGCACTTACAAGCTTGAAGCTGTATTTCTATGAGGTTTCAAGACATCTGAAATTCAAAACTGCAATGTTCAGCCAGTTGGCCTGCATCACTGTTCTCATCCGAGGCCGTTCCTGCTATGGGCACTGTGGAAGAAGTGCCCACCTTTTTATCCCTTGAAAGGCCCTCAAGGCACCAAACCATTAAGTAGCTCCTCCCACATTTTTCCCGCTCTTTTCTGAGCTTGCTTGGTGAAGATTTTGAAAGTATAGAGAGATGGTTTTCTGTAGTAGAGATATTGCAACAATTGCTCACCTAACATGGAAGCACTTACTAACTAAAGAAAAATAGAAAGAACTCCTGTTAGGTGAGCACCTGATGCTCAAATGCAATTATTCTCTAAATATTATAACATACACTTCCAGAGCTGTTGTTTAGTTAACAGAACTTCAACCTCAATAGGTAAGCACTTACAAGCTTGAAGCTGTATTTCTATGAGGTTTCAAGACATCTGAAATTCAAAACTGCAATGTTCAGCCAGTTGGCCTGCATCACTGTTCTCATCCGAGGCCGTTCCTGCTATGGGCACTGTGGAAGAAGTGCCCACCTTTTTATCCCTTGAAAGGCCCTCAAGGCACCAAACCATTAAGTAGCTCCTCCCACATTTTTCCCGCTCTTTTCTGAGCTTGCTTGGTGAAGATTTTGAAAGTATAGAGAGATGGTTTTCTGTAGTGGGGATATTGCAACAATTGCTCACCTAACATGGAAGCACTTACTAACTAAAGAAAAATAAAAAGAACTCCTGTTAGGTGAGCACCTGATGTTCAAATGCAATCCATCCTAAATATTATAACATACACTTCCAAAGTCGCTGTTTAGTTCACAGAACTTCAACCTCAAAAGGTAAGCACTTATAACCATGAAGCTGTATTTCTATGAGGTTTCAAGACATCTGAAATTCAAAACTGCAATGTTCAGCCAATGGGTCTGCATCCCTGTTCTTGTCTGAGGCTGTTCCTGTTATGGGCACTGTGGAAGAAGTGCTCGCCTTTTTATCCCTTGAAAGGCCCTGAAGGCACCAAACCATTAAGTAGCTCCTCCCACATTTTTCCCGCTCTTTCTGAGCTTGCTTGGTGAAGATTTTGAAAGTATAGAGAGATGGTTTTCTGTAGTGGGGATATTGCAACAATTGCTCACCTAACATGGAAGCACTTACTAACTAAAGAAAAATAGAAAGAACTCCTGTTAGGTGAACACCTGATGCTCAAATGTAATCCATCCCTAAATATTATACCATGTACTTCCAGAGTTGTTGTTTATTTCACAGAACTTCAAACTCAAAAGGTAAGCACTTACAAGCTTGAAGCTGTATTTCTATGAGGTTTCAAGACATCTGAAATTCAAAACTGCAATGTTCAGCCAAAGGGTCTGCATCCCTGTTCTTGTCTGAGGCTGTTCCTGGTATGGGCACTGTGGGAGAAGTTCTAGCCTTTTTATCCCTTGAAAGTCCCTGAAGGCACCAAACCATTAAGAAGCTCCTCCCACATTTTTCCCGCTCTTTTCAGAGCTTGCTTGGTGAAGATTTTGAAAGTATAGAGAGATGGTTTTCTGTAGTGGAGATATTGCAACAATTGCTCACCTAACATGGAAGCACTTACTAACTAAAGAAAAATAGAAATAACTCCTGTTAGGTGAGCACCTGATGTTCAAATGCAATCCATCCTAAATATTATAACATACACTTCCAAAATTGCTGTTTAGTTCACAGAACTTCAACCTCAAAAGGGAAGCACTTACACATATATAAAACGCAGGTGCCAACCTTGAAGCTGTATTTCTGTGAGGTTCCAAGACATCTGAAATTCAAAACTGCAATGTTCAGCCAGTGGGTCTGCATCCCTGTTCTTGTCTGAGGCTGTTCCTGTTATGGGCACTGTGGAAGAAGTGCTCGCCTTTTTATCCCTTGAAAGGCCCTGAAGGCACCAAAACATTAAGTAGCTCCTCCCACATTTTTCCCGCTCTTTTCTGAGCTTGATTGGTGAAGATTTTGAAAGTATAGAGAGATGGTTTTCTGTAGTGGGGATATTGCAACAATTGCTCACCTAACATGGAAGCACTTACTAACTAAAGAAAAATAGAAAGAACTCCTGTTAGGTGAGCACCTGATGCTCAAATGCAATTATTCTCTAAATATTATAACATACACTTCCAGAGCTGTTGTTTAGTTAACAGAGTTGTTGTTTATTTCACAGAACTTCAAACTCAAAAGGTAAGCACTTACAAGCTTGAAGCTGTATTTCTATGAGGTTTCAAGGCATCTGAAATTCAAAACTGCAATGTTCAGCCAAAGGGTCTGCATCCCTGTTCTTGTCAGAGGCTGTTTCTGGTATGGGCACTGTGGAAGAAGTGCCCACCTTTTTATCCCTTGAAAGGCCCTCAAGGCACCAAACCATTAAGTAGCTCCTCCCACATTTTTCCCGCTCTTTTCCGAGCTTGCTTGGTGAAGATTTTGAAAGTATAGAGAGATGGTTTTCTGTAGTGGGGATAGTGCAACAATTGCTCACCTAACATAGAAGCACTTACTAACTAAAGAAAAATAGAAAGAACTCCTGTTAGGTGAACACCTGATGCTCAAATGCAATCCATCCCTAAATAGTATACCATGTACTTCCAGAGTTGTTGTTTATTTCACAGAACTTCAAACTCAAAAGGTAAGCACTTATAACCATGAAGCTGTATTTCTATGAGGTTTCAAGACATCTGAAATTCAAAACTGCAATGTTCAGCCAGTTGGCCTGCATCACTGTTGTCATCCGAGGCCGTTCCTGCTATGGGCACTGTGGAGAAGGGCCCACCTTTTTATCCCTTGAAAGGCCCTCAAGGCACCAGACCATTAAGTAGCTCCTCCCACATTTTTCCCGCTCTTTTCTGAGGTTGCTTGGTGAAGATTTTGAAAGTATAGAGAGATGTTTTTCTGTAGTGGGATATTGCAACAATTGCTCACCTAACATGAAAGCACTTACTAACTAAAGAAAAATAGAAAGAACTCCTGTTAGGTGATCACCTGATGCTCAAATGCAATCCATCCCTAAATATTATACCATGTACTTCCAGAGTTGTTTATTTCACAGAACTTCAAACTCAAAAGGTAAGCACTTACAAGCTTGAAGCTGTATTTCTATGAGGTTTCAAGGCATCTGAAATTCAAAACTGCAATGTTCAGCCAAAGGGTCTGCATCCCTGTTCTTGTCAGAGGCTGTTTCTGGTATGGGCACTGTGGAATAAGTGCTCGCCTTTTTATCCCTTGAAAGGCCCTGAAGGCACCAAACCATTAAGTAGCTCCTCCCACATTTTTCCGGCTCTTTTCTGAGCTTGCTTGGTGAAGATTTTGAAAGTATAGAGAGATGGTTTTCTGTAGTGGGGATATTGCAACAATTGCTCACCTAACATGGAAGCACTTACTAACTAAAGAAAAATAGAAAGAACTCCTGTTAGGTGAACACCTGATGCTCAAATGCAACCCATCCCTAAATATTATACCATGTACTTCCAGAGTTGTTGTTTATTTCACAGAACTTCAAACACAAAAGGTAAGCACTTACAAGCTTGAAGCTGTATTTCTATGAGGTTTCAAGACATCTGAAATTCAAAACTGCAATGTTCAGCCAGTTGGCCTGCATCACTGTTCTCATCCGAGGCCGTTCCTGCTATGGGCACTGTGGAAGAAGTGCCCACCTTTTTATCCCTTGAAAGGCCCTCAAGGCACCAAACCATTAAGTAGCTCCTCCCACATTTTTCCCGCTCTTTTCTGAGCTTGCTTGGTGAAGATTTTGAAAGTATAGAGAGATGGTTTTCTGTAGTAGAGATATTGCAACAATTGCTCACCTAACATGGAAGCACTTACTAACTAAAGAAAAATAGAAAGAACTCCTGTTAGGTGAACACCTGATGCTCAAATGCAATCCATCCCTAAATATTATACCATGTACTTCCAGAGTTGTTGTTTATTTCACAGAACTTCAAACTCAAAAGGTAAGCACTTACAAGCTTGAAGCTGTATTTCTATGAGGTTTCAAGACATCTGAAATTCAAAACTGCAATGTTCAGCCAGTTGGCCTGCATCACTGTTCTCATCCGAGGCCGTTCCTGCTATGGGCACTGTGGAAGAAGTGCCCACCTTTTTATCCCTTGAAAGGCCCTCAAGGCACCAAACCATTAAGTAGCTCCTCCCACATTTTTCCCGCTCTTTTCTGAGCTTGCTTGGTGAAGATTTTGAAAGTATAGAGAGATGGTTTTCTGTAGTGGGGATATTGCAACAGTTGCTCACCTAACATGGAAGCACTTACTAACTAAAGAAAAATAGAAAGAACTCCTGTTAGGTGAGCACCTGATGCTCAAATGCAATTATTCTCTAAATATTATAACATACACTTCCAGAGCTGTTGTTTAGTTAACAGAACTTCAACCTCAATAGGTAAGCACTTACAAGCTTGAAGCTGTATTTCTATGAGGTTTCAAGACATCTGAAATTCAAAACTGCAATGTTCAGCCAGTTGGCCTGCATCACTGTTCTCATCCGAGGCCGTTCCTGCTATGGGCACTGTGGAAGAAGTGCCCACCTTTTTATCCCTTGAAAGGCCCTCAAGGCACCAAACCATTAAGTAGCTCCTCCCACATTTTTCCCGCTCTTTTCTGAGCTTGCTTGGTGAAGATTTTGAAAGTATAGAGAGATGGTTTTCTGTAGTAGAGATATTGCAACAATTGCTCACCTAACATGGAAGCACTTACTAACTAAAGAAAAATAGAAAGAACTCCTGTTAGGTGAGCACCTGATGCTCAAATGCAATTATTCTCTAAATATTATAACATACACTTCCAGAGCTGTTGTTTAGTTAACAGAACTTCAACCTCAATAGGTAAGCACTTACAAGCTTGAAGCTGTATTTCTATGAGGTTTCAAGACATCTGAAATTCAAAACTGCAATGTTCAGCCAGTTGGCCTGCATCACTGTTCTCATCCGAGGCCGTTCCTGCTATGGGCACTGTGGAAGAAGTGCCCACCTTTTTATCCCTTGAAAGGCCCTCAAGGCACCAAACCATTAAGTAGCTCCTCCCACATTTTTCCCGCTCTTTTCTGAGCTTGCTTGGTGAAGATTTTGAAAGTATAGAGAGATGGTTTTCTGTAGTGGGGATATTGCAACAATTGCTCACCTAACATGGAAGCACTTACTAACTAAAGAAAAATAAAAAGAACTCCTGTTAGGTGAGCACCTGATGTTCAAATGCAATCCATCCTAAATATTATAACATACACTTCCAAAGTCGCTGTTTAGTTCACAGAACTTCAACCTCAAAAGGTAAGCACTTATAACCATGAAGCTGTATTTCTATGAGGTTTCAAGACATCTGAAATTCAAAACTGCAATGTTCAGCCAATGGGTCTGCATCCCTGTTCTTGTCTGAGGCTGTTCCTGTTATGGGCACTGTGGAAGAAGTGCTCGCCTTTTTATCCCTTGAAAGGCCCTGAAGGCACCAAACCATTAAGTAGCTCCTCCCACATTTTTCCCGCTCTTTCTGAGCTTGCTTGGTGAAGATTTTGAAAGTATAGAGAGATGGTTTTCTGTAGTGGGGATATTGCAACAATTGCTCACCTAACATGGAAGCACTTACTAACTAAAGAAAAATAGAAAGAACTCCTGTTAGGTGAACACCTGATGCTCAAATGTAATCCATCCCTAAATATTATACCATGTACTTCCAGAGTTGTTGTTTATTTCACAGAACTTCAAACTCAAAAGGTAAGCACTTACAAGCTTGAAGCTGTATTTCTATGAGGTTTCAAGACATCTGAAATTCAAAACTGCAATGTTCAGCCAAAGGGTCTGCATCCCTGTTCTTGTCTGAGGCTGTTCCTGGTATGGGCACTGTGGGAGAAGTTCTAGCCTTTTTATCCCTTGAAAGTCCCTGAAGGCACCAAACCATTAAGAAGCTCCTCCCACATTTTTCCCGCTCTTTTCAGAGCTTGCTTGGTGAAGATTTTGAAAGTATAGAGAGATGGTTTTCTGTAGTGGAGATATTGCAACAATTGCTCACCTAACATGGAAGCACTTACTAACTAAAGAAAAATAGAAATAACTCCTGTTAGGTGAGCACCTGATGTTCAAATGCAATCCATCCTAAATATTATAACATACACTTCCAAAATTGCTGTTTAGTTCACAGAACTTCAACCTCAAAAGGGAAGCACTTACACATATATAAAACGCAGGTGCCAACCTTGAAGCTGTATTTCTGTGAGGTTCCAAGACATCTGAAATTCAAAACTGCAATGTTCAGCCAGTGGGTCTGCATCCCTGTTCTTGTCTGAGGCTGTTCCTGTTATGGGCACTGTGGAAGAAGTGCTCGCCTTTTTATCCCTTGAAAGGCACTGAAGGCACCAAAACATTAAGTAGCTCCTCCCACATTTTTCCCGCTCTTTTCTGAGCTTGATTGGTGAAGATTTTGAAAGTATAGAGAGATGGTTTTCTGTAGTGGGGATATTGCAACAATTGCTCACCTAACATGGAAGCACTTACTAACTAAAGAAAAATAGAAAGAACTCCTGTTAGGTGAGCACCTGATGCTCAAATGCAATTATTCTCTAAATATTATAACATACACTTCCAGAGCTGTTGTTTAGTTAACAGAACTTCAACCTCAATAGGTAAGCACTTACAAGCTTGAAGCTGTATTTCTATGAGGTTTCAAGACATCTGAAATTCAAAACTGCAATGTTCAGCCAGTTGGCCTGCTTCACTGTTCTCATCCGAGGCCGTTCCTGCTATGGGCACTGTGGAAGAAGTGCCCACCTTTTTATCCCTTGAAAGGCCCTCAAGGCACCAAACCATTAAGTAGCTCCTCCCACATTTTTCCCGCTCTTTTCTGAGCTTGCTTGGTGAAGATTTTGAAAGTATAGAGAGATGGTTTTCTGTAGTGGGGATATTGCAACAATTGCTCACCTAACATGGAAGCACTTACTAACTAAAGAAAAATAGAAAGAACTCCTGTTAGGTGAGCACCTGATGTTCAAATGCAATCCATCCTAAATATTATAACATACACTTCCAAAGTTGCTGTTTAGTTCACAGAACTTCAACCTCAAAAGGTAAGCACTTATAACCATGAAGCTGTATTTCTATGAGGTTTCAAGACATCTGAAATTCAAAACTGCAATGTTCAGCCAAAGGGTCTGCATCCCTGTTCTTGTCAGAGGCTGTTTCTGGTATGGGCACTGTGGAATAAGTGCTCGCCTTTTTATCCCTTGAAAGGCCCTGAAGGCACCAAACCATTAAGTAGCTCCTCCCACATTTTTCCCGCTCTTTTCTGAGCTTGCTTGGTGAAGATTTTGAAAGTATAGAGAGATGGTTTTCTGTAGTGGGGATATTGCAACAATTGCTCACCTAACATGGAAGCACTTACTAACTAAAGAAAAATAGAAAGAACTCCTGTTAGGTGAACACCTAATGCTCAAATGCAATCCATCCCTAAATATTATACCATGTACTTCCAGAGTTGTTGTTTATTTCACAGAACTTCAAACTCAAAAGGGAAGCACTTACACATATATAAAACGCAGGTGCCAACCTTGAAGCTGTATTTCTGTGAGGTTCCAAGACATCTGAAATTCAAAACTGCAATGTTCAGCCAGTGGGTCTGCATCCCTGTTCTTGTCTGAGGCTGTTCCTGTTATGGGCACTGTGGAAGAAGTGCTCGCCTTTTTATCCCTTGAAAGGCCCTGAAGGCACCAAAACATTAAGTAGCTCCTCCCACATTTTTCCCGCTCTTTTCTGAGCTTGATTGGTGAAGATTTTGAAAGTATAGAGAGATGGTTTTCTGTAGTGGGGATATTGCAACAATTGCTCACCTAACATGGAAGCACTTACTAACTAAAGAAAAATAGAAAGAACTCCTGTTAGGTGAGCACCTGATGCTCAAATGCAATTATTCTCTAAATATTATGACATACACTTCCAGAGCTGTTGTTTAGTTAACAGAGTTGTTGTTTATTTCACAGAACTTCAAACTCAAAAGGTAAGCACTTACAAGCTTGAAGCTGTATTTCTATGAGGTTTCAAGGCATCTGAAATTCAAAACTGCAATGTTCAGCCAAAGGGTCTGCATCCCTGTTCTTGTCAGAGGCTGTTTCTGGTATGGGCACTGTGGAAGAAGTGCCCACCTTTTTATCCCTTGAAAGGCCCTCAAGGCACCAAACCATTAAGTAGCTCCTCCCACATTTTTCCCGCTCTTTTCCGAGCTTGCTTGGTGAAGATTTTGAAAGTATAGAGAGATGGTTTTCTGTAGTGGGGATAGTGCAACAATTGCTCACCTAACATAGAAGCACTTACTAACTAAAGAAAAATAGAAAGAACTCCTGTTAGGTGAACACCTGATGCTCAAATGCAATCCATCCCTAAATAGTATACCATGTACTTCCAGAGTTGTTGTTTATTTCACAGAACTTCAAACTCAAAAGGTAAGCACTTATAACCATGAAGCTGTATTTCTATGAGGTTTCAAGACATCTGAAATTCAAAACTGCAATGTTCAGCCAGTTGGCCTGCATCACTGTTGTCATCCGAGGCCGTTCCTGCTATGGGCACTGTGGAGAAGGGCCCACCTTTTTATCCCTTGAAAGCCCTCAAGGCACCAGACCATTAAGTAGCTCCTCCCACATTTTTCCCGCTCTTTTCTGAGGTTGCTTGGTGAAGATTTTGAAAGTATAGAGAGTTGGTTTTCTGTAGTGGGGATATTGCAACAATTGCTCACCTAACATGGAAGCACTTACTAACTAAAGAAAAATAGAAAGAACTCCTGTTAGGTGAACGCCTGATGCTCAAATGCAATCCATCCCTAAATATTATACCATGTACTTCCAGAGTTGCTGTTTATTTCACAGAACTTCAAACTCAAAAGGTAAGCACTTACAAGCTTGAAGCTGTATTTCTATGAGGTTTCAAGGCATCTGAAATTCAAAACTGCAATGTTCAGCCAAAGGGTCTGCATCCCTGTTCTTGTCAGAGGCTGTTTCTGGTATGGGCACTGTGGAATAAGTGCTCGCCTTTTTATCCCTTGAAAGGCCCTGAAGGCACCAAACCATTAAGTAGCTCCTCCCACATTTTTCCCGCTCTTTTCTGAGCTTGCTTGGTGAATATTTTGAAAGTATAGAGAGATGGTTTTCTGTAGTGGAGATATTGCAACAATTGCTCACCTAACATGGAAGCACTTACTAACTAAAGAAAAATAGAAAGAACTCCTGTTAGGTGAGCACCTGATGTTCAAATGCAACCCATCCCTAAATATTATACCATGTACTTCCAGAGTTGTTGTTTATTTCACAGAACTTCAAACTCAAAAGGTAAGCACTTACAACCATGAAGCTGTATTTCTATGAGGTTTCAAGATATCTGAAATTCAAAACTGCAATGTTCAGCCAGTTGGCCTGCATCACTGTTCTCATCCGAGGCCGTTCCTGCTATGGGCACTGTGGAAGAAGTGCCCACCTTGTTATGCCTTGAAAGGCACTCAAGGCACCAAACCATTAAGTAGCTCCTCCCACATTTTTCCAGCTCTTTTCCGAGCTTGCTTGGTGAAGATTTTGAAAGTATAGAGAGATGGTTTTCTGTAGTGGGGATAGTGCAACAATTGCTCACCTAACATAGAAGCACTTACTAACTAAAGAAAAATAGAAAGAACTCCTGTTAGGTGAACACCTGATGATCAAATGCAATCCATCCCTAAATAGTATACCATGTACTTCCAGAGTTGTTGTTTATTTCACAGAACTTCAAACTCAAAAGGTAAGCACTTATAACCATGAAGCTGTATTTCTATGAGGTTTCAAGACATCTGAAATTCAAAACTGCAATGTTCAGCCAGTTGGCCTGCATCACTGTTGTCATCCGAGGCCGTTCCTGCTATGGGCACTGTGGAGAAGTGCCCACCTTTTTATCCCTTGAAAGGACCTCAAGGCACCAGACCATTAAGTAGATCCTCCCATATTTTTCCCGCTCTTTTCTGAGCTTGCTTGGTGAAGATTTTGAAAGTATAGAGAGATGGTTTTCTGTAGTGGAGATATTGCAACAATTGCTCACCTAACATGGAAGCACTTACTAACTAAAGAAAAATAGAAAGAACTCCTGTTAGGTGAACACCTGATGCTCAAATGCAATCCATCCCTAAATATTATACCATGTACTTCCAGAGTTGTTGTTTATTTCACAGAACTTCAAACTCAAAAGGTAAGCACTTACAAGCTTGAAGCTGTAATTCTATGAGGTTTCAAGGCATCTGAAATTCAAAACTGCAATGTTCAGCCAAAGGGTCTGCATCCCTGTTCTTGTCAGAGGCTGTTTCTGGTATGGGCACTGTGGAATAAGTGCTCGCCTTTTTATCCCTTGAAAGGCCCTGAAGGCACCAAACCATTAAGTAGCTCCTCCCACATTTTTCCCGCTCTTTTCTGAGCTTGCTTGGTGAAGATTTTGAAAGTATAGAGAGATGGTTTTCTGTAGTGGGGATATTGCAACAATTGCTCACCTAACATGGAAGCACTTACTAACTAAAGAAAAATAGAAAGAACTCCTGTTAGGTGAACACCTGATGCTCAAATGCAATCCATCCCTAAATATTTTACCATGTACTTCCAGAGTTGTTGTTTATTTCACAGAACTTCAAACTCAAAAGGTAAGCACTTACAAGCTTGAAGCTGTATTTCTGTGAGGTTCCAAGGCATCTGAAATTCAAAACTGCAATGTTCAGCCAAAGGGTCTGCATCCCTGTTCTTGTCTGAGGCTGGTATGGGCACTGTGGAAGAAGTTCTAGCCTTTTTATCCCTTGAAAGTCCCTGAAGGCACCAAACCATTAAGAAGCTCCTCCCACATTTTTCCCGCTCTTTTCTGAGCTTGCTTGGTGAAGATTTTGAAAGTATAGAGGGATGGTTTTCTGTAGTGGAGATATTGCAACAATTGCTCACCTAACATGGAAGCACTTACTAACTAAAGAAAAATAGAAAGAACTCCTGTTAGGTGAGCACCTGATGCTCAAATGCAATTATTCTCTAAATATTATAACATACACTTCCAGAGCTGTTGTTTATTTCACAGAACTTCAAACTCAAAAGGTAAGCACTTATAACCATGAAGCTGTATTTCTATGAGGTTTCAAGACATCTGAAATTCAAAACTGCAATGTTCAGCCAGTTGGCCTGCATCACTGTTGTCATCCGAGGCCGTTCCTGCTATGGGCACTGTGGAGAAGGGCCCACCTTTTTATCCCTTGAAAGGCCCTCAAGGCACCAGACCATTAAGTAGCTCCTCCCACATTTTTCCCGCTCTTTTCTGAGGTTGCTTGGTGAAGATTTTGAAAGTATAGAGAGATGTTTTTCTGTAGTGGGGATATTGCAACAATTGCTCACCTAACATGAAAGCACTTAATAACTAAAGAAAAATAGAAAGAACTCCTGTTAGGTGAACACCTGATGCTCAAATGCAATCCATCCCTAAATATTATACCATGTACTTCCAGAGTTGTTGTTTATTTCACAGAACTTCAAACTCAAAAGGTAAGCACTTACAAGCTTGAAGCTGTATTTCTATGAGGTTTCAAGGCATCTGAAATTCAAAACTGCAATGTTCAGCCAAAGGGTCTGCATCCCTGTTCTTGTCAGAGGCTGTTTCTGGTATGGGCACTGTGGAATAAGTGCTTGCCTTTTTATCCCTTGAAAGGCCCTGAAGGCACCAAACCATTAAGAAGCTCCTCCCACATTTTTCCCGCTCTTTTCTGAGCTTGCTTGGTGAAGATTTTGAAAGTATAGAGAGATGGTTTTCTGTAGTGGAGATATTGCAACAATTGCTCACCTAACATGGAAGCACTTACTAACTAAAGAAAAATAGAAATAACTCCGGTTAGGTGAGCACCTGATGTTCAAATGCAACCCATCCCTAAATATTATACCATGTACTTCCAGAGTTGTTGTTTATTTCACAGAACTTCAAACTCAAAAGGTAAGCACTTATAACCATGAAGCTGTATTTCTATGAGGTTTCAAGACATCTGAAATTCAAAACTGCAATGTTCAGCCAGTTGGCCTGCATCACTGTTGTCATCCGAGGCCGTTCCTGCTATGGGCACTGTGGAGAAGGGCCCACCTTTTTATCCCTTGAAAGGCCCTCAAGGCACCAGACCATTAAGTAGCGCCTCCCACATTTTTCCCGCTCTTTTCTGAGGTTGCTTGGTGAAGATTTTGAAAGTATAGAGAGATGGTTTTCTGTAGTGGGGATATTGCAACAATTGCTCACCTAACATGGAAGCACTTACTAACTAAAGAAAAATAGAAAGAACTCCTGTTAGGTGAACACCCGATGCTCAAATGCAATCCATCCCTAAATATTATACCATGTACTTCCAGAGTTGTTTATTTCACAGAACTTCAAACTCAAAAGGTAAGCACTTACAAGCTTGAAGCTGTATTTCTATGAGGTTTCAAGGCATCTGAAATTCAAAACTGCAATGTTCAGCCAAAGGGTCTGCATCCCTGTTCTTGTCAGAGGCTGTTTCTGGTATGGGCACTGTGGAATAAGTGCTCGCCTTTTTATCCCTTGAAAGGCACTGAAGGCACCAAAACATTAAGTAGCTCCTCCCACATTTTTCCCGCTCTTTTCTGAGCTTGATTGGTGAAGATTTTGAAAGTATAGAGAGATGGTTTTCTGTAGTGGGGATATTGCAACAATTGCTCACCTAACATGGAAGCACTTACTAACTAAAGAAAAATAGAAAGAACTCCTGTTAGGTGAGCACCTGATGCTCAAATGCAATTATTCTCTAAATATTATAACATACACTTCCAGAGCTGTTGTTTAGTTAACAGAACTTCAACCTCAATAGGTAAGCACTTACAAGCTTGAAGCTGTATTTCTATGAGGTTTCAAGACATCTGAAATTCAAAACTGCAATGTTCAGCCAGTTGGCCTGCTTCACTGTTCTCATCCGAGGCCGTTCCTGCTATGGGCACTGTGGAAGAAGTGCCCACCTTTTTATCCCTTGAAAGGCCCTCAAGGCACCAAACCATTAAGTAGCTCCTCCCACATTTTTCCCGCTCTTTTCTGAGCTTGATTGGTGAAGATTTTGAAAGTATAGAGAGATGGTTTTCTGTAGTGGGGATATTGCAACAATTGCTCACCTAACATGGAAGCACTTACTAACTAAAGAAAAATAAAAAGAACTCCTGTTAGGTGAGCACCTGATGTTCAAATGCAATCCATCCTAAATATTATAACATACACTTCCAAAGTTGCTGTTTAGTTCACAGAACTTCAACCTCAAAAGGTAAGCACTTATAACCATGAAGCTGTATTTCTATGAGGTTTCAAGACATCTGAAATTCAAAACTGCAATGTTCAGCCAAAGGGTCTGCATCCCTGTTCTTGTCAGAGGCTGTTTCTGGTATGGGCACTGTGGAATAAGTGCTCGCCTTTTTATCCCTTGAAAGGCCCTGAAGGCACCAAACCATTAAGTAGCTCCTCCCACATTTTTCCCGCTCTTTTCTGAGCTTGCTTGGTGAAGATTTTGAAAGTATAGAGAGATGGTTTTCTGTAGTGGGGATATTGCAACAATTGCTCACCTAACATGGAAGCACTTACTAACTAAAGAAAAATAGAAAGAACTCCTGTTAGGTGAACACCTAATGCTCAAATGCAATCCATCCCTAAATATTATACCATGTACTTCCAGAGTTGTTGTTTATTTCACAGAACTTCAAACTCAAAAGGTAAGCACTTACAAGCTTGAAGCTGTATTTCTATGAGGTTTCAAGACATCTGAAATTCAAAACTGCAATGTTCAGCCAAAGGGTCTGCATCCCTGTTCTTGTCTGAGGCTTTTCCTGGTATGGGCACTGTGGAAGAAGTTCTAGCCTTTTTATCCCTTGAAAGTCCCTGAAGGCACCAAACCATTAAGAAGCTCCTCCCACATTTTTCCCGCTCTTTTCTGAGCTTGCTTGGTGAAGATTTTGAAAGTATAGAGAGATGTTTTTCTGTAGTGGAGATATTGCAACAATTGCGCACCTAACATGGAAGCACTTACTAACTAAAGAAAAATAGAAATAACTCCTGTTAGGTGAGCACCTGATGTTCAAATGCAATCCATCCTAAATATTATAACATACACTTCCAAAATTGCTGTTTAGTTCACAGAACTTCAACCTCAAAAGGGAAGCACTTACACATATATAAAACGCAGGTGCCAACCTTGAAGCTGTATTTCTGTGAGGTTCCAAGACATCTGAAATTCAAAACTGCAATGTTCAGCCAGTGGGTCTGCATCCCTGTTCTTGTCTGAGGCTGTTCCTGTTATGGGCACCGTGGAAGAAGTGCTCGCCTTTTTATCCCTTGAAAGGCCCTGAAGGCACCAAAACATTAAGTAGCTCCTCCCACATTTTTCCCGCTCTTTTCTGAGCTTGATTGGTGAAGATTTTGAAAGTATAGAGAGATGGTTTTCTGTAGTGGGGATATTGCAACAATTGCTCACCTAACATGGAAGCACTTACTAACTAAAGAAAAATAGAAAGAACTCCTGTTAGGTGAGCACCTGATGCTCAAATGCAATTATTCTCTAAATATTATAACATACACTTCCAGAGCTGTTGTTTAGTTAACAGAGTTGTTGTTTATTTCACAGAACTTCAAACTCAAAAGGTAAGCACTTACAAGCTTGAAGCTGTATTTCTATGAGGTTTCAAGGCATCTGAAATTCAAAACTGCAATGTTCAGCCAAAGGGTCTGCATCCCTGTTCTTGTCAGAGGCTGTTTCTGGTATGGGCACTGTGGAAGAAGTGCCCACCTTTTTATCCCTTGAAAGGCCCTCAAGGCACCAAACCATTAAGTAGCTCCTCCCACATTTTTCCCGCTCTTTTCTGAGGTTGCTTGGTGAAGATTTTGAAAGTATAGAGAGATGGTTTTCTGTAGTGGGGATATTGCAACAATTGCTCACCTAACATGGAAGCACTTACTAACTAAAGAAAAATAGAAAGAACTCCTGTTAGGTGAACACCTGATGCTCAAATGCAATCCATCCCTAAATATTATACCATGTACTTCCAGAGTTGTTGTTTATTTCACAGAACTTCAAACTCAAAAGGTAAGCACTTACAAGCTTGAAGCTGTATTTCTATGAGGTTTCAAGGCATCTGAAATTCAAAACTGCAATGTTCAGCCAAAGGGTCTGCATCCCTGTTCTTGTCAGAGGCTGTTTCTGGTATGGGCACTGTGGAATAAGTGCTCGCCTTTTTATCCCTTGAAAGGCCCTGAAGGCACCAAACCATTAAGTAGCTCCTCCCACATTTTTCCCGCTCTTTTCTGAGCTTGCTTGGTGAATATTTTGAAAGTATAGAGAGATGGTTTTCTGTAGTGGAGATATTGCAACAATTGCTCACCTAACATGGAAGCACTTACTAACTAAAGAAAAATAGAAAGAACTCCTGTTAGGTGAGCACCTGATGTTCAAATGCAACCCATCCCTAAATATTATACCATGTACTTCCAGAGTTGTTGTTTATTTCACAGAACTTCAAACTCAAAAGGTAAGCACTTACAACCATGAAGCTGTATTTCTATGAGGTTTCAAGATATCTGAAATTCAAAACTGCAATGTTCAGCCAGTTGGCCTGCATCACTGTTCTCATCCGAGGCCGTTCCTGCTATGGGCACTGTGGAAGAAGTGCCCACCTTGTTATGCCTTGAAAGGCACTCAAGGCACCAAACCATTAAGTAGCTCCTCCCACATTTTTCCCGCTCTTTTCCGAGCTTGCTTGGTGAAGATTTTGAAAGTATAGAGAGATGGTTTTCTGTAGTGGGGATAGTGCAACAATTGCTCACCTAACATAGAAGCACTTACTAACTAAAGAAAAATAGAAAGAACTCCTGTTAGGTGAACACCTGATGATCAAATGCAATCCATCCCTAAATAGTATACCATGTACTTCCAGAGTTGTTGTTTATTTCACAGAACTTCAAACTCAAAAGGTAAGCACTTATAACCATGAAGCTGTATTTCTATGAGGTTTCAAGACATCTGAAATTCAAAACTGCAATGTTCAGCCAGTTGGCCTGCATCACTGTTGTCATCCGAGGCCGTTCCTGCTATGGGCACTGTGGAGAAGTGCCCACCTTTTTATCCCTTGAAAGGACCTCAAGGCACCAGACCATTAAGTAGCTCCTCCCATATTTTTACCGCTCTTTTCTGAGCTTGCTTGGTGAAGATTTTGAAAGTATAGAGAGATGGTTTTCTGTAGTGGAGATATTGCAACAATTGCTCACCTAACATGGAAGCACTTACTAACTAAAGAAAAATAGAAAGAACTCCTGTTAGGTGAACACCTGATGCTCAAATGCAATCCATCCCTAAATATTATACCATGTACTTCCAGAGTTGTTGTTTATTTCACAGAACTTCAAACTCAAAAGGTAAGCACTTACAAGCTTGAAGCTGTAATTCTATGAGGTTTCAAGGCATCTGAAATTCAAAACTGCAATGTTCAGCCAAAGGGTCTGCATCCCTGTTCTTGTCAGAGGCTGTTTCTGGTATGGGCACTGTGGAATAAGTGCTCGCCTTTTTATCCCTTGAAAGGCCCTGAAGGCACCAAACCATTAAGTAGCTCCTCCCACATTTTTCCCGCTCTTTTCTGAGCTTGCTTGGTGAAGATTTTGAAAGTATAGAGAGATGGTTTTCTGTAGTGGGGATATTGCAACAATTGCTCACCTAACATGGAAGCACTTACTAACTAAAGAAAAATAGAAAGAACTCCTGTTAGGTGAACACCTGATGCTCAAATGCAATCCATCCCTAAATATTTTACCATGTACTTCCAGAGTTGTTGTTTATTTCACAGAACTTCAAACTCAAAAGGTAAGCACTTACAAGCTTGAAGCTGTATTTCTGTGAGGTTCCAAGGCATCTGAAATTCAAAACTGCAATGTTCAGCCAAAGGGTCTGCATCCCTGTTCTTGTCTGAGGCTGGTATGGGCACTGTGGAAGAAGTTATAGCCTTTTTATCCCTTGAAAGTCCCTGAAGGCACCAAACCATTAAGAAGCTCCTCCCACATTTTTCCCGCTCTTTTCTGAGCTTGCTTGGTGAAGATTTTGAAAGTATAGAGGGATGGTTTTCTGTAGTGGAGATATTGCAACAATTGCTCACCTAACATGGAAGCACTTACCAACTAAAGAAAAATAGAAAGAACTCCTGTTAGGTGAGCACCTGATGCTCAAATGCAATTATTCTCTAAATATTATAACGTACACTTCCAGAGCTGTTGTTTATTTCACAGAACTTCAAACTCAAAAGGTAAGCACTTATAACCATGAAGCTGTATTTCTATGAGGTTTCAAGACATCTGAAATTCAAAACTGCAATGTTCAGCCAGTTGGCCTGCATCACTGTTGTCATCCGAGGCCGTTCCTGCTATGGGCACTGTGGAGAAGGGCCCACCTTTTTATCCCTTGAAAGGCCCTCAAGGCACCAGACCATTAAGTAGCTCCTCCCACATTTTTCCCGCTCTTTTCTGAGGTTGCTTGGTGAAGATTTTGAAAGTATAGAGAGATGTTTTTCTGTAGTGGGGATATTGCAACAATTGCTCACCTAACATGAAAGCACTTACTAACTAAAGAAAAATAGAAAGAACTCCTGTTAGGTGAACACCTGATGCTCAAATGCAATCCATCCCTAAATATTATACCATGTACTTCCAGAGTTGTTGTTTATTTCACAGAACTTCAAACTCAAAAGGTAAGCACTTACAAGCTTGAAGCTGTATTTCTATGAGGTTTCAAGGCATCTGAAATTCAAAACTGCAATGTTCAGCCAAAGGGTCTGCATCCCTGTTCTTGTCAGAGGCTGTTTCTGGTATGGGCACTGTGGAATAAGTGCTTGCCTTTTTATCCCTTGAAAGGCGCTGAAGGCACCAAACCATTAAGTAGCTCCTCCCACATTTTTCCCGCTCTTTTCTGAGCTTGCTTGGTGAAGATTTTGAAAGTATAGAGAGATGGTTTTCTGTAGTGGGGATATTGCAACAATTGCTCACCTAACATGGAAGCACTTACTAACTAAAGAACAATAGAAAGAACTCCTGTTAGGTGAACACCTGATGCTCAAATGCAATCCATCCCTAAATATTATACCATGTACTTCCAGAGTTGTTGTTTATTTCACAGAACTTCAAACTCAAAAGGTAAGCACTTACAAGCTTGAAGCTGTATTTCTATGAGGTTTCAAGACATCTGAAATTCAAAACTGCAATGTTCAGCCAAAGGGTCTGCATCCCTGTTCTTGTCTGAGGCTGTTCCTGGTATGGGCACTGTGGAAGAATATCTAGCCTTTTTATCCCTTGAAAGTCCCTGAAGGCACCAAACCATTAAGAAGCTCCTCCCACATTTTTCCCGCTCTTTTCTGAGCTTGCTTGGTGAAGATTTTGAAAGTATAGAGAGATGGTTTTCTGTAGTGGAGATATTGCAACAATTGCTCACCTAACATGGAAGCACTTACTAACTAAAGAAAAATAGAAATAACTCCTGTTAGGTGAGCACCTGATGTTCAAATGCAACCCATCCCTAAATATTATACCATGTACTTCCAGAGTTGTTGTTTATTTCACAGAACTTCAAACTCAAAAGGTAAGCACTTATAACCATGAAGCTGTATTTCTATGAGGTTTCAAGACATCTGAAATTCAAAACTGCAATGTTCAGCCAGTTGGCCTGCATCACTGTTGTCATCCGAGGCCGTTCCTGCTATGGGCACTGTGGAGAAGGGCCCACCTTTTTATCCCTTGAAAGGCCCTCAAGGCACCAGACCATTAAGTAGCGCCTCCCACATTTTTCCCGCTCTTTTCTGAGGTTGCTTGGTGAAGATTTTGAAAGTATAGAGAGATGGTTTTCTGTAGTGGGGATATTGCAACAATTGCTCACCTAACATGGAAGCACTTACTAACTAAAGAAAAATAGAAAGAACTCCTGTTAGGTGAACACCCGATGCTCAAATGCAATCCATCCCTAAATATTATACCATGTACTTCCAGAGTTGTTTATTTCACAGAACTTCAAACTCAAAAGGTAAGCACTTACAAGCTTGAAGCTGTATTTCTATGAGGTTTCAAGGCATCTGAAATTCAAAACTGCAATGTTCAGCCAAAGGGTCTGCATCCCTGTTCTTGTCAGAGGCTGTTTCTGGTATGGGCACTGTGGAATAAGTGCTCGCCTTTTTATCCCTTGAAAGGCCCTGAAGGCACCAAACCATTAAGTAGCTCCTCCCACATTTTTCCCGCTCTTTTCTGAGCTTGCTTGGTGAAGATTTTGAAAGTATAGAGAGATGGTTTTCTGTAGTGGGGATATTGCAACAATTGCTCACCTAACATGGAAGCACTTACTAACTAAAGAAAAATAGAAAGAACTCCTGTTAGGTGAACACCTGATGCTCAAATGCAATCCATCCCTAAATATTATACCATGTACTTCCAGAGTTGTTGTTTATTTCACAGAACTTCAAACTCAAAAGGTAAGCACTTACAAGCTTGAAGCTGTATTTCTATGAGGTTTCAAGACATCTGAAATTCAAAACTGCAATGTTCAGCCAGTTGGCCTGCATCACTGTTCTCATCCGAGGCCGTTCCTGCTATGGGCACTGTGGAAGAAGTGCCCACCTTTTTATCCCTTGAAAGGCCCTCAAGGCACCAAACCATTAAGTAGCTCCTCCCACATTTTTCCCGCTCTTTTCTGAGCTTGCTTGGTGAAGATTTTGAAAGTATAGAGAGATGGTTTTCTGTAGTGGGGATATTGCAACAATTGCTCACCTAACATGGAAGCACTTACTAACTAAAGAAAAATAGAAAGAACTCCTGTTAGGTGAACACCTGATGCTCAAATGCAATCCATCCCTAAATATTATACCATGTACTTCCAGAGTTGTTGTTTATTTCACAGAACTTCAAACTCAAAAGGTAAGCACTTACAAGCTTGAAGCTGTATTTCTATGAGGTTTCAAGACATCTGAAATTCAAAACTGCAATGTTCAGCCAGTTGGCCTGCATCACTGTTCTCATCCGAGGCCGTTCCTGCTATGGGCACTGTGGAAGAAGTGCCCACCTTTTTATCCCTTGAAAGGCCCTCAAGGCACCAAACCATTAAGTAGCTCCTCCCACATTTTTCCCGCTCTTTTCTGAGCTTGCTTGGTGAAGATTTTGAAAGTATAGAGAGATGGTTTTCTGTAGTGGGGATATTGCAACAATTGCTCACCTAACATGGAAGCACTTACTAACTAAAGAAAAATAGAAATAACTCCGGTTAGGTGAGCACCTGATGTTCAAATGCAACCCATCCCTAAATATTATACCATGTACTTCCAGAGTTGTTGTTTATTTCACAGAACTTCAAACTCAAAAGGTAAGCACTTATAACCATGAAGCTGTATTTCTATGAGGTTTCAAGACATCTGAAATTCAAAACTGCAATGTTCAGCCAGTTGGCCTGCATCACTGTTGTCATCCGAGGCCGTTCCTGCTATGGGCACTGTGGAGAAGGGCCCACCTTTTTATCCCTTGAAAGGCCCTCAAGGCACCAGACCATTAAGTAGCGCCTCCCACATTTTTCCCGCTCTTTTCTGAGGTTGCTTGGTGAAGATTTTGAAAGTATAGAGAGATGGTTTTCTGTAGTGGGGATATTGCAACAATTGCTCACCTAACATGGAAGCACTTACTAACTAAAGAAAAATAGAAAGAACTCCTGTTAGGTGAACACCCGATGCTCAAATGCAATCCATCCCTAAATATTATACCATGTACTTCCAGAGTTGTTTATTTCACAGAACTTCAAACTCAAAAGGTAAGCACTTACAAGCTTGAAGCTGTATTTCTATGAGGTTTCAAGGCATCTGAAATTCAAAACTGCAATGTTCAGCCAAAGGGTCTGCATCCCTGTTCTTGTCAGAGGCTGTTTCTGGTATGGGCACTGTGGAATAAGTGCTCGCCTTTTTATCCCTTGAAAGGCACTGAAGGCACCAAAACATTAAGTAGCTCCTCCCACATTTTTCCCGCTCTTTTCTGAGCTTGATTGGTGAAGATTTTGAAAGTATAGAGAGATGGTTTTCTGTAGTGGGGATATTGCAACAATTGCTCACCTAACATGGAAGCACTTACTAACTAAAGAAAAATAGAAAGAACTCCTGTTAGGTGAGCACCTGATGCTCAAATGCAATTATTCTCTAAATATTATAACATACACTTCCAGAGCTGTTGTTTAGTTAACAGAACTTCAACCTCAATAGGTAAGCACTTACAAGCTTGAAGCTGTATTTCTATGAGGTTTCAAGACATCTGAAATTCAAAACTGCAATGTTCAGCCAGTTGGCCTGCTTCACTGTTCTCATCCGAGGCCGTTCCTGCTATGGGCACTGTGGAAGAAGTGCCCACCTTTTTATCCCTTGAAAGGCCCTCAAGGCACCAAACCATTAAGTAGCTCCTCCCACATTTTTCCCGCTCTTTTCTGAGCTTGATTGGTGAAGATTTTGAAAGTATAGAGAGATGGTTTTCTGTAGTGGGGATATTGCAACAATTGCTCACCTAACATGGAAGCACTTACTAACTAAAGAAAAATAAAAAGAACTCCTGTTAGGTGAGCACCTGATGTTCAAATGCAATCCATCCTAAATATTATAACATACACTTCCAAAGTTGCTGTTTAGTTCACAGAACTTCAACCTCAAAAGGTAAGCACTTATAACCATGAAGCTGTATTTCTATGAGGTTTCAAGACATCTGAAATTCAAAACTGCAATGTTCAGCCAAAGGGTCTGCATCCCTGTTCTTGTCAGAGGCTGTTTCTGGTATGGGCACTGTGGAATAAGTGCTCGCCTTTTTATCCCTTGAAAGGCCCTGAAGGCACCAAACCATTAAGTAGCTCCTCCCACATTTTTCCCGCTCTTTTCTGAGCTTGCTTGGTGAAGATTTTGAAAGTATAGAGAGATGGTTTTCTGTAGTGGGGATATTGCAACAATTGCTCACCTAACATGGAAGCACTTACTAACTAAAGAAAAATAGAAAGAACTCCTGTTAGGTGAACACCTAATGCTCAAATGCAATCCATCCCTAAATATTATACCATGTACTTCCAGAGTTGTTGTTTATTTCACAGAACTTCAAACTCAAAAGGTAAGCACTTACAAGCTTGAAGCTGTATTTCTATGAGGTTTCAAGACATCTGAAATTCAAAACTGCAATGTTCAGCCAAAGGGTCTGCATCCCTGTTCTTGTCTGAGGCTTTTCCTGGTATGGGCACTGTGGAAGAAGTTCTAGCCTTTTTATCCCTTGAAAGTCCCTGAAGGCACCAAACCATTAAGAAGCTCCTCCCACATTTTTCCCGCTCTTTTCTGAGCTTGCTTGGTGAAGATTTTGAAAGTATAGAGAGATGTTTTTCTGTAGTGGAGATATTGCAACAATTGCGCACCTAACATGGAAGCACTTACTAACTAAAGAAAAATAGAAATAACTCCTGTTAGGTGAGCACCTGATGTTCAAATGCAATCCATCCTAAATATTATAACATACACTTCCAAAATTGCTGTTTAGTTCACAGAACTTCAACCTCAAAAGGGAAGCACTTACACATATATAAAACGCAGGTGCCAACCTTGAAGCTGTATTTCTGTGAGGTTCCAAGACATCTGAAATTCAAAACTGCAATGTTCAGCCAGTGGGTCTGCATCCCTGTTCTTGTCTGAGGCTGTTCCTGTTATGGGCACCGTGGAAGAAGTGCTCGCCTTTTTATCCCTTGAAAGGCCCTGAAGGCACCAAAACATTAAGTAGCTCCTCCCACATTTTTCCCGCTCTTTTCTGAGCTTGATTGGTGAAGATTTTGAAAGTATAGAGAGATGGTTTTCTGTAGTGGGGATATTGCAACAATTGCTCACCTAACATGGAAGCACTTACTAACTAAAGAAAAATAGAAAGAACTCCTGTTAGGTGAGCACCTGATGCTCAAATGCAATTATTCTCTAAATATTATAACATACACTTCCAGAGCTGTTGTTTAGTTAACAGAGTTGTTGTTTATTTCACAGAACTTCAAACTCAAAAGGTAAGCACTTACAAGCTTGAAGCTGTATTTCTATGAGGTTTCAAGGCATCTGAAATTCAAAACTGCAATGTTCAGCCAAAGGGTCTGCATCCCTGTTCTTGTCAGAGGCTGTTTCTGGTATGGGCACTGTGGAAGAAGTGCCCACCTTTTTATCCCTTGAAAGGCCCTCAAGGCACCAAACCATTAAGTAGCTCCTCCCACATTTTTCCCGCTCTTTTCTGAGGTTGCTTGGTGAAGATTTTGAAAGTATAGAGAGATGGTTTTCTGTAGTGGGGATATTGCAACAATTGCTCACCTAACATGGAAGCACTTACTAACTAAAGAAAAATAGAAAGAACTCCTGTTAGGTGAACACCTGATGCTCAAATGCAATCCATCCCTAAATATTATACCATGTACTTCCAGAGTTGTTGTTTATTTCACAGAACTTCAAACTCAAAAGGTAAGCACTTACAAGCTTGAAGCTGTATTTCTATGAGGTTTCAAGGCATCTGAAATTCAAAACTGCAATGTTCAGCCAAAGGGTCTGCATCCCTGTTCTTGTCAGAGGCTGTTTCTGGTATGGGCACTGTGGAATAAGTGCTCGCCTTTTTATCCCTTGAAAGGCCCTGAAGGCACCAAACCATTAAGTAGCTCCTCCCACATTTTTCCCGCTCTTTTCTGAGCTTGCTTGGTGAATATTTTGAAAGTATAGAGAGATGGTTTTCTGTAGTGGAGATATTGCAACAATTGCTCACCTAACATGGAAGCACTTACTAACTAAAGAAAAATAGAAAGAACTCCTGTTAGGTGAGCACCTGATGTTCAAATGCAACCCATCCCTAAATATTATACCATGTACTTCCAGAGTTGTTGTTTATTTCACAGAACTTCAAACTCAAAAGGTAAGCACTTACAACCATGAAGCTGTATTTCTATGAGGTTTCAAGATATCTGAAATTCAAAACTGCAATGTTCAGCCAGTTGGCCTGCATCACTGTTCTCATCCGAGGCCGTTCCTGCTATGGGCACTGTGGAAGAAGTGCCCACCTTGTTATGCCTTGAAAGGCACTCAAGGCACCAAACCATTAAGTAGCTCCTCCCACATTTTTCCCGCTCTTTTCCGAGCTTGCTTGGTGAAGATTTTGAAAGTATAGAGAGATGGTTTTCTGTAGTGGGGATAGTGCAACAATTGCTCACCTAACATAGAAGCACTTACTAACTAAAGAAAAATAGAAAGAACTCCTGTTAGGTGAACACCTGATGATCAAATGCAATCCATCCCTAAATAGTATACCATGTACTTCCAGAGTTGTTGTTTATTTCACAGAACTTCAAACTCAAAAGGTAAGCACTTATAACCATGAAGCTGTATTTCTATGAGGTTTCAAGACATCTGAAATTCAAAACTGCAATGTTCAGCCAGTTGGCCTGCATCACTGTTGTCATCCGAGGCCGTTCCTGCTATGGGCACTGTGGAGAAGTGCCCACCTTTTTATCCCTTGAAAGGACCTCAAGGCACCAGACCATTAAGTAGCTCCTCCCATATTTTTACCGCTCTTTTCTGAGCTTGCTTGGTGAAGATTTTGAAAGTATAGAGAGATGGTTTTCTGTAGTGGAGATATTGCAACAATTGCTCACCTAACATGGAAGCACTTACTAACTAAAGAAAAATAGAAAGAACTCCTGTTAGGTGAACACCTGATGCTCAAATGCAATCCATCCCTAAATATTATACCATGTACTTCCAGAGTTGTTGTTTATTTCACAGAACTTCAAACTCAAAAGGTAAGCACTTACAAGCTTGAAGCTGTAATTCTATGAGGTTTCAAGGCATCTGAAATTCAAAACTGCAATGTTCAGCCAAAGGGTCTGCATCCCTGTTCTTGTCAGAGGCTGTTTCTGGTATGGGCACTGTGGAATAAGTGCTCGCCTTTTTATCCCTTGAAAGGCCCTGAAGGCACCAAACCATTAAGTAGCTCCTCCCACATTTTTCCCGCTCTTTTCTGAGCTTGCTTGGTGAAGATTTTGAAAGTATAGAGAGATGGTTTTCTGTAGTGGGGATATTGCAACAATTGCTCACCTAACATGGAAGCACTTACTAACTAAAGAAAAATAGAAAGAACTCCTGTTAGGTGAACACCTGATGCTCAAATGCAATCCATCCCTAAATATTTTACCATGTACTTCCAGAGTTGTTGTTTATTTCACAGAACTTCAAACTCAAAAGGTAAGCACTTACAAGCTTGAAGCTGTATTTCTGTGAGGTTCCAAGGCATCTGAAATTCAAAACTGCAATGTTCAGCCAAAGGGTCTGCATCCCTGTTCTTGTCTGAGGCTGGTATGGGCACTGTGGAAGAAGTTATAGCCTTTTTATCCCTTGAAAGTCCCTGAAGGCACCAAACCATTAAGAAGCTCCTCCCACATTTTTCCCGCTCTTTTCTGAGCTTGCTTGGTGAAGATTTTGAAAGTATAGAGGGATGGTTTTCTGTAGTGGAGATATTGCAACAATTGCTCACCTAACATGGAAGCACTTACCAACTAAAGAAAAATAGAAAGAACTCCTGTTAGGTGAGCACCTGATGCTCAAATGCAATTATTCTCTAAATATTATAACGTACACTTCCAGAGCTGTTGTTTATTTCACAGAACTTCAAACTCAAAAGGTAAGCACTTATAACCATGAAGCTGTATTTCTATGAGGTTTCAAGACATCTGAAATTCAAAACTGCAATGTTCAGCCAGTTGGCCTGCATCACTGTTGTCATCCGAGGCCGTTCCTGCTATGGGCACTGTGGAGAAGGGCCCACCTTTTTATCCCTTGAAAGGCCCTCAAGGCACCAGACCATTAAGTAGCTCCTCCCACATTTTTCCCGCTCTTTTCTGAGGTTGCTTGGTGAAGATTTTGAAAGTATAGAGAGATGTTTTTCTGTAGTGGGGATATTGCAACAATTGCTCACCTAACATGAAAGCACTTACTAACTAAAGAAAAATAGAAAGAACTCCTGTTAGGTGAACACCTGATGCTCAAATGCAATCCATCCCTAAATATTATACCATGTACTTCCAGAGTTGTTGTTTATTTCACAGAACTTCAAACTCAAAAGGTAAGCACTTACAAGCTTGAAGCTGTATTTCTATGAGGTTTCAAGGCATCTGAAATTCAAAACTGCAATGTTCAGCCAAAGGGTCTGCATCCCTGTTCTTGTCAGAGGCTGTTTCTGGTATGGGCACTGTGGAATAAGTGCTTGCCTTTTTATCCCTTGAAAGGCGCTGAAGGCACCAAACCATTAAGTAGCTCCTCCCACATTTTTCCCGCTCTTTTCTGAGCTTGCTTGGTGAAGATTTTGAAAGTATAGAGAGATGGTTTTCTGTAGTGGGGATATTGCAACAATTGCTCACCTAACATGGAAGCACTTACTAACTAAAGAACAATAGAAAGAACTCCTGTTAGGTGAACACCTGATGCTCAAATGCAATCCATCCCTAAATATTATACCATGTACTTCCAGAGTTGTTGTTTATTTCACAGAACTTCAAACTCAAAAGGTAAGCACTTACAAGCTTGAAGCTGTATTTCTATGAGGTTTCAAGACATCTGAAATTCAAAACTGCAATGTTCAGCCAAAGGGTCTGCATCCCTGTTCTTGTCTGAGGCTGTTCCTGGTATGGGCACTGTGGAAGAATATCTAGCCTTTTTATCCCTTGAAAGTCCCTGAAGGCACCAAACCATTAAGAAGCTCCTCCCACATTTTTCCCGCTCTTTTCTGAGCTTGCTTGGTGAAGATTTTGAAAGTATAGAGAGATGGTTTTCTGTAGTGGAGATATTGCAACAATTGCTCACCTAACATGGAAGCACTTACTAACTAAAGAAAAATAGAAATAACTCCTGTTAGGTGAGCACCTGATGTTCAAATGCAACCCATCCCTAAATATTATACCATGTACTTCCAGAGTTGTTGTTTATTTCACAGAACTTCAAACTCAAAAGGTAAGCACTTATAACCATGAAGCTGTATTTCTATGAGGTTTCAAGACATCTGAAATTCAAAACTGCAATGTTCAGCCAGTTGGCCTGCATCACTGTTGTCATCCGAGGCCGTTCCTGCTATGGGCACTGTGGAGAAGGGCCCACCTTTTTATCCCTTGAAAGGCCCTCAAGGCACCAGACCATTAAGTAGCGCCTCCCACATTTTTCCCGCTCTTTTCTGAGGTTGCTTGGTGAAGATTTTGAAAGTATAGAGAGATGGTTTTCTGTAGTGGGGATATTGCAACAATTGCTCACCTAACATGGAAGCACTTACTAACTAAAGAAAAATAGAAAGAACTCCTGTTAGGTGAACACCCGATGCTCAAATGCAATCCATCCCTAAATATTATACCATGTACTTCCAGAGTTGTTTATTTCACAGAACTTCAAACTCAAAAGGTAAGCACTTACAAGCTTGAAGCTGTATTTCTATGAGGTTTCAAGGCATCTGAAATTCAAAACTGCAATGTTCAGCCAAAGGGTCTGCATCCCTGTTCTTGTCAGAGGCTGTTTCTGGTATGGGCACTGTGGAATAAGTGCTCGCCTTTTTATCCCTTGAAAGGCCCTGAAGGCACCAAACCATTAAGTAGCTCCTCCCACATTTTTCCCGCTCTTTTCTGAGCTTGCTTGGTGAAGATTTTGAAAGTATAGAGAGATGGTTTTCTGTAGTGGGGATATTGCAACAATTGCTCACCTAACATGGAAGCACTTACTAACTAAAGAAAAATAGAAAGAACTCCTGTTAGGTGAACACCTGATGCTCAAATGCAATCCATCCCTAAATATTATACCATGTACTTCCAGAGTTGTTGTTTATTTCACAGAACTTCAAACTCAAAAGGTAAGCACTTACAAGCTTGAAGCTGTATTTCTATGAGGTTTCAAGACATCTGAAATTCAAAACTGCAATGTTCAGCCAGTTGGCCTGCATCACTGTTCTCATCCGAGGCCGTTCCTGCTATGGGCACTGTGGAAGAAGTGCCCACCTTTTTATCCCTTGAAAGGCCCTCAAGGCACCAAACCATTAAGTAGCTCCTCCCACATTTTTCCCGCTCTTTTCTGAGCTTGCTTGGTGAAGATTTTGAAAGTATAGAGAGATGGTTTTCTGTAGTGGGGATATTGCAACAATTGCTCACCTAACATGGAAGCACTTACTAACTAAAGAAAAATAGAAAGAACTCCTGTTAGGTGAGCACCTGATGTTCAAATGCAATCCATCCGAAATATTATAACATACACTTCCAAAGTTGCTGTTTAGTTCACAGAACTTCAACCTCAAAAGGTAAGCACTTATAACAATGAAGCTGTATTTCTATGAGGTTTCAAGACATCTGAAATTCAAAACTGCAATGTTCAGCCAGTTGGCCTGCATCACTGTTCTCATCCGAGGCCGTTCCCGCTATGGGCACTGTGGAAGAAGTGCCCACCTTTTTATCCCTTGAAAGGCCCTCAAGGCACCAAACCATTAAGTAGCTCCTCCCACATTTTTCCCGCTCTTTTCTGAGCTTGCTTGGTGAAGATTTTGAAAGTATAGAGAGATGGTTTTCTGTAGTGGGGATATTGCAACAATTGCTCACCTAACATGGAAGCACTTACTAACTAAAGAAAAATAGAAAGAACTCCTGTTAGGTGAGCACCTGATGTTCAAATGCAATCCATCCGAAATATTATAACATACACTTCCAAAGTTGCTGTTTAGTTCACAGAACTTCAACCTCAAAAGGTAAGCACTTATAACAATGAAGCTGTATTTCTATGAGGTTTCAAGACATCTGAAATTCAAAACTGCAATGTTCAGCCAGTTGGCCTGCATCACTGTTCTCATCCGAGGCCGTTCCTGCTATGGGCACTGTGGAAGAAGTGCCCACCTTTTTATCCCTTGAAAGGCCCTCAAGGCACCAAACCATTAAGTAGCTCCTCCCACATTTTTCCCGCTCTTTTCTGAGCTTGCTTGGTGAAGATTTTGAAAGTATAGAGAGATGGTTTTCTGTAGTAGAGATATTGCAACAATTGCTCACCTAACATGGAAGCACTTACTAACTAAAGAAAAATAGAAAGAACTCCTGTTAGGTGAACACCTGATGCTCAAATGCAATCCATCCCTAAATATTATACCATGTACTTCCAGAGTTGTTGTTTATTTCACAGAACTTCAAACTCAAAAGGTAAGCACTTACAAGCTTGAAGCTGTATTTCTATGAGGTTTCAAGACATCTGAAATTCAAAACTGCAATGTTCAGCCAGTTGGCCTGCATCACTGTTCTCATCCGAGGCCGTTCCTGCTATGGGCACTGTGGAAGAAGTGCCCACCTTTTTATCCCTTGAAAGGCCCTCAAGGCACCAAACCATTAAGTAGCTCCTCCCACATTTTTCCCGCTCTTTTCTGAGCTTGCTTGGTGAAGATTTTGAAAGTATAGAGAGATGGTTTTCTGTAGTGGGGATATTGCAACAATTGCTCACCTAACATGGAAGCACTTACTAACTAAAGAAAAATAGAAAGAACTCCTGTTAGGTGAGCACCTGATGTTCAAATGCAATCCATCCTAAATATTATAACATACACTTCCAAAGTTGCTGTTTATTTCACAGAACTTCAACCTCAAAAGGTAAGCACTTATAACCATGAAGCTGTATTTCTATGAGGTTTCAAGACATCTGAAATTCAAAACTGCAATGTTCAGCCAATGGGTCTGCATCCCTGTTCTTGTCTGAGGCTGTTCCTGTTATGGGCACTGTGGAAGAAGTGCTCACCTTTTTATCCCTTGAAAGGCCCTGAAGGCACCAAACCATTAAGTAGCGCCTCCCACATTTTTCCCGCTCTTTTCTGAGCTTGCTTGGTGAAGATTTTGAAAGTATAGAGAGATGGTTTTCTGTAGTGGGGATATTGCAACAATTGCTCACCTAACATGGAAGCACTTACTAACTAAAGAAAAATAGAAAGAACTCCTGTTAGGTGAACAACTGATGCTCAAATGCAATCCATCCCTAAATATTATACCATGTACTTCCAGAGTTGTTGTTTATTTCACAGAACTTCAAACTCAAAAGGTAAGCACTTACAAGCTTGAAGCTGTATTTCTATGAGGTTTCAAGGCATCTGAAATTCAAAACTGCAATGTTCAGCCAAAGGGTCTGCATCCCTGTTCTTGTCAGAGGCTGTTTCTGGTATGGGCACTGTGGAATAAGTGCTCGCCTTTTTATCCCTTGAAAGGCCCTGAAGGCACCAAACCATTAAGTAGCTCCTCCCACATTTTTCCCGCTCTTTTCTGAGCTTGCTTGGTGAAGATTTTGAAAGTATAGAGAGATGGTTTTCTGTAGTGGGGATATTGCAACAATTGCTCACCTAACATGAAAGCACTTACTAACTAAAGAAAAATAGAAAGAACTCCTGTTAGATGAACACCTGATGCTCAAATGCAATCCATCCCTAAATATTATACCATGTACTTCCAGAGTTGTTGTTTATTTCACAGAACTTCAAACTCAAAAGGTAAGCACTTACAAGCTTGAAGCTGTATTTCTATGAGGTTTCAAGGCATCTGAAATTCAAAACTGCAATGTTCAGCCAAAGGGTCTGCATCCCTGTTCTTGTCAGAGGCTGTTTCTGGTATGGGCACTGTGGAATAAGTGCTCGCCTTTTTATCCCTTGAAAGGCCCTGAAGGCACCAAACCATTAAGTAGCTCCTCCCACATTTTTCCCGCTCTTTTCTGAGCTTGCTTGGTGAAGATTTTGAAAGTATAGAGAGATGGTTTTCTGTAGTGGGGATATTGCAACAATTGCTCACCTAACATGGAAGCACTTACTAACTAAAGAAAAATAGAAAGAACTCCTGTTAGGTGAACACCTGATGCTCAAATGCAATCCATCCCTAAATATTATACCATGTACTTCCAGAGTTGTTGTTTATTTCACAGAACTTCAAACTCAAAAGGTAAGCACTTACAAGCTTGAAGCTGTATTTCTATGAGGTTTCAAGACATCTGAAATTCAAAACTGCAATGTTCAGCCAAAGGGTCTGCATCCCTGTTCTTGTCTGAGGCTGTTCCTGGTATGGGCACTGTGGAAGAAGTTCTAGCCTTTTTATCCCTTGAAAGTCCCTGAAGGCACCAAACCATTAAGAAGCTCCTCCCACATTTTTCCCGCTCTTTTCTGAGCTTGCTTGGTGAAGATTTTGAAAGTATAGAGAGATGGTTTTCTGTAGTGGAGATACTGCAACAATTGCTCACCTAACATGGAAGCACTTACTAACTAAAGAAAAATAGAAATAACTCCTGTTAGGTGAGCACCTGATGTTCAAATGCAACCCATCCCTAAATATTATACCATGTACTTCCAGAGTTGTTGTTTATTTCACAGAACTTCAAACTCAAAAGGTAAGCACTTATAACCATGAAGCTGTATTTCTATGAGGTTTCAAGACATCTGAAATTCAAAACTGCAATGTTCAGCCAGTTGGCCTGCATCACTGTTCTCATCCGAGGCCGTTCCCGCTATGGGCACTGTGGAAGAAGTGCCCACCTTTTTATCCCTTGAAAGGCCCTCAAGGCACCAAACCATTAAGTAGCTCCTCCCACATTTTTCCCGCTCTTTTCTGAGCTTGCTTGGTGAAGATTTTGAAAGTATAGAGAGATGGTTTACTGTAGTGGGGATATTGCAACAATTGCTCACCTAACATGGAAGCACTTACTAACTAAAGAAAAATAGAAAGAACTCCTGTTAGGTGAGCACCTGATGTTCAAATGCAATCCATCCGAAATATTATAACATACACTTCCAAAGTTGCTGTTTAGTTCACAGAACTTCAACCTCAAAAGGTAAGCACTTATAACAATGAAGCTGTATTTCTATGAGGTTTCAAGACATCTGAAATTCAAAACTGCAATGTTCAGCCAGTTGGCCTGCATCACTGTTCTCATCCGAGGCCGTTCCTGCTATGGGCACTGTGGAAGAAGTGCCCACCTTTTTATCCCTTGAAAGGCCCTCAAGGCACCAAACCATTAAGTAGCTCCTCCCACATTTTTCCCGCTCTTTTCTGAGCTTGCTTGGTGAAGATTTTGAAAGTATAGAGAGATGGTTTTCTGTAGTAGAGATATTGCAACAATTGCTCACCTAACATGGAAGCACTTACTAACTAAAGAAAAATAGAAAGAACTCCTGTTAGGTGAACACCTGATGCTCAAATGCAATCCATCCCTAAATATTATACCATGTACTTCCAGAGTTGTTGTTTATTTCACAGAACTTCAAACTCAAAAGGTAAGCACTTACAAGCTTGAAGCTGTATTTCTATGA
The DNA here is from genome assembly GCF_040938575.1 of Ambystoma mexicanum. NCBI lineage: Eukaryota > Metazoa > Chordata > Amphibia > Caudata > Ambystomatidae > Ambystoma > Ambystoma mexicanum. The sequence goes on along the minus strand of NC_090941.1, from coordinate 1,144,460,310 downwards.
GGTTTCAAGACATCTGAAATTCAAAACTGCAATGTTCAGCCAGTTGGCCTGCATCACTGTTCTCATCCGAGGCCGTTCCTGCTATGGGCACTGTGGAAGAAGTGCCCACCTTTTTATCCCTTGAAAGGCCCTCAAGGCACCAAACCATTAAGTAGCTCCTCCCACATTTTTCCCGCTCTTTTCTGAGCTTGCTTGGTGAAGATTTTGAAAGTATAGAGAGATGGTTTTCTGTAGTGGGGATATTGCAACAATTGCTCACCTAACATGGAAGCACTTACTAACTAAAGAAAAATAGAAAGAACTCCTGTTAGGTGAGCACCTGATGTTCAAATGCAATCCATCCTAAATATTATAACATACACTTCCAAAGTTGCTGTTTAGTTCACAGAACTTCAACCTCAAAAGGTAAGCACTTATAACCATGAAGCTGTATTTCTATGAGGTTTCAAGACATCTGAAATTCAAAACTGCAATGTTCAGCCAATGGGTCTGCATCCCTGTTCTTGTCTGAGGCTGTTCCTGTTATGGGCACTGTGGAAGAAGTGCTCACCTTTTTATCCCTTGAAAGGCCCTGAAGGCACCAAACCATTAAGTAGCGCCTCCCACATTTTTCCCGCTCTTTTCTGAGCTTGCTTGGTGAAGATTTTGAAAGTATAGAGAGATGGTTTTCTGTAGTGGGGATATTGCAACAATTGCTCACCTAACATGGAAGCACTTACTAACTAAAGAAAAATAGAAAGAACTCCTGTTAGGTGAGCACCTGATGTTCAAATGCAATCCATCCTAAATATTATAACATACACTTCCAAAGTTGCTGTTTAGTTCACAGAACTTCAACCTCAAAAGGTAAGCACTTATAACCATGAAGCTGTATTTCTATGAGGTTTCAAGACATCTGAAATTCAAAACTGCAATGTTCAGCCAATGGGTCTGCATCCCTGTTCTTGTCTGAGGCTGTTCCTGTTATGGGCACTGTGGAAGAAGTGCTCACCTTTTTATCCCTTGAAAGGCCCTGAAGGCACCAAAACATTAAGTAGCTCCTCCCACATTTTTCCCGCTCTTTTCTGAGCTTGATTGGTGAAGATTTTGAAAGTATAGAGAGATGGTTTTCTGTAGTGGGGATATTGCAACAATTGCTCACCTAACATGGAAGCACTTACTAACTAAAGAAAAATAGAAAGAACTCCTGTTAGGTTAGCACCTGATGCTCAAATGCAATTATTCTCTAAATATTATAACATACACTTCCAGAGCTGTTGTTTAGTTAACAGAGTTGTTGTTTATTTCACAGAACTTCAAACTCAAAAGGTAAGCACTTACAAGCTTGAAGTTGTATTTCTATGAGGTTTCAAGGCATCTGAAATTCAAAACTGAAATGTTCAGCCAAAGGGTCTGCATCCCTGTTCTTGTCAGAGGCTGTTTCTGGTATGGGCACTGTGGAAGAAGTGCCCACCTTTTTATCCCTTGAAAGGCCCTCAAGGCACCAAACCATTAAGTAGCTCCTCCCACATTTTTCCCGCTCTTTTCCGAGCTTGCTTGGTGAAGATTTTGAAAGTATAGAGAGATGGTTTTCTGTAGTGGGGATAGTGCAACAATTGCTCACCTAACATAGAAGCACTTACTAACTAAAGAAAAATAGAAAGAACTCCTGTTAGGTGAACAACTGATGCTCAAATGCAATCCATCCCTAAATAGTATACCATGTACTTCCAGAGTTGTTGTTTATTTCACAGAACTTCAAACTCAAAAGGTAAGCACTTATAACCATGAAGCTGTATTTCTATGAGGTTTCAAGACATCTGAAATTCAAAACTGCAATGTTCAGCCAGTTGGCCTGCATCACTGTTGTCATCCGAGGCCGTTCCTGCTATGGGCACTGTGGAGAAGGGCCCACCTTTTTATCCCTTGAAAGGCCCTCAAGGCACCAGACCATTAAGTAGCTCCTCCCACATTTTTCCCGCTCTTTTCTGGGGTTGCTTGGTGAAGATTTTGAAAGTATAGAGAGATGTTTTTCTGTAGTGGGGATATTGCAACAATTGCTCACCTAACATGAAAGCACTTACTAACTAAAGAATAATAGAAAGAACTCCTGTTAGGTGAACAACTGATGCTCAAATGCAATCCATCCCTAAATATTATACCATGTACTTCCAGAGTTGTTGTTTATTTCACAGAACTTCAAACTCAAAAGGTAAGCACTTACAAGCTTGAAGCTGTATTTCTATGAGGTTTCAAGGCATCTGAAATTCAAAACTGCAATGTTCAGCCAAAGGGTCTGCATCCCTGTTCTTGTCAGAGGCTGTTTCTGGTATGGGCACTGTGGAATAAGTGCTCGCCTTTTTATCCCTTGAAAGGCCCTGAAGGCACCAAACCATTAAGTAGCTCCTCCCACATTTTTCCCGCTCTTTTCTGAGCTTGCTTGGTGAAGATTTTGAAAGTATAGAGAGATGGTTTTCTGTAGTGGGGATATTGCAACAATTGCTCACCTAACATGAAAGCACTTACTAACTAAAGAAAAATAGAAAGAACTCCTGTTAGATGAACACCTGATGCTCAAATGCAATCCATCCCTAAATATTATACCATGTACTTCCAGAGTTGTTGTTTATTTCACAGAACTTCAAACTCAAAAGGTAAGCACTTACAAGCTTGAAGCTGTATTTCTATGAGGTTTCAAGGCATCTGAAATTCAAAACTGCAATGTTCAGCCAAAGGGTCTGCATCCCTGTTCTTGTCAGAGGCTGTTTCTGGTATGGGCACTGTGGAATAAGTGCTCGCCTTTTTATCCCTTGAAAGGCCCTGAAGGCACCAAACCATTAAGTAGCTCCTCCCACATTTTTCCCGCTCTTTTCTGAGCTTGCTTGGTGAAGATTTTGAAAGTATAGAGAGATGGTTTTCTGTAGTGGGGATATTGCAACAATTGCTCACCTAACATGGAAGCACTTACTAACTAAAGAAAAATAGAAAGAACTCCTGTTAGGTGAACACCTGATGCTCAAATGCAATCCATCCCTAAATATTATACCATGTACTTCCAGAGTTGTTGTTTATTTCACAGAACTTCAAACTCAAAAGGTAAGCACTTACAAGCTTGAAGCTGTATTTCTATGAGGTTTCAAGACATCTGAAATTCAAAACTGCAATGTTCAGCCAAAGGGTCTGCATCCCTGTTCTTGTCTGAGGCTGTTCCTGGTATGGGCACTGTGGAAGAAGTTCTAGCCTTTTTATCCCTTGAAAGTCCCTGAAGGCACCAAACCATTAAGAAGCTCCTCCCACATTTTTCCCGCTCTTTTCTGAGCTTGCTTGGTGAAGATTTTGAAAGTATAGAGAGATGGTTTTCTGTAGTGGAGATACTGCAACAATTGCTCACCTAACATGGAAGCACTTACTAACTAAAGAAAAATAGAAATAACTCCTGTTAGGTGAGCACCTGATGTTCAAATGCAACCCATCCCTAAATATTATACCATGTACTTCCAGAGTTGTTGTTTATTTCACAGAACTTCAAACTCAAAAGGTAAGCACTTATAACCATGAAGCTGTATTTCTATGAGGTTTCAAGACATCTGAAATTCAAAACTGCAATGTTCAGCCAGTTGGCCTGCATCACTGTTGTCATCCGAGGCCGTTCCTGCTATGGGCACTGTGGAGAAGGGCCCACCTTTTTATCCCTTGAAAGGCCCTCAAGGCACCAGACCATTAAGTAGCGCCTCCCACATTTTTCCCGCTCTTTTCTGAGGTTGCTTGGTGAAGATTTTGAAAGTATAGAGAGATGGTTTTCTGTAGTGGGGATATTGCAACAATTGCTCACCTAACATGGAAGCACTTACTAACTAAAGAAAAATAGAAAGAACTCCTGTTAGGTGAACACCTGATGCTCAAATGCAATCCATCCCTAAATATTATACCATGTACTTCCAGAGTTGTTTATTTCACAGAACTTCAAACTCAAAAGGTAAGCACTTACAAGCTTGAAGCTATATTTCTATGAGGTTTCAAGGCATCTGAAATTCAAAACAGCAATGTTCAGCCAAAGGGTCTGCATCCCTGTTCTTGTCAGAGGCTGTTTCTGGTATGGGCACTGTGGAATAAGTGCTCGCCTTTTTATCCCTTGAAAGGCCCTGAAGGCACCAAACCATTAAGTAGCTCCTCCCACATTTTTCCCGCTCTTTTCTGAGCTTGCTTGGTGAAGATTTTGAAAGTATAGAGAGATGGTTTTCTGTAGTGGGGATATTGCAACAATTGCTCACCTAACATGGAAGCACTTACTAACTAAAGAAAAATAGAAAGAACTCCTGTTAGGTGAACACCTGATGCTCAAATGCAATCCATCCCTAAATATTATACCATGTACTTCCAGAGTTGTTGTTTATTTCACAGAACTTCAAACTCAAAAGGTAAGCACTTACAAGCTTGAAGCTGTATTTCTATGAGGTTTCAAGACATCTGAAATTCAAAACTGCAATGTTCAGCCAGTTGGCCTGCATCACTGTTCTCATCCGAGGCCGTTCCTGCTATGGGCACTGTGGAAGAAGTGCCCACCTTTTTATCCCTTGAAAGGCCCTCAAGGCACCAAACCATTAAGTAGCTCCTCCCACATTTTTCCCGCTCTTTTCTGAGCTTGCTTGGTGAAGATTTTGAAAGTATAGAGAGATGGTTTTCTGTAGTAGAGATATTGCAACAATTGCTCACCTAACATGGAAGCACTTACTAACTAAAGAAAAATAGAAAGAACTCCTGTTAGGTGAGCACCTGATGCTCAAAGGCTATTATTCTCTAATATTATAACATACACTTCCAGAGCTGTTGTTTAGTTAACAGAACTTCAACCTCAATAGGTAAGCACTTACAAGCTTGAAGCTGTATTTCTATGAGGTTTCAAGACATCTGAAATTCAAAACTGCAATGTTCAGCCAGTTGGCCTGCATCACTGTTCTCATCCGAGGCCGTTCCTGCTATGGGCACTGTGGAAGAAGTGCCCACCTTTTTATCCCTTGAAAGGCCCTCAAGGCACCAAATCATTAAGTAGCTCCTCCCACATTTTTCCCGCTCTTTTCTGAGCTTGCTTGGTGAAGATTTTGAAAGTATAGAGAGATGGTTTTCTGTAGTAGAGATATTGCAACAATTGCTCACCTAACATGGAAGCACTTACTAACTAAAGAAAAATAGAAAGAACTCCTGTTAGGTGAGCACCTGATGCTCAAATGCAATTATTCTCTAAATATTATAACATACACTTCCAGAGCTGTTGTTTAGTTAACAGAACTTCAACCTCAATAGGTAAGCACTTACAAGCTTGAAGCTGTATTTCTATGAGGTTTCAAGACATCTGAAATTCAAAACTGCAATGTTCAGCCAGTTGGCCTGCATCACTGTTGTCATCCGAGGCCGTTCCTGCTATGGGCACTGTGGAGAAGTGCCCACCTTTTTATCCCTTGAAAGGCCCTCAAGGCACCAGACCATTAAGTAGCTCCTCCCATATTTGTCCTGCTCTTTTCTGAGCTTGCTTGGTGAAGATTTTGAAAGTATAGAGAGATGGTTTTCTGTAGTGGAGATATTGCAACAATTGCTCACCTAACATGGAAGCACTTACTAACTAAAGAAAAATAGAAAGAACTCCTGTTAGGTGAACACCTGATGCTCAAATGCAGTCCATCCCTAAATATTATACCATGTACTTCCAGAGTTGTTGTTTATTTCACAGAACTTCAAACTCAAAAGGTAAGCACTTACAAGCTTGAAGCTGTATTTCTATGAGGTTTCAAGGCATCTGAAATTCAAAACTGCAATGTTCAGCCAAAGGGTCTGCATCCCTGTTCTTGTCAGAGGCTGTTTCTGGTATGGGCACTGTGGAATAAGTGCTCGCCTTTTTATCCCTTGAAAGGCCCTGAAGGCACCAAACCATTAAGTAGCTCCTCCCACATTTTTCCCGCTCTTTTCTGAGCTTGCTTGGTGAAGATTTTGAAAGTATAGAGAGATGGTTTTCTGTAGTGGGGATATTGCAACAATTGCTCACCTAACATGGAAGCACTTACTAACTAAAGAAAAATAGAAAGAACTCCTGTTAGGTGAACACCTGATGCTCAAATGCAATCCATCCCTAAATATTTTACCATGTACTTCCAGAGTTGTTGTTTATTTCACAGAACTTCAAACTCAAAAGGTAAGCACTTACAAGCTTGAAGCTGTATTTCTATGAGGTTTCAAGGCATCTGAAATTCAAAACTGCAATGTTCAGCCAAAGGGTCTGCATCCCTGTTCTTGTCTGAGGCTGTTCCTGGTATGGGCACTGTGGAAGAAGTTCTAGCCTTTTTATCCCTTGAAAGTCCCTGAAGGCACCAAACCATTAAGAAGCTCCTCCCACATTTTCCCCGCTCTTTTCTGAGCTTGCTTGGTGAAGATTTTGAAAGTATAGAGAGATGGTTTTCTGTAGTGGAGATACTGCAACAATTGCTCACCTAACATGGAAGCACTTACTAACTAAAGAAAAATAGAAATAACTCCTGTTAGGTGAGCACCTGATGTTCAAATGCAACCCATCCCTAAATATTATACCATGTACTTCCAGAGTTGTTGTTTATTTCACAGAACTTCAAACTCAAAAGGTAAGCACTTATAACCATGAAGCTGTATTTCTATGAGGTTTCAAGACATCTGAAATTCAAAACTGCAATGTTCAGCCAGTTGGCCTGCATCACTGTTGTCATCCGAGGCCGTTCCTGCTATGGGCACTGTGGAGAAGGGCCCACCTTTTTATCCCTTGAAAGGCCCTCAAGGCACCAGACCATTAAGTAGCGCCTCCCACATTTTTCCCGCTCTTTTCTGAGGTTGCTTGGTGAAGATTTTGAAAGTATAGAGAGATGGTTTTCTGTAGTGGGGATATTGCAACAATTGCTCACCTAACATGGAAGCACTTACTAACTAAAGAAAAATAGAAAGAACTCCTGTTAGGTGAACACCTGATGCTCAAATGCAATCCATCCCTAAATATTATACCATGTACTTCCAGAGTTGTTTATTTCACAGAACTTCAAACTCAAAAGGTAAGCACTTACAAGCTTGAAGCTATATTTCTATGAGGTTTCAAGGCATCTGAAATTCAAAACTGCAATGTTCAGCCAAAGGGTCTGCATCCCTGTTCTTGTCAGAGGCTGTTTCTGGTATGGGCACTGTGGAATAAGTGCTCGCCTTTTTATCCCTTGAAAGGCCCTGAAGGCACCAAACCATTAAGTAGCTCCTCCCACATTTTTCCCGCTCTTTTCTGAGCTTGCTTGGTGAAGATTTTGAAAGTATAGAGAGATGGTTTTCTGTAGTGGGGATATTGCAACAATTGCTCACCTAACATGGAAGCACTTACTAACTAAAGAAAAATAGAAAGAACTCCTGTTAGGTGAACACCTGATGCTCAAATGCAATCCATCCCTAAATATTATACCATGTACTTCCAGAGTTGTTGTTTATTTCACAGAACTTCAAACTCAAAAGGTAAGCACTTACAAGCTTGAAGCTGTATTTCTATGAGGTTTCAAGACATCTGAAATTCAAAACTGCAATGTTCAGCCAGTTGGCCTGCATCACTGTTCTCATCCGAGGCCGTTCCTGCTATGGGCACTGTGGAAGAAGTGCCCACCTTTTTATCCCTTGAAAGGCCCTCAAGGCACCAAACCATTAAGTAGCTCCTCCCACATTTTTCCCGCTCTTTTCTGAGCTTGCTTGGTGAAGATTTTGAAAGTATAGAGAGATGGTTTTCTGTAGTAGAGATATTGCAACAATTGCTCACCTAACATGGAAGCACTTACTAACTAAAGAAAAATAGAAAGAACTCCTGTTAGGTGAGCACCTGATGCTCAAAGGCTATTATTCTCTAATATTATAACATACACTTCCAGAGCTGTTGTTTAGTTAACAGAACTTCAACCTCAATAGGTAAGCACTTACAAGCTTGAAGCTGTATTTCTATGAGGTTTCAAGACATCTGAAATTCAAAACTGCAATGTTCAGCCAGTTGGCCTGCATCACTGTTCTCATCCGAGGCCGTTCCTGCTATGGGCACTGTGGAAGAAGTGCCCACCTTTTTATCCCTTGAAAGGCCCTCAAGGCACCAAACCATTAAGTAGCTCCTCCCACATTTTTCCCGCTCTTTTCTGAGCTTGCTTGGTGAAGATTTTGAAAGTATAGAGAGATGGTTTTCTGTAGTAGAGATATTGCAACAATTGCTCACCTAACATGGAAGCACTTACTAACTAAAGAAAAATAGAAAGAACTCCTGTTAGGTGAGCACCTGATGCTCAAATGCAATTATTCTCTAAATATTATAACATACACTTCCAGAGCTGTTGTTTAGTTAACAGAACTTCAACCTCAATAGGTAAGCACTTACAAGCTTGAAGCTGTATTTCTATGAGGTTTCAAGACATCTGAAATTCAAAACTGCAATGTTCAGCCAGTTGGCCTGCATCACTGTTGTCATCCGAGGCCGTTCCTGCTATGGGCACTGTGGAGAAGTGCCCACCTTTTTATCCCTTGAAAGGCCCTCAAGGCACCAGACCATTAAGTAGCTCCTCCCATATTTGTCCTGCTCTTTTCTGAGCTTGCTTGGTGAAGATTTTGAAAGTATAGAGAGATGGTTTTCTGTAGTGGAGATATTGCAACAATTGCTCACCTAACATGGAAGCACTTACTAACTAAAGAAAAATAGAAAGAACTCCTGTTAGGTGAACACCTGATGCTCAAATGCAGTCCATCCCTAAATATTATACCTTGTACTTCCAGAGTTGTTGTTTATTTCACAGAACTTCAAACTCAAAAGGTAAGCACTTACAAGCTTGAAGCTGTATTTCTATGAGGTTTCAAGGCATCTGAAATTCAAAACTGCAATGTTCAGCCAAAGGGTCTGCATCCCTGTTCTTGTCAGAGGCTGTTTCTGGTATGGGCACTGTGGAATAAGTGCTCGCCTTTTTATCCCTTGAAAGGCCCTGAAGGCACCAAACCATTAAGTAGCTCCTCCCACATTTTTCCCGCTCTTTTCTGAGCTTGCTTGGTGAAGATTTTGAAAGTATAGAGAGATGGTTTTCTGTAGTGGGGATATTGCAACAATTGCTCACCTAACATGGAAGCACTTACTAACTAAAGAAAAATAGAAAGAACTCCTGTTAGGTGAACACCTGATGCTCAAATGCAATCCATCCCTAAATATTTTACCATGTACTTCCAGAGTTGTTGTTTATTTCACAGAACTTCAAACTCAAAAGGTAAGCACTTACAAGCTTGAAGCTGTATTTCTATGAGGTTTCAAGGCATCTGAAATTCAAAACTGCAATGTTCAGCCAAAGGGTCTGCATCCCTGTTCTTGTCTGAGGCTGTTCCTGGTATGGGCACTGTGGAAGAAGTTCTAGCCTTTTTATCCCTTGAAAGTCCCTGAAGGCACCAAACCATTAAGAAGCTCCTCCCACATTTTTCCCGCTCTTTTCTGAGCTTGCTTGGTGAAGATTTTGAAAGTATAGAGAGATGGTTTTCTGTAGTGGAGATATTGCAACAATTGCTCACCTAACATGGAAGCACTTACTAACTAAAGAAAAATAGAAAGAACTCCTGTTAGGTGAGCACCTGATGTTCAAATGCAATCCATCCTAAATATTATAACATACACTTCCAAAATTGCTGTTTAGTTCACAGAACTTCAACCTCAAAAGGGAAGCACTTACACATATATAAAAGGCAGGTGCCAACCTTGAAGCTGTATTTCTGTGAGGTTCCAAGACATCTGAAATTCAAAACTGCAATGTTCAGCCAGTGGGTCTGCATCCCTGTTCTTGTCTGAGGCTGGTATGGGCACTGTGGAATAAGTGCTCGCCTTTTTATCACTTGAAAGGCCCTGAAGGCACCAAACCATTAAGTAGCTCCTCCCACATTTTTCCCGCTCTTTTATGAGCTTGCTTGGTGAAGATTTTGAAAGTATAGAGGGATGGTTTTCTGTAGTGGAGATATTGCAACAATTGCTCACCTAACATGGAAGCACTTACTAACTAAAGAAAAATAGAAAGAACTCCTGTTAGGTGAGCACCTGATGCTCAAATGCAATTATTCTCTAAATATTATAACATACACTTCCAGAGCTGTTGTTTATTTCACAGAACTTCAAACTCAAAAGGTAAGCACTTATAACCATGAAGCTGTATTTCTATGAGGTTTCAAGACATCTGAAATTCAAAACTGCAATGTTCAGCCAGTTGGCCTGCATCACTGTTGTCATCCGAGGCCGTTCCTGCTATGGGCACTGTGTGGAGAAGGGCCCACCTTTTTATCCCTTGAAAGGCCCTCAAGGCACCAGACCATTAAGTAGCTCCTCCCACATTTTTCCCGCTCTTTTCTGAGGTTGCTTGGTGAAGATTTTGAAAGTATAGAGAGATGTTTTTCTGTAGTGGGGATATTGCAACAATTGCTCACCTAACATGAAAGCACTTACTAACTAAAGAAAAATAGAAAGAACTCCTGTTAGGTGAACACCTGATGCTCAAATGCAATCCATCCCTAAATATTATACCATGTACTTCCAGAGTTGTTGTTTATTTCACAGAACTTCAAACTCAAAAGGTAAGCACTTACAAGCTTGAAGCTGTATTTCTATGAGGTTTCAAGGCATCTGAAATTCAAAACTGCAATGTTCAGCCAAAGGGTCTGCATCCATGTTCTTGTCAGAGGCTGTTTCTGGTATGGGCACTGTGGAATAAGTGCTTGCCTTTTTATCCCTTGAAAGGCCCTGAAGGCACCAAACCATTAAGTAGCTCCTCCCACATTTTTCCCGCTCTTTTCTGAGCTTGCTTGGTGAAGATTTTGAAAGTATAGAGAGATGGTTTTCTGTAGTGGGGATATTGCAACAATTGCTCACCTAACATGGAAGCACTTACTAACTAAAGAAAAATAGAAAGAACTCCTGTTAGGTGAACACCTGATGCTCAAATGCAATCCATCCCTAAATATTATACCATGTACTTCCAGAGTTGTTGTTTATTTCACAGAACTTCAAACTCAAAAGGTAAGCACTTATAACCATGAAGCTGTATTTCTATGAGGTTTCAAGACATCTGAAATTCAAAACTGCAATGTTCAGCCAGTTGGCCTGCATCACTGTTGTCATCCGAGGCCGTTCCTGCTATGGGCACTGTGGAGAAGGGCCCACCTTTTTATCCCTTGAAAGGCCCTCAAGGCACCAGACCATTAAGTAGCGCCTCCCACATTTTTCCCGCTCTTTTCTGAGCTTGCTTGGTGAAGATTTTGAAAGTATAGAGAGATGGTTTTCTGTAGTGGGGATATTGCAACAATTGCTCACCTAACATGGAAGCACTTACTAACTAAAGAAAAATAGAAAGAACTCCTGTTAGGTGAACACCTGATGCTCAAATGTAATCCATCCCTAAATATTATACCATGTACTTCCAGAGTTGTTGTTTATTTCACAGAACTTCAAACTCAAAAGGTAAGCACTTACAAGCTTGAAGCTGTATTTCTATGAGGTTTCAAGACATCTGAAATTCAAAACTGCAATGTTCAGCCAAAGGGTCTGCATCCCTGTTCTTGTCTGAGGCTGTTCCTGGTATGGGCACTGTGGAAGAAGTTCTAGCCTTTTTATCCCTTGAAAGTCCCTGAAGGCACCAAACCATTAAGAAGCTCCTCCCACATTTTTCCCGCTCTTTTCTGAGCTTGCTTGGTGAAGATTTTGAAAGTATAGAGAGATGGTTTTCTGTAGTGGAGATATTGCAACAATTGCTCACCTAACATGGAAGCACTTACTAACTAAAGAAAAATAGAAATAACTCCTGTTAGATGAGCACCTGATGTTCAAATGCAATCCATCCTAAATATTATAACATACACTTCCAAAATTTCTGTTTAGTTCACAGAACTTCAACCTCAAAAGGGAAGCACTTACACATATATAAAACGCAGGTGCCAACCTTGAAGCTGTATTTCTGTGAGGTTCCAAGACATCTGAAATTCAAAACTGCAATGTTCAGCCAGTGGGTCTGCATCCCTGTTCTTGTCTGAGGCTGTTCCTGTTATGGGCACTGTGGAAGAAGTGCTCGCCTTTTTATCCCTTGAAAGGCCCTGAAGACACCAAAACATTAAGTAGCTCCTCCCACATTTTTCCCGCTCTTTTCTGAGCTTGATTGGTGAAGATTTTGAAAGTATAGAGAGATGGTTTTCTGTAGTGGGGATATTGCAACAATTGCTCACCTAACATGGAAGCACTTACTAACTAAAGAAAAATAGAAAGAACTCCTGTTAGGTTAGCACCTGATGCTCAAATGCAATTATTCTCTAAATATTATAACATACACTTCCAGAGCTGTTGTTTAGTTAACAGAGTTGTTGTTTATTTCACAGAACTTCAAACTCAAAAGGTAAGCACTTACAAGCTTGAAGTTGTATTTCTATGAGGTTTCAAGGCATCTGAAATTCAAAACTGAAATGTTCAGCCAAAGGGTCTGCATCCCTGTTCTTGTCAGAGGCTGTTTCTGGTATGGGCACTGTGGAAGAAGTGCCCACCTTTTTATCCCTTGAAAGGCCCTCAAGGCACCAAACCATTAAGTAGCTCCTCCCACATTTTTCCCGCTCTTTTCCGAGCTTGCTTGGTGAAGATTTTGAAAGTATAGAGAGATGGTTTTCTGTAGTGGGGATAGTGCAACAATTGCTCACCTAACATAGAAGCACTTACTAACTAAAGAAAAATAGAAAGAACTCCTGTTAGGTGAACAACTGATGCTCAAATGCAATCCATCCCTAAATAGTATACCATGTACTTCCAGAGTTGTTGTTTATTTCACAGAACTTCAAACTCAAAAGGTAAGCACTTATAACCATGAAGCTGTATTTCTATGAGGTTTCAAGACATCTGAAATTCAAAACTGCAATGTTCAGCCAGTTGGCCTGCATCACTGTTGTCATCCGAGGCCGTTCCTGCTATGGGCACTGTGGAGAAGGGCCCACCTTTTTATCCCTTGAAAGGCCCTCAAGGCACCAGACCATTAAGTAGCTCCTCCCACATTTTTCCCGCTCTTTTCTGGGGTTGCTTGGTGAAGATTTTGAAAGTATAGAGAGATGTTTTTCTGTAGTGGGGATATTGCAACAATTGCTCACCTAACATGAAAGCACTTACTAACTAAAGAATAATAGAAAGAACTCCTGTTAGGTGAACAACTGATGCTCAAATGCAATCCATCCCTAAATATTATACCATGTACTTCCAGAGTTGTTGTTTATTTCACAGAACTTCAAACTCAAAAGGTAAGCACTTACAAGCTTGAAGCTGTATTTCTATGAGGTTTCAAGGCATCTGAAATTCAAAACTGCAATGTTCAGCCAAAGGGTCTGCATCCCTGTTCTTGTCAGAGGCTGTTTCTGGTATGGGCACTGTGGAATAAGTGCTCGCCTTTTTATCCCTTGAAAGGCCCTGAAGGCACCAAACCATTAAGTAGCTCCTCCCACATTTTTCCCGCTCTTTTCTGAGCTTGCTTGGTGAAGATTTTGAAAGTATAGAGAGATGGTTTTCTGTAGTGGGGATATTGCAACAATTGCTCACCTAACATGAAAGCACTTACTAACTAAAGAAAAATAGAAAGAACTCCTGTTAGATGAACACCTGATGCTCAAATGCAATCCATCCCTAAATATTATACCATGTACTTCCAGAGTTGTTGTTTATTTCACAGAACTTCAAACTCAAAAGGTAAGCACTTACAAGCTTGAAGCTGTATTTCTATGAGGTTTCAAGGCATCTGAAATTCAAAACTGCAATGTTCAGCCAAAGGGTCTGCATCCCTGTTCTTGTCAGAGGCTGTTTCTGGTATGGGCACTGTGGAATAAGTGCTCGCCTTTTTATCCCTTGAAAGGCCCTGAAGGCACCAAACCATTAAGTAGCTCCTCCCACATTTTTCCCGCTCTTTTCTGAGCTTGCTTGGTGAAGATTTTGAAAGTATAGAGAGATGGTTTTCTGTAGTGGGGATATTGCAACAATTGCTCACCTAACATGGAAGCACTTACTAACTAAAGAAAAATAGAAAGAACTCCTGTTAGGTGAACACCTGATGCTCAAATGCAATCCATCCCTAAATATTATACCATGTACTTCCAGAGTTGTTGTTTATTTCACAGAACTTCAAACTCAAAAGGTAAGCACTTACAAGCTTGAAGCTGTATTTCTATGAGGTTTCAAGACATCTGAAATTCAAAACTGCAATGTTCAGCCAGTTGGCCTGCATCACTGTTCTCATCCGAGGCCGTTCCTGCTATGGGCACTGTGGAAGAAGTGCCCACCTTTTTATCCCTTGAAAGGCCCTCAAGGCACCAAACCATTAAGTAGCTCCTCCCACATTTTTCCCGCTCTTTTCTGAGCTTGCTTGGTGAAGATTTTGAAAGTATAGAGAGATGGTTTTCTGTAGTAGAGATATTGCAACAATTGCTCACCTAACATGGAAGCACTTACTAACTAAAGAAAAATAGAAAGAACTCCTGTTAGGTGAGCACCTGATGCTCAAAGGCTATTATTCTCTAAATATTATAACATACACTTCCAGAGCTGTTGTTTAGTTAACAGAACTTCAACCTCAATAGGTAAGCACTTACAAGCTTGAAGCTGTATTTCTATGAGGTTTCAAGACATCTGAAATTCAAAACTGCAATGTTCGCCAGTTGGCCTGCATCACTGTTCTCATCCGAGGCCGTTCCTGCTATGGGCACTGTGGAAGAAGTGCCCACCTTTTTATCCCTTGAAAGGCCCTCAAGGCACCAAACCATTAAGTAGCTCCTCCCACATTTTTCCCGCTCTTTTCTGAGCTTGCTTGGTGAAGATTTTGAAAGTATAGAGAGATGGTTTTCTGTAGTAGAGATATTGCAACAATTGCTCACCTAACATGGAAGCACTTACTAACTAAAGAAAAATAGAAAGAACTCCTGTTAGGTGAGCACCTGATGCTCAAATGCAATTATTCTCTAAATATTATAACATACACTTCCAGAGCTGTTGTTTAGTTAACAGAACTTCAACCTCAATAGGTAAGCACTTACAAGCTTGAAGCTGTATTTCTATGAGGTTTCAAGACATCTGAAATTCAAAACTGCAATGTTCAGCCAGTTGGCCTGCATCACTGTTGTCATCCGAGGCCGTTCCTGCTATGGGCACTGTGGAGAAGTGCCCACCTTTTTATCCCTTGAAAGGCCCTCAAGGCACCAGACCATTAAGTAGCTCCTCCCATATTTGTCCTGCTCTTTTCTGAGCTTGCTTGGTGAAGATTTTGAAAGTATAGAGAGATGGTTTTCTGTAGTGGAGATATTGCAACAATTGCTCACCTAACATGGAAGCACTTACTAACTAAAGAAAAATAGAAAGAACTCCTGTTAGGTGAACACCTGATGCTCAAATGCAGTCCATCCCTAAATATTATACCATGTACTTCCAGAGTTGTTGTTTATTTCACAGAACTTCAAACTCAAAAGGTAAGCACTTACAAGCTTGAAGCTGTATTTCTATGAGGTTTCAAGGCATCTGAAATTCAAAACTGCAATGTTCAGCCAAAGGGTCTGCATCCCTGTTCTTGTCAGAGGCTGTTTCTGGTATGGGCACTGTGGAATAAGTGCTCGCCTTTTTATCCCTTGAAAGGCCCTGAAGGCACCAAACCATTAAGTAGCTCCTCCCACATTTTTCCCGCTCTTTTCTGAGCTTGCTTGGTGAAGATTTTGAAAGTATAGAGAGATGGTTTTCTGTAGTGGGGATATTGCAACAATTGCTCACCTAACATGGAAGCACTTACTAACTAAAGAAAAATAGAAAGAACTCCTGTTAGGTGAACACCTGATGCTCAAATGCAATCCATCCCTAAATATTTTACCATGTACTTCCAGAGTTGTTGTTTATTTCACAGAACTTCAAACTCAAAAGGTAAGCACTTACAAGCTTGAAGCTGTATTTCTATGAGGTTTCAAGGCATCTGAAATTCAAAACTGCAATGTTCAGCCAAAGGGTCTGCATCCCTGTTCTTGTCTGAGGCTGTTCCTGGTATGGGCACTGTGGAAGAAGTTCTAGCCTTTTTATCCCTTGAAAGTCCCTGAAGGCACCAAACCATTAAGAAGCTCCTCCCACATTTTTCCCGCTCTTTTCTGAGCTTGCTTGGTGAAGATTTTGAAAGTATAGAGAGATGGTTTTCTGTAGTGGAGATATTGCAACAATTGCTCACCTAACATGGAAGCACTTACTAACTAAAGAAAAATAGAAAGAACTCCTGTTAGGTGAGCATCTGATGTTCAAATGCAATCCATCCTAAATATTATAACATACACTTCCAAAATTGCTGTTTAGTTCACAGAACTTCAACCTCAAAAGGGAAGCACTTACACATATATAAAAGGCAGGTGCCAACCTTGAAGCTGTATTTCTGTGAGGTTCCAAGACATCTGAAATTCAAAACTGCAATGTTCAGCCAGTGGGTCTGCATCCCTGTTCTTGTCTGAGGCTGGTATGGGCACTGTGGAATAAGTGCTCGCCTTTTTATCACTTGAAAGGCCCTGAAGGCACCAAACCATTAAGTAGCTCCTCCCACATTTTTCCCGCTCTTTTATGAGCTTGCTTGGTGAAGATTTTGAAAGTATAGAGGGATGGTTTTCTGTAGTGGAGATATTGCAACAATTGCTCACCTAACATGGAAGCACTTACTAACTAAAGAAAAATAGAAAGAACTCCTGTTAGGTGAGCACCTGATGCTCAAATGCAATTATTCTCTAAATATTATAACATACACTTCCAGAGCTGTTGTTTATTTCACAGAACTTCAAACTCAAAAGGTAAGCACTTATAACCATGAAGCTGTATTTCTATGAGGTTTCAAGACATCTGAAATTCAAAACTGCAATGTTCAGCCAGTTGGCCTGCATCACTGTTGTCATCCGAGGCCGTTCCTGCTATGGGCACTGTGTGGAGAAGGGCCCACCTTTTTATCCCTTGAAAGGCCCTCAAGGCACCAGACCATTAAGTAGCTCCTCCCACATTTTTCCCGCTCTTTTCTGAGGTTGCTTGGTGAAGATTTTGAAAGTATAGAGAGATGTTTTTCTGTAGTGGGGATATTGCAACAATTGCTCACCTAACATGAAAGCACTTACTAACTAAAGAAAAATAGAAAGAACTCCTGTTAGGTGAACACCTGATGCTCAAATGCAATCCATCCCTAAATATTATACCATGTACTTCCAGAGTTGTTGTTTATTTCACAGAACTTCAAACTCAAAAGGTAAGCACTTACAAGCTTGAAGCTGTATTTCTATGAGGTTTCAAGGCATCTGAAATTCAAAACTGCAATGTTCAGCCAAAGGGTCTGCATCCATGTTCTTGTCAGAGGCTGTTTCTGGTATGGGCACTGTGGAATAAGTGCTTGCCTTTTTATCCCTTGAAAGGCCCTGAAGGCACCAAACCATTAAGTAGCTCCTCCCACATTTTTCCCGCTCTTTTCTGAGCTTGCTTGGTGAAGATTTTGAAAGTATAGAGAGATGGTTTTCTGTAGTGGGGATATTGCAACAATTGCTCACCTAACATGGAAGCACTTACTAACTAAAGAAAAATAGAAAGAACTCCTGTTAGGTGAACACCTGATGCTCAAATGCAATCCATCCCTAAATATTATACCATGTACTTCCAGAGTTGTTGTTTATTTCACAGAACTTCAAACTCAAAAGGTAAGCACTTATAACCATGAAGCTGTATTTCTATGAGGTTTCAAGACATCTGAAATTCAAAACTGCAATGTTCAGCCAGTTGGCCTGCATCACTGTTGTCATCCGAGGCCGTTCCTGCTATGGGCACTGTGGAGAAGGGCCCACCTTTTTATCCCTTGAAAGGCCCTCAAGGCACCAGACCATTAAGTAGCGCCTCCCACATTTTTCCCGCTCTTTTCTGAGCTTGCTTGGTGAAGATTTTGAAAGTATAGAGAGATGGTTTTCTGTAGTGGGGATATTGCAACAATTGCTCACCTAACATGGAAGCACTTACTAACTAAAGAAAAATAGAAAGAACTCCTGTTAGGTGAACACCTGATGCTCAAATGTAATCCATCCCTAAATATTATACCATGTACTTCCAGAGTTGTTGTTTATTTCACAGAACTTCAAACTCAAAAGGTAAGCACTTACAAGCTTGAAGCTGTATTTCTATGAGGTTTCAAGACATCTGAAATTCAAAACTGCAATGTTCAGCCAGTTGGCCTGCATCACTGTTGTCATCCGAGGCCGTTCCTGCTATGGGCACTGTGGAGAAGTGCCCACCTTTTTATCCCTTGAAAGGCCCTCAAGGCACCAGACCATTAAGTAGCTCCTCCCATATTTGTCCTGCTCTTTTCTGAGCTTGCTTGGTGAAGATTTTGAAAGTATAGAGAGATGGTTTTCTGTAGTGGAGATATTGCAACAATTGCTCACCTAACATGGAAGCACTTACTAACTAAAGAAAAATAGAAAGAACTCCTGTTAGGTGAACACCTGATGCTCAAATGCAGTCCATCCCTAAATATTATACCATGTACTTCCAGAGTTGTTGTTTATTTCACAGAACTTCAAACTCAAAAGGTAAGCACTTACAAGCTTGAAGCTGTATTTCTATGAGGTTTCAAGGCATCTGAAATTCAAAACTGCAATGTTCAGCCAAAGGGTCTGCATCCCTGTTCTTGTCAGAGGCTGTTTCTGGTATGGGCACTGTGGAATAAGTGCTCGCCTTTTTATCCCTTGAAAGGCCCTGAAGGCACCAAACCATTAAGTAGCTCCTCCCACATTTTTCCCGCTCTTTTCTGAGCTTGCTTGGTGAAGATTTTGAAAGTATAGAGAGATGGTTTTCTGTAGTGGGGATATTGCAACAATTGCTCACCTAACATGGAAGCACTTACTAACTAAAGAAAAATAGAAAGAACTCCTGTTAGGTGAACACCTGATGCTCAAATGCAATCCATCCCTAAATATTTTACCATGTACTTCCAGAGTTGTTGTTTATTTCACAGAACTTCAAACTCAAAAGGTAAGCACTTACAAGCTTGAAGCTGTATTTCTATGAGGTTTCAAGGCATCTGAAATTCAAAACTGCAATGTTCAGCCAAAGGGTCTGCATCCCTGTTCTTGTCTGAGGCTGTTCCTGGTATGGGCACTGTGGAAGAAGTTCTAGCCTTTTTATCCCTTGAAAGTCCCTGAAGGCACCAAACCATTAAGAAGCTCCTCCCACATTTTTCCCGCTCTTTTCTGAGCTTGCTTGGTGAAGATTTTGAAAGTATAGAGAGATGGTTTTCTGTAGTGGAGATATTGCAACAATTGCTCACCTAACATGGAAGCACTTACTAACTAAAGAAAAATAGAAAGAACTCCTGTTAGGTGAGCATCTGATGTTCAAATGCAATCCATCCTAAATATTATAACATACACTTCCAAAATTGCTGTTTAGTTCACAGAACTTCAACCTCAAAAGGGAAGCACTTACACATATATAAAAGGCAGGTGCCAACCTTGAAGCTGTATTTCTGTGAGGTTCCAAGACATCTGAAATTCAAAACTGCAATGTTCAGCCAGTGGGTCTGCATCCCTGTTCTTGTCTGAGGCTGGTATGGGCACTGTGGAATAAGTGCTCGCCTTTTTATCACTTGAAAGGCCCTGAAGGCACCAAACCATTAAGTAGCTCCTCCCACATTTTTCCCGCTCTTTTATGAGCTTGCTTGGTGAAGATTTTGAAAGTATAGAGGGATGGTTTTCTGTAGTGGAGATATTGCAACAATTGCTCACCTAACATGGAAGCACTTACTAACTAAAGAAAAATAGAAAGAACTCCTGTTAGGTGAGCACCTGATGCTCAAATGCAATTATTCTCTAAATATTATAACATACACTTCCAGAGCTGTTGTTTATTTCACAGAACTTCAAACTCAAAAGGTAAGCACTTATAACCATGAAGCTGTATTTCTATGAGGTTTCAAGACATCTGAAATTCAAAACTGCAATGTTCAGCCAGTTGGCCTGCATCACTGTTGTCATCCGAGGCCGTTCCTGCTATGGGCACTGTGTGGAGAAGGGCCCACCTTTTTATCCCTTGAAAGGCCCTCAAGGCACCAGACCATTAAGTAGCTCCTCCCACATTTTTCCCGCTCTTTTCTGAGGTTGCTTGGTGAAGATTTTGAAAGTATAGAGAGATGTTTTTCTGTAGTGGGGATATTGCAACAATTGCTCACCTAACATGAAAGCACTTACTAACTAAAGAAAAATAGAAAGAACTCCTGTTAGGTGAACACCTGATGCTCAAATGCAATCCATCCCTAAATATTATACCATGTACTTCCAGAGTTGTTGTTTATTTCACAGAACTTCAAACTCAAAAGGTAAGCACTTACAAGCTTGAAGCTGTATTTCTATGAGGTTTCAAGGCATCTGAAATTCAAAACTGCAATGTTCAGCCAAAGGGTCTGCATCCATGTTCTTGTCAGAGGCTGTTTCTGGTATGGGCACTGTGGAATAAGTGCTTGCCTTTTTATCCCTTGAAAGGCCCTGAAGGCACCAAACCATTAAGTAGCTCCTCCCACATTTTTCCCGCTCTTTTCTGAGCTTGCTTGGTGAAGATTTTGAAAGTATAGAGAGATGGTTTTCTGTAGTGGGGATATTGCAACAATTGCTCACCTAACATGGAAGCACTTACTAACTAAAGAAAAATAGAAAGAACTCCTGTTAGGTGAACACCTGATGCTCAAATGCAATCCATCCCTAAATATTATACCATGTACTTCCAGAGTTGTTGTTTATTTCACAGAACTTCAAACTCAAAAGGTAAGCACTTATAACCATGAAGCTGTATTTCTATGAGGTTTCAAGACATCTGAAATTCAAAACTGCAATGTTCAGCCAGTTGGCCTGCATCACTGTTGTCATCCGAGGCCGTTCCTGCTATGGGCACTGTGGAGAAGGGCCCACCTTTTTATCCCTTGAAAGGCCCTCAAGGCACCAGACCATTAAGTAGCGCCTCCCACATTTTTCCCGCTCTTTTCTGAGCTTGCTTGGTGAAGATTTTGAAAGTATAGAGAGATGGTTTTCTGTAGTGGGGATATTGCAACAATTGCTCACCTAACATGGAAGCACTTACTAACTAAAGAAAAATAGAAAGAACTCCTGTTAGGTGAACACCTGATGCTCAAATGTAATCCATCCCTAAATATTATACCATGTACTTCCAGAGTTGTTGTTTATTTCACAGAACTTCAAACTCAAAAGGTAAGCACTTACAAGCTTGAAGCTGTATTTCTATGAGGTTTCAAGACATCTGAAATTCAAAACTGCAATGTTCAGCCAAAGGGTCTGCATCCCTGTTCTTGTCTGAGGCTGTTCCTGGTATGGGCACTGTGGAAGAAGTTCTAGCCTTTTTATCCCTTGAAAGTCCCTGAAGGCACCAAACCATTAAGAAGCTCCTCCCACATTTTTCCCGCTCTTTTCTGAGCTTGCTTGGTGAAGATTTTGAAAGTATAGAGAGATGGTTTTCTGTAGTGGAGATATTGCAACAATTGCTCACCTAACATGGAAGCACTTACTAACTAAAGAAAAATAGAAATAACTCCTGTTAGATGAGCACCTGATGTTCAAATGCAATCCATCCTAAATATTATAACATACACTTCCAAAATTTCTGTTTAGTTCACAGAACTTCAACCTCAAAAGGGAAGCACTTACACATATATAAAACGCAGGTGCCAACCTTGAAGCTGTATTTCTGTGAGGTTCCAAGACATCTGAAATTCAAAACTGCAATGTTCAGCCAGTGGGTCTGCATCCCTGTTCTTGTCTGAGGCTGTTCCTGTTATGGGCACTGTGGAAGAAGTGCTCGCCTTTTTATCCCTTGAAAGGCCCTGAAGGCACCAAAACATTAAGTAGCTCCTCCCACATTTTTCCCGCTCTTTTCTGAGCTTGATTGGTGAAGATTTTGAAAGTATAGAGAGATGGTTTTCTGTAGTGGGGATATTGCAACAATTGCTCACCTAACATGGAAGCACTTACTAACTAAAGAAAAATAGAAAGAACTCCTGTTAGGTTAGCACCTGATGCTCAAATGCAATTATTCTCTAAATATTATAACATACACTTCCAGAGCTGTTGTTTAGTTAACAGAGTTGTTGTTTATTTCACAGAACTTCAAACTCAAAAGGTAAGCACTTACAAGCTTGAAGCTGTATTTTTATGAGGTTTCAAGGCATCTGAAATTCAAAACTGCAATGTTCAGCCAAAGGGTCTGCATCCCTGTTCTTGTCAGAGGCTGTTTCTGGTATGGGCACTGTGGAAGAAGTGCCCACCTTTTTATCCCTTGAAAGGCCCTCAAGGCACCAAACCATTAAGTAGCTCCTCCCACATTTTTCCCGCTCTTTTCCGAGCTTGCTTGGTGAAGATTTTGAAAGTATAGAGAGATGGTTTTCTGTAGTGGGGATAGTGCAACAATTGCTCACCTAACATAGAAGCACTTACTAACTAAAGAAAAATAGAAAGAACTCCTGTTAGGTGAACACCTGATGCTCAAATGCAATCCATCCCTAAATAGTATACCATGTACTTCCAGAGTTGTTGTTTATTTCACAGAACTTCAAACTCAAAAGGTAAGCACTTATAACCATGAAGCTGTATTTCTATGAGGTTTCAAGACATCTGAAATTCAAAACTGCAATGTTCAGCCAGTTGGCCTGCATCACTGTTGTCATCCGAGGCCGTTCCTGCTATGGGCACTGTGGAGAAGGGCCCACCTTTTTATCCCTTGAAAGGCCCTCAAGGCACCAGACCATTAAGTAGCTCCTCCCACATTTTTCCCGCTCTTTTCTGGGGTTGCTTGGTGAAGATTTTGAAAGTATAGAGAGATGTTTTTCTGTAGTGGGGATATTGCAACAATTGCTCACCTAACATGAAAGCACTTACTAACTAAAGAAAAATAGAAATAACTCCTGTTAGATGAGCACCTGATGTTCAAATGCAATCCATCCTAAATATTATAACATACACTTCCAAAATTTCTGTTTAGTTCACAGAACTTCAACCTCAAAAGGGAAGCACTTACACATATATAAAACGCAGGTGCCAACCTTGAAGCTGTATTTCTGTGAGGTTCCAAGACATCTGAAATTCAAAACTGCAATGTTCAGCCAGTGGGTCTGCATCCCTGTTCTTGTCTGAGGCTGTTCCTGTTATGGGCACTGTGGAAGAAGTGCTCGCCTTTTTATCCCTTGAAAGGCCCTGAAGGCACCAAAACATTAAGTAGCTCCTCCCACATTTTTCCCGCTCTTTTCTGAGCTTGATTGGTGAAGATTTTGAAAGTATAGAGAGATGGTTTTCTGTAGTGGGGATATTGCAACAATTGCTCACCTAACATGGAAGCACTTACTCACTAAAGAAAAATAGAAAGAACTCCTGTTAGGTTAGCACCTGATGCTCAAATGCAATTATTCTCTAAATATTATAACATACACTTCCAGAGCTGTTGTTTAGTTAACAGAGTTGTTGTTTATTTCACAGAACTTCAAACTCAAAAGGTAAGCACTTACAAGCTTGAAGCTGTATTTCTATGAGGTTTCAAGGCATCTGAAATTCAAAACTGCAATGTTCAGCCAAAGGGTCTGCATCCCTGTTCTTGTCAGAGGCTGTTTCTGGTATGGGCACTGTGGAAGAAGTGCCCACCTTTTTATCCCTTGAAAGGCCCTCAAGGCACCAAACCATTAAGTAGCTCCTCCCACATTTTTCCCGCTCTTTTCCGAGCTTGCTTGGTGAAGATTTTGAAAGTATAGAGAGATGGTTTTCTGTAGTGGGGATAGTGCAACAATTGCTCACCTAACATAGAAGCACTTACTAACTAAAGAAAAATAGAAAGAACTCCTGTTAGGTGAACACCTGATGCTCAAATGCAATCCATCCCTAAATAGTATACCATGTACTTCCAGAGTTGTTGTTTATTTCACAGAACTTCAAACTCAAAAGGTAAGCACTTATAACCATGAAGCTGTATTTCTATGAGGTTTCAAGACATCTGAAATTCAAAACTGCAATGTTCAGCCAGTTGGCCTGCATCACTGTTGTCATCCGAGGCCGTTCCTGCTATGGGCACTGTGGAGAAGTGCCCACCTTTTTATCCCTTGAAAGGACCTCAAGGCACCAGACCATTAAGTAGCTCCTCCCATATTTTTCCCGCTCTTTTCTGAGCTTGCTTGGTGAAGATTTTGAAAGTATAGAGAGATGGTTTTCTGTAGTGGAGATATTGCAACAATTGCTCACCTAACATGGAAGCACTTACTAACTAAAGAAAAATAGAAAGAACTCCTGTTAGGTGAACACCTGATGCTCAAATGCAATCCATCCCTAAATATTATACCATGTACTTCCAGAGTTGTTGTTTATTTCACAGAACTTCAAACTCAAAAGGTAAGCACTTACAAGCTTGAAGCTGTAATTCTATGAGGTTTCAAGGCATCTGAAATTCAAAACTGCAATGTTCAGCCAAAGGGTCTGCATCCCTGTTCTTGTCAGAGGCTGTTTCTGGTATGGGCACTGTGGAATAAGTGCTCGCCTTTTTATCCCTTGAAAGGCCCTGAAGGCACCAAACCATTAAGTAGCTCCTCCCACATTTTTCCCGCTCTTTTCTGAGCTTGCTTGGTGAAGATTTTGAAAGTATAGAGAGATGGTTTTCTGTAGTGGAGATATTGCAACAATTGCTCACCTAACATGGAAGCACTTACTAACTAAAGAAAAATAGAAATAACTCCTGTTAGATGAGCACCTGATGTTCAAATGCAATCCATCCTAAATATTATAACATACACTTCCAAAATTTCTGTTTAGTTCACAGAACTTCAACCTCAAAAGGGAAGCACTTACACATATATAAAACGCAGGTGCCAACCTTGAAGCTGTATTTCTGTGAGGTTCCAAGACATCTGAAATTCAAAACTGCAATGTTCAGCCAGTGGGTCTGCATCCCTGTTCTTGTCTGAGGCTGTTCCTGTTATGGGCACTGTGGAAGAAGTGCTCGCCTTTTTATCCCTTGAAAGGCCCTGAAGGCACCAAAACATTAAGTAGCTCCTCCCACATTTTTCCCGCTCTTTTCTGAGCTTGATTGGTGAAGATTTTGAAAGTATAGAGAGATGGTTTTCTGTAGTGGGGATATTGCAACAATTGCTCACCTAACATGGAAGCACTTACTAACTAAAGAAAAATAGAAAGAACTCCTGTTAGGTTAGCACCTGATGCTCAAATGCAATTATTCTCTAAATATTATAACATACACTTCCAGAGCTGTTGTTTAGTTAACAGAGTTGTTGTTTATTTCACAGAACTTCAAACTCAAAAGGTAAGCACTTACAAGCTTGAAGCTGTATTTTTATGAGGTTTCAAGGCATCTGAAATTCAAAACTGCAATGTTCAGCCAAAGGGTCTGCATCCCTGTTCTTGTCAGATGCTGTTTCTGGTATGGGCACTGTGGAAGAAGTGCCCACCTTTTTATCCCTTGAAAGGCCCTCAAGGCACCAAACCATTAAGTAGCTCCTCCCACATTTTTCCCGCTCTTTTCCGAGCTTGCTTGGTGAAGATTTTGAAAGTATAGAGAGATGGTTTTCTGTAGTGGGGATAGTGCAACAATTGCTCACCTAACATAGAAGCACTTACTAACTAAAGAAAAATAGAAAGAACTCCTGTTAGGTGAACACCTGATGCTCAAATGCAATCCATCCCTAAATAGTATACCATGTACTTCCAGAGTTGTTGTTTATTTCACAGAACTTCAAACTCAAAAGGTAAGCACTTATAACCATGAAGCTGTATTTCTATGAGGTTTCAAGACATCTGAAATTCAAAACTGCAATGTTCAGCCAGTTGGCCTGCATCACTGTTGTCATCCGAGGCCGTTCCTGCTATGGGCACTGTGGAGAAGGGCCCACCTTTTTATCCCTTGAAAGGCCCTCAAGGCACCAGACCATTAAGTAGCTCCTCCCACATTTTTCCCGCTCTTTTCTGGGGTTGCTTGGTGAAGATTTTGAAAGTATAGAGAGATGTTTTTCTGTAGTGGGGATATTGCAACAATTGCTCACCTAACATGAAAGCACTTACTAACTAAAGAAAAATAGAAATAACTCCTGTTAGATGAGCACCTGATGTTCAAATGCAATCCATCCTAAATATTATAACATACACTTCCAAAATTTCTGTTTAGTTCACAGAACTTCAACCTCAAAAGGGAAGCACTTACACATATATAAAACGCAGGTGCCAACCTTGAAGCTGTATTTCTGTGAGGTTCCAAGACATCTGAAATTCAAAACTGCAATGTTCAGCCAGTGGGTCTGCATCCCTGTTCTTGTCTGAGGCTGTTCCTGTTATGGGCACTGTGGAAGAAGTGCTCGCCTTTTTATCCCTTGAAAGGCCCTGAAGGCACCAAAACATTAAGTAGCTCCTCCCACATTTTTCCCGCTCTTTTCTGAGCTTGATTGGTGAAGATTTTGAAAGTATAGAGAGATGGTTTTCTGTAGTGGGGATATTGCAACAATTGCTCACCTAACATGGAAGCACTTACTAACTAAAGAAAAATAGAAAGAACTCCTGTTAGGTTAGCACCTGATGCTCAAATGCAATTATTCTCTAAATATTATAACATACACTTCCAGAGCTGTTGTTTAGTTAACAGAGTTGTTGTTTATTTCACAGAACTTCAAACTCAAAAGGTAAGCACTTACAAGCTTGAAGCTGTATTTCTATGAGGTTTCAAGGCATCTGAAATTCAAAACTGCAATGTTCAGCCAAAGGGTCTGCATCCCTGTTCTTGTCAGAGGCTGTTTCTGGTATGGGCACTGTGGAAGAAGTGCCCACCTTTTTATCCCTTGAAAGGCCCTCAAGGCACCAAACCATTAAGTAGCTCCTCCCACATTTTTCCCGCTCTTTTCCGAGCTTGCTTGGTGAAGATTTTGAAAGTATAGAGAGATGGTTTTCTGTAGTGGGGATAGTGCAACAATTGCTCACCTAACATAGAAGCACTTACTAACTAAAGAAAAATAGAAAGAACTCCTGTTAGGTGAACACCTGATGCTCAAATGCAATCCATCCCTAAATAGTATACCATGTACTTCCAGAGTTGTTGTTTATTTCACAGAACTTCAAACTCAAAAGGTTAGCACTTATAACCATGAAGCTGTATTTCTATGAGGTTTCAAGACATCTGAAATTCAAAACTGCAATGTTCAGCCAGTTGGCCTGCATCACTGTTGTCATCCGAGGCCGTTCCTGCTATGGGCACTGTGGAGAAGGGCCCACCTTTTTATCCCTTGAAAGCCCTCAAGGCACCAGACCATTAAGTAGCTCCTCCCACATTTTTCCCGCTCTTTTCTGAGGTTGCTTGGTGAAGATTTTGAAAGTATAGAGAGATGGTTTTCTGTAGTGGGGATAGTGCAACAATTGCTCACCTAACATGGAAGCACTTACTAACTAAAGAAAAATAGAAAGAACTCCTGTTAGGTGAACACCTGATGCTCAAATGCAATCCATCCCTAAATATTATACCATGTACTTCCAGAGTTGTTGTTTATTTCACAGAACTTCAAACTCAAAAGGTAAGCACTTACAAGCTTGAAGCTGTATTTCTATGAGGTTTCAAGGCATCTGAAATTCAAAACTGCAATGTTCAGCCAAAGGGTCTGCATCCCTGTTCTTGTCAGAGGCTGTTTCTGGTATGGGCACTGTGGAATAAGTGCTCGCCTTTTTATCCCTTGAAAGGCCCTGAAGGCACCAAACCATTAAGTAGCTCCTCCCACATTTTTCCCGCTCTTTTCTGAGCTTGCTTGGTGAAGATTTTGAAAGTATAGAGAGATGGTTTTCTGTAGTGGGGATATTGCAACAATTGCTCACCTAACATGGAAGCACTTACTAACTAAAGAAAAATAGAAAGAACTCCTGTTAGGTGAACACCTGATGCTCAAATGCAATCCATCCCTAAATATTTTACCATGTACTTCCAGAGTTGTTGTTTATTTCACAGAACTTCAAACTCAAAAGGTAAGCACTTACAAGCTTGAAGCTGTATTTCTATGAGGTTTCAAGGCATCTGAAATTCAAAACTGCAATGTTCAGCCAAAGGGTCTGCATCCCTGTTCTTGTCTGAGGCTGTTCCTGGTATGGGCACTGTGGAAGAAGTTCTAGCCTTTTTATCCCTTGAAAGTCCCTGAAGGCACCAAACCATTAAGAAGCTCCTCCCACATTTTTCCCGCTCTTTTCTGAGCTTGCTTGGTGAAGATTTTGAAAGTATAGAGAGATGGTTTTCTGTAGTGGAGATATTGCAACAATTGCTCACCTAACATGGAAGCACTTACTAACTAAAGAAAAATAGAAAGAACTCCTGTTAGGTGAGCACCTGATGTTCAAATGCAATCCATCCTAAATATTATAACATACACTTCCAAAATTGCTGTTTAGTTCACAGAACTTCAACCTCAAAAGGGAAGCACTTACACATATATAAAAGGCAGGTGCCAACCTTGAAGCTGTATTTCTCGAGGTTCCAAGACATCTGAAATTCAAAACTGCAATGTTCAGCCAGTGGGTCTGCATCCCTGTTCTTGTCTGAGGCTGGTATGGGCACTGTGGAATAAGTGCTCGCCTTTTTATCACTTGAAAGGCCCTGAAGGCACCAAACCATTAAGTAGCTCCTCCCACATTTTTCCCGCTCTTTTATGAGCTTGCTTGGTGAAGATTTTGAAAGTATAGAGGGATGGTTTTCTGTAGTGGAGATATTGCAACAATTGCTCACCTAACATGGAAGCACTTACTAACTAAAGAAAAATAGAAAGAACTCCTGTTAGGCGAGCACCTGATGCTCAAATGCAATTATTCTCTAAATATTATAACATACACTTCCAGAGCTGTTGTTTATTTCACAGAACTTCAAACTCAAAAGGTAAGCACTTATAACCATGAAGCTGTATTTCTATGAGGTTTCAAGACATCTGAAATTCAAAACTGCAATGTTCAGCCAGTTGGCCTGCATCACTGTTGTCATCCGAGGCCGTTCCTGCTATGGGCACTGTGTGGAGAAGGGCCCACCTTTTTATCCCTTGAAAGGCCCTCAAGGCACCAGACCATTAAGTAGCTCCTCCCACATTTTTCCCGCTCTTTTCTGAGGTTGCTTGGTGAAGATTTTGAAAGTATAGAGAGATGTTTTTCTGTAGTGGGGATATTGCAACAATTGCTCACCTAACATGAAAGCACTTACTAACTAAAGAAAAGTAGAAAGAACTCCTGTTAGGTGAACACCTGATGCTCAAATGCAATCCATCCCTAAATATTATACCATGTACTTCCAGAGTTGTTGTTTATTTCACAGAACTTCAAACTCAAAAGGTAAGCACTTACAAGCTTGAAGCTGTATTTCTATGAGGTTTCAAGGCATCTGAAATTCAAAACTGCAATGTTCAGCCAAAGGGTCTGCATCCCTGTTCTTGTCAGAGGCTGTTTCTGGTATGGGCACTGTGGAATAAGTGCTTGCCTTTTTATCCCTTGAAAGGCCCTGAAGGCACCAAACCATTAAGTAGCTCCTCCCACATTTTTCCCGCTCTTTTCTGAGCTTGCTTGGTGAAGATTTTGAAAGTATAGAGAGATGGTTTTCTGTAGTGGGGATATTGCAACAATTGCTCACCTAACATGGAAGCACTTACTAACTAAAGAAAAATAGAAAGAACTCCTGTTAGGTGAACACCTGATGCTCAAATGCAATCCATCCCTAAATATTATACCATGTACTTCCAGAGTTGTTGTTTATTTCACAGAACTTCAAACTCAAAAGGTAAGCACTTATAACCATGAAGCTGTATTTCTATGAGGTTTCAAGACATCTGAAATTCAAAACTGCAATGTTCAGCCAGTTGGCCTGCATCACTGTTGTCATCCGAGGCCGTTCCTGCTATGGGCACTGTGGAGAAGGGCCCACCTTTTTATCCCTTGAAAGGCCCTCAAGGCACCAGACCATTAAGTAGCGCCTCCCACATTTTTCCCGCTCTTTTCTGAGCTTGCTTGGTGAAGATTTTGAAAGTATAGAGAGATGGTTTTCTGTAGTGGGGATATTGCAACAATTGCTCACCTAACATGGAAGCACTTACTAACTAAAGAAAAATAGAAAGAACTCCTGTTAGGTGAACACCTGATGCTCAAATGTAATCCATCCCTAAATATTATACCATGTACTTCCAGAGTTGTTGTTTATTTCACAGAACTTCAAACTCAAAAGGTAAGCACTTACAAGCTTGAAGCTGTATTTCTATGAGGTTTCAAGACATCTGAAATTCAAAACTGCAATGTTCAGCCAAAGGGTCTGCATCCCTGTTCTTGTCTGAGGCTGTTCCTGGTATGGGCACTGTGGAAGAAGTTCTAGCCTTTTTATCCCTTGAAAGTCCCTGAAGGCACCAAACCATTAAGAAGCTCCTCCCACATTTTTCCCGCTCTTTTCTGAGCTTGCTTGGTGAAGATTTTGAAAGTATAGAGAGATGGTTTTCTGTAGTGGAGATATTGCAACAATTGCTCACCTAACATGGAAGCACTTACTAACTAAAGAAAAATAGAAAGAACTCCTGTTAGGTGAGCACCTGATGTTCAAATGCAATCCATCCTAAATATTATAACATACACTTCCAAAATTGCTGTTTAGTTCACAGAACTTCAACCTCAAAAGGGAAGCACTTACACATATATAAAAGGCAGGTGCCAACCTTGAAGCTGTATTTCTGTGAGGTTCCAAGACATCTGAAATTCAAAACTGCAATGTTCAGCCAGTGGGTCTGCATCCCTGTTCTTGTCTGAGGCTGGTATGGGCACTGTGGAATAAGTGCTCGCCTTTTTATCACTTGAAAGGCCCTGAAGGCACCCAACCATTAAGTAGCTCCTCCCACATTTTTCCCGCTCTTTTATGAGCTTGCTTGGTGAAGATTTTGAAAGTATAGAGGGATGGTTTTCTGTAGTGGAGATATTGCAACAATTGCTCACCTAACATGGAAGCACTTACTAACTAAAGAAAAATAGAAAGAACTCCTGTTAGGTGAGCACCTGATGCTCAAATGCAATTATTCTCTAAATATTATAACATACACTTCCAGAGCTGTTGTTTATTTCACAGAACTTCAAACTCAAAAGGTAAGCACTTATAACCATGAAGCTGTATTTCTATGAGGTTTCAAGACATCTGAAATTCAAAACTGCAATGTTCAGCCAGTTGGCCTGCATCACTGTTGTCATCCGAGGCCGTTCCTGCTATGGGCACTGTGGAGAAGGGCCCACCTTTTTATCCCTTGAAAGGCCCTCAAGGCACCAGACCATTAAGTAGCGCCTCCCACATTTTTCCCGCTCTTTTCTGAGCTTGCTTGGTGAAGATTTTGAAAGTATAGAGAGATGGTTTTCTGTAGTGGGGATATTGCAACAATTGCTCACCTAACATGAAAGCACTTACTAACTAAAGAAAAATAGAAAGAACTCCTGTTAGGTGAACACCTGATGCTCAAATGTAATCCAACCCTAAATATTATACCATGTACTTCCAGAGTTGTTGTTTATTTCACAGAACTTCAAACTCAAAAGGTAAGCACTTACAAGCTTGAAGCTGTATTTCTATGAGGTTTCAAGACATCTGAAATTCAAAACTGCAATGTTCAGCCAAAGGGTCTGCATCCCTGTTCTTGTCTGAGGCTGTTCCTGGTATGGGCACTGTGGAAGAAGTTCTAGCCTTTTTATCCCTTGAAAGTCCCTGAAGGCACCAAACCATTAAGAAGCTCCTCCCACATTTTTCCCGCTCTTTTCTGAGCTTGCTTGGTGAAGATTTTGAAAGTATAGAGAGATGGTTTTCTGTAGTGGAGATATTGCAACAATTGCTCACCTAACATGGAAGCACTTACTAACTAAAGAAAAATAGAAATAACTCCTGTTAGATGAGCACCTGATGTTCAAATGCAATCCATCCTAAATATTATAACATACACTTCCAAAATTTCTGTTTAGTTCACAGAACTTCAACCTCAAAAGGGAAGCACTTACACATATATAAAACGCAGGTGCCAACCTTGAAGCTGTATTTCTGTGAGGTTCCAAGACATCTGAAATTCAAAACTGCAATGTTCAGCCAGTGGGTCTGCATCCCTGTTCTTGTCTGAGGCTGTTCCTGTTATGGGCACTGTGGAAGAAGTGCTCGCCTTTTTATCCCTTGAAAGGCCCTGAAGGCACCAAAACATTAAGTAGCTCCTCCCACATTTTTCCCGCTCTTTTCTGAGCTTGATTGGTGAAGATTTTGAAAGTATAGAGAGATGGTTTTCTGTAGTGGGGATATTGCAACAATTGCTCACCTAACATGGAAGCACTTACTAACTAAAGAAAAATAGAAAGAACTCCTGTTAGGTTAGCACCTGATGCTCAAATGCAATTATTCTCTAAATATTATAACATACACTTCCAGAGCTGTTGTTTAGTTAACAGAGTTGTTGTTTATTTCACAGAACTTCAAACTCAAAAGGTAAGCACTTACAAGCTTGAAGCTGTATTTTTATGAGGTTTCAAGGCATCTGAAATTCAAAACTGCAATGTTCAGCCAAAGGGTCTGCATCCCTGTTCTTGTCAGAGGCTGTTTCTGGTATGGGCACTGTGGAAGAAGTGCCCACCTTTTTATCCCTTGAAAGGCCCTCAAGGCACCAAACCATTAAGTAGCTCCTCCCACATTTTTCCCGCTCTTTTCCGAGCTTGCTTGGTGAAGATTTTGAAAGTATAGAGAGATGGTTTTCTGTAGTGGGGATAGTGCAACAATTGCTCACCTAACATAGAAGCACTTACTAACTAAAGAAAAATAGAAAGAACTCCTGTTAGGTGAACACCTGATGCTCAAATGCAATCCATCCCTAAATAGTATACCATGTACTTCCAGAGTTGTTGTTTATTTCACAGAACTTCAAACTCAAAAGGTAAGCACTTATAACCATGAAGCTGTATTTCTATGAGGTTTCAAGACATCTGAAATTCAAAACTGCAATGTTCAGCCAGTTGGCCTGCATCACTGTTGTCATCCGAGGCCGTTCCTGCTATGGGCACTGTGGAGAAGGGCCCACCTTTTTATCCCTTGAAAGGCCCTCAAGGCACCAGACCATTAAGTAGCTCCTCCCACATTTTTCCCGCTCTTTTCTGGGGTTGCTTGGTGAAGATTTTGAAAGTATAGAGAGATGTTTTTCTGTAGTGGGGATATTGCAACAATTGCTCACCTAACATGAAAGCACTTACTAACTAAAGAAAAATAGAAATAACTCCTGTTAGATGAGCACCTGATGTTCAAATGCAATCCATCCTAAATATTATAACATACACTTCCAAAATTTCTGTTTAGTTCACAGAACTTCAACCTCAAAAGGGAAGCACTTACACATATATAAAACGCAGGTGCCAACCTTGAAGCTGTATTTCTGTGAGGTTCCAAGACATCTGAAATTCAAAACTGCAATGTTCAGCCAGTGGGTCTGCATCCCTGTTCTTGTCTGAGGCTGTTCCTGTTATGGGCACTGTGGAAGAAGTGCTCGCCTTTTTATCCCTTGAAAGGCCCTGAAGGCACCAAAACATTAAGTAGCTCCTCCCACATTTTTCCCGCTCTTTTCTGAGCTTGATTGGTGAAGATTTTGAAAGTATAGAGAGATGGTTTTCTGTAGTGGGGATATTGCAACAATTGCTCACCTAACATGGAAGCACTTACTAACTAAAGAAAAATAGAAAGAACTCCTGTTAGGTTAGCACCTGATGCTCAAATGCAATTATTCTCTAAATATTATAACATACACTTCCAGAGCTGTTGTTTAGTTAACAGAGTTGTTGTTTATTTCACAGAACTTCAAACTCAAAAGGTAAGCACTTACAAGCTTGAAGCTGTATTTCTATGAGGTTTCAAGGCATCTGAAATTCAAAACTGCAATGTTCAGCCAAAGGGTCTGCATCCCTGTTCTTGTCAGAGGCTGTTTCTGGTATGGGCACTGTGGAAGAAGTGCCCACCTTTTTATCCCTTGAAAGGCCCTCAAGGCACCAAACCATTAAGTAGCTCCTCCCACATTTTTCCCGCTCTTTTCCGAGCTTGCTTGGTGAAGATTTTGAAAGTATAGAGAGATGGTTTTCTGTAGTGGGGATAGTGCAACAATTGCTCACCTAACATAGAAGCACTTACTAACTAAAGAAAAATAGAAAGAACTCCTGTTAGGTGAACACCTGATGCTCAAATGCAATCCATCCCTAAATAGTATACCATGTACTTCCAGAGTTGTTGTTTATTTCACAGAACTTCAAACTCAAAAGGTTAGCACTTATAACCATGAAGCTGTATTTCTATGAGGTTTCAAGACATCTGAAATTCAAAACTGCAATGTTCAGCCAGTTGGCCTGCATCACTGTTGTCATCCGAGGCCGTTCCTGCTATGGGCACTGTGGAGAAGGGCCCACCTTTTTATCCCTTGAAAGCCCTCAAGGCACCAGACCATTAAGTAGCTCCTCCCACATTTTTCCCGCTCTTTTCCGAGCTTGCTTGGTGAAGATTTTGAAAGTATAGAGAGATGGTTTTCTGTAGTGGGGATAGTGCAACAATTGCTCACCTAACATAGAAGCACTTACTAACTAAAGAAAAATAGAAAGAACTCCTGTTAGGTGAACACCTGATGATCAAATGCAATCCATCCCTAAATAGTATACCATGTACTTCCAGAGTTGTTGTTTATTTCACAGAACTTCAAACTCAAAAGGTAAGCACTTATAACCATGAAGCTGTATTTCTATGAGGTTTCAAGACATCTGAAATTCAAAACTGCAATGTTCAGCCAGTTGGCCTGCATCACTGTTGTCATCCGAGGCCGTTCCTGCTATGGGCACTGTGGAGAAGTGCCCACCTTTTTATCCCTTGAAAGGACCTCAAGGCACCAGACCATTAAGTAGCTCCTCCCATATTTTTCCCGCTCTTTTCTGAGCTTGCTTGGTGAAGATTTTGAAAGTATAGAGAGATGGTTTTCTGTAGTGGAGATATTGCAACAATTGCTCACCTAACATGGAAGCACTTACTAACTAAAGAAAAATAGAAAGAACTCCTGTTAGGTGAACACCTGATGCTCAAATGCAATCCATCCCTAAATATTATACCATGTACTTCCAGAGTTGTTGTTTATTTCACAGAACTTCAAACTCAAAAGGTAAGCACTTACAAGCTTGAAGCTGTAATTCTATGAGGTTTCAAGGCATCTGAAATTCAAAACTGCAATGTTCAGCCAAAGGGTCTGCATCCCTGTTCTTGTCAGAGGCTGTTTCTGGTATGGGCACTGTGGAATAAGTGCTCGCCTTTTTATCCCTTGAAAGGCCCTGAAGGCACCAAACCATTAAGTAGCTCCTCCCACATTTTTCCCGCTCTTTTCTGAGCTTGCTTGGTGAAGATTTTGAAAGTATAGAGAGATGGTTTTCTGTAGTGGAGATATTGCAACAATTGCTCACCTAACATGGAAGCACTTACTAACTAAAGAAAAATAGAAATAACTCCTGTTAGATGAGCACCTGATGTTCAAATGCAATCCATCCTAAATATTATAACATACACTTCCAAAATTTCTGTTTAGTTCACAGAACTTCAACCTCAAAAGGGAAGCACTTACACATATATAAAACGCAGGTGCCAACCTTGAAGCTGTATTTCTGTGAGGTTCCAAGACATCTGAAATTCAAAACTGCAATGTTCAGCCAGTGGGTCTGCATCCCTGTTCTTGTCTGAGGCTGTTCCTGTTATGGGCACTGTGGAAGAAGTGCTCGCCTTTTTATCCCTTGAAAGGCCCTGAAGGCACCAAAACATTAAGTAGCTCCTCCCACATTTTTCCCGCTCTTTTCTGAGCTTGATTGGTGAAGATTTTGAAAGTATAGAGAGATGGTTTTCTGTAGTGGGGATATTGCAACAATTGCTCACCTAACATGGAAGCACTTACTAACTAAAGAAAAATAGAAAGAACTCATGTTAGGTGAGCACCTGATGCTCAAATGCAATTATTCTCTAAATATTATAACATACACTTCCAGAGCTGTTGTTTAGTTAACAGAGTTGTTGTTTATTTCACAGAACTTCAAACTCAAAAGGTAAGCACTTACAAGCTTGAAGCTGTATTTTTATGAGGTTTCAAGGCATCTGAAATTCAAAACTGCAATGTTCAGCCAAAGGGTCTGCATCCCTGTTCTTGTCAGAGGCTGTTTCTGGTATGGGCACTGTGGAAGAAGTGCCCACCTTTTTATCCCTTGAAAGGCCCTCAAGGCACCAAACCATTAAGTAGCTCCTCCCACATTTTTCCCGCTCTTTTCCGAGCTTGCTTGGTGAAGATTTTGAAAGTATAGAGAGATGGTTTTCTGTAGTGGGGATAGTGCAACAATTGCTCACCTAACATAGAAGCACTTACTAACTAAAGAAAAATAGAAAGAACTCCTGTTAGGTGAACACCTGATGCTCAAATGCAATCCATCCCTAAATAGTATACCATGTACTTCCAGAGTTGTTGTTTATTTCACAGAACTTCAAACTCAAAAGGTAAGCACTTATAACCATGAAGCTGTATTTCTATGAGGTTTCAAGACATCTGAAATTCAAAACTGCAATGTTCAGCCAGTTGGCCTGCATCACTGTTGTCATCCGAGGCCGTTCCTGCTATGGGCACTGTGGAGAAGGGCCCACCTTTTTATCCCTTGAAAGGCCCTCAAGGCACCAGACCATTAAGTAGCTCCTCCCACATTTTTCCCGCTCTTTTCTGGGGTTGCTTGGTGAAGATTTTGAAAGTATAGAGAGATGTTTTTCTGTAGTGGGGATATTGCAACAATTGCTCACCTAACATGAAAGCACTTACTAACTAAAGAAAAATAGAAATAACTCCTGTTAGATGAGCACCTGATGTTCAAATGCAATCCATCCTAAATATTATAACATACACTTCCAAAATTTCTGTTTAGTTCACAGAACTTCAACCTCAAAAGGGAAGCACTTACACATATATAAAACGCAGGTGCCAACCTTGAAGCTGTATTTCTGTGAGGTTCCAAGACATCTGAAATTCAAAACTGCAATGTTCAGCCAGTGGGTCTGCATCCCTGTTCTTGTCTGAGGCTGTTCCTGTTATGGGCACTGTGGAAGAAGTGCTCGCCTTTTTATCCCTTGAAAGGCCCTGAAGGCACCAAAACATTAAGTAGCTCCTCCCACATTTTTCCCGCTCTTTTCTGAGCTTGATTGGTGAAGATTTTGAAAGTATAGAGAGATGGTTTTCTGTAGTGGGGATATTGCAACAATTGCTCACCTAACATGGAAGCACTTACTCACTAAAGAAAAATAGAAAGAACTCCTGTTAGGTTAGCACCTGATGCTCAAATGCAATTATTCTCTAAATATTATAACATACACTTCCAGAGCTGTTGTTTAGTTAACAGAGTTGTTGTTTATTTCACAGAACTTCAAACTCAAAAGGTAAGCACTTACAAGCTTGAAGCTGTATTTCTATGAGGTTTCAAGGCATCTGAAATTCAAAACTGCAATGTTCAG
The DNA here is from genome assembly GCF_040938575.1 of Ambystoma mexicanum. NCBI lineage: Eukaryota > Metazoa > Chordata > Amphibia > Caudata > Ambystomatidae > Ambystoma > Ambystoma mexicanum. Next base: position 1,144,422,710 of record NC_090941.1, on the reverse strand, counting down.
CCAAAGGGTCTGCATCCCTGTTCTTGTCAGAGGCTGTTTCTGGTATGGGCACTGTGGAAGAAGTGCCCACCTTTTTATCCCTTGAAAGGCCCTCAAGGCACCAAACCATTAAGTAGCTCCTCCCACATTTTTCCCGCTCTTTTCCGAGCTTGCTTGGTGAAGATTTTGAAAGTATAGAGAGATGGTTTTCTGTAGTGGGGATAGTGCAACAATTGCTCACCTAACATAGAAGCACTTACTAACTAAAGAAAAATAGAAAGAACTCCTGTTAGGTGAACACCTGATGCTCAAATGCAATCCATCCCTAAATAGTATACCATGTACTTCCAGAGTTGTTGTTTATTTCACAGAACTTCAAACTCAAAAGGTAAGCACTTATAACCATGAAGCTGTATTTCTATGAGGTTTCAAGACATCTGAAATTCAAAACTGCAATGTTCAGCCAGTTGGCCTGCATCACTGTTGTCATCCGAGGCCGTTCCTGCTATGGGCACTGTGGAGAAGTGCCCACCTTTTTATCCCTTGAAAGGACCTCAAGGCACCAGACCATTAAGTAGCTCCTCCCATATTTTTCCCGCTCTTTTCTGAGCTTGCTTGGTGAAGATTTTGAAAGTATAGAGAGATGGTTTTCTGTAGTGGAGATATTGCAACAATTGCTCACCTAACATGGAAGCACTTACTAACTAAAGAAAAATAGAAAGAACTCCTGTTAGGTGAACACCTGATGCTCAAATGCAATCCATCCCTAAATATTATACCATGTACTTCCAGAGTTGTTGTTTATTTCACAGAACTTCAAACTCAAAAGGTAAGCACTTACAAGCTTGAAGCTGTAATTCTATGAGGTTTCAAGGCATCTGAAATTCAAAACTGCAATGTTCAGCCAAAGGGTCTGCATCCCTGTTCTTGTCAGAGGCTGTTTCTGGTATGGGCACTGTGGAATAAGTGCTCGCCTTTTTATCCCTTGAAAGGCCCTGAAGGCACCAAACCATTAAGTAGCTCCTCCCACATTTTTCCCGCTCTTTTCTGAGCTTGCTTGGTGAAGATTTTGAAAGTATAGAGAGATGGTTTTCTGTAGTGGAGATATTGCAACAATTGCTCACCTAACATGGAAGCACTTACTAACTAAAGAAAAATAGAAATAACTCCTGTTAGATGAGCACCTGATGTTCAAATGCAATCCATCCTAAATATTATAACATACACTTCCAAAATTTCTGTTTAGTTCACAGAACTTCAACCTCAAAAGGGAAGCACTTACACATATATAAAACGCAGGTGCCAACCTTGAAGCTGTATTTCTGTGAGGTTCCAAGACATCTGAAATTCAAAACTGCAATGTTCAGCCAGTGGGTCTGCATCCCTGTTCTTGTCTGAGGCTGTTCCTGTTATGGGCACTGTGGAAGAAGTGCTCGCCTTTTTATCCCTTGAAAGGCCCTGAAGGCACCAAAACATTAAGTAGCTCCTCCCACATTTTTCCCGCTCTTTTCTGAGCTTGATTGGTGAAGATTTTGAAAGTATAGAGAGATGGTTTTCTGTAGTGGGGATATTGCAACAATTGCTCACCTAACATGGAAGCACTTACTAACTAAAGAAAAATAGAAAGAACTCCTGTTAGGTTAGCACCTGATGCTCAAATGCAATTATTCTCTAAATATTATAACATACACTTCCAGAGCTGTTGTTTAGTTAACAGAGTTGTTGTTTATTTCACAGAACTTCAAACTCAAAAGGTAAGCACTTACAAGCTTGAAGCTGTATTTTTATGAGGTTTCAAGGCATCTGAAATTCAAAACTGCAATGTTCAGCCAAAGGGTCTGCATCCCTGTTCTTGTCAGATGCTGTTTCTGGTATGGGCACTGTGGAAGAAGTGCCCACCTTTTTATCCCTTGAAAGGCCCTCAAGGCACCAAACCATTAAGTAGCTCCTCCCACATTTTTCCCGCTCTTTTCCGAGCTTGCTTGGTGAAGATTTTGAAAGTATAGAGAGATGGTTTTCTGTAGTGGGGATAGTGCAACAATTGCTCACCTAACATAGAAGCACTTACTAACTAAAGAAAAATAGAAAGAACTCCTGTTAGGTGAACACCTGATGCTCAAATGCAATCCATCCCTAAATAGTATACCATGTACTTCCAGAGTTGTTGTTTATTTCACAGAACTTCAAACTCAAAAGGTAAGCACTTATAACCATGAAGCTGTATTTCTATGAGGTTTCAAGACATCTGAAATTCAAAACTGCAATGTTCAGCCAGTTGGCCTGCATCACTGTTGTCATCCGAGGCCGTTCCTGCTATGGGCACTGTGGAGAAGGGCCCACCTTTTTATCCCTTGAAAGGCCCTCAAGGCACCAGACCATTAAGTAGCTCCTCCCACATTTTTCCCGCTCTTTTCTGGGGTTGCTTGGTGAAGATTTTGAAAGTATAGAGAGATGTTTTTCTGTAGTGGGGATATTGCAACAATTGCTCACCTAACATGAAAGCACTTACTAACTAAAGAAAAATAGAAATAACTCCTGTTAGATGAGCACCTGATGTTCAAATGCAATCCATCCTAAATATTATAACATACACTTCCAAAATTTCTGTTTAGTTCACAGAACTTCAACCTCAAAAGGGAAGCACTTACACATATATAAAACGCAGGTGCCAACCTTGAAGCTGTATTTCTGTGAGGTTCCAAGACATCTGAAATTCAAAACTGCAATGTTCAGCCAGTGGGTCTGCATCCCTGTTCTTGTCTGAGGCTGTTCCTGTTATGGGCACTGTGGAAGAAGTGCTCGCCTTTTTATCCCTTGAAAGGCCCTGAAGGCACCAAAACATTAAGTAGCTCCTCCCACATTTTTCCCGCTCTTTTCTGAGCTTGATTGGTGAAGATTTTGAAAGTATAGAGAGATGGTTTTCTGTAGTGGGGATATTGCAACAATTGCTCACCTAACATGGAAGCACTTACTAACTAAAGAAAAATAGAAAGAACTCCTGTTAGGTTAGCACCTGATGCTCAAATGCAATTATTCTCTAAATATTATAACATACACTTCCAGAGCTGTTGTTTAGTTAACAGAGTTGTTGTTTATTTCACAGAACTTCAAACTCAAAAGGTAAGCACTTACAAGCTTGAAGCTGTATTTCTATGAGGTTTCAAGGCATCTGAAATTCAAAACTGCAATGTTCAGCCAAAGGGTCTGCATACCTGTTCTTGTCAGAGGCTGTTTCTGGTATGGGCACTGTGGAAGAAGTGCCCACCTTTTTATCCCTTGAAAGGCCCTCAAGGCACCAAACCATTAAGTAGCTCCTCCCACATTTTTCCCGCTCTTTTCCGAGCTTGCTTGGTGAAGATTTTGAAAGTATAGAGAGATGGTTTTCTGTAGTGGGGATAGTGCAACAATTGCTCACCTAACATAGAAGCACTTACTAACTAAAGAAAAATAGAAAGAACTCCTGTTAGGTGAACACCTGATGCTCAAATGCAATCCATCCCTAAATAGTATACCATGTACTTCCAGAGTTGTTGTTTATTTCACAGAACTTCAAACTCAAAAGGTTAGCACTTATAACCATGAAGCTGTATTTCTATGAGGTTTCAAGACATCTGAAATTCAAAACTGCAATGTTCAGCCAGTTGGCCTGCATCACTGTTGTCATCCGAGGCCGTTCCTGCTATGGGCACTGTGGAGAAGGGCCCACCTTTTTATCCCTTGAAAGCCCTCAAGGCACCAGACCATTAAGTAGCTCCTCCCACATTTTTCCCGCTCTTTTCTGAGGTTGCTTGGTGAAGATTTTGAAAGTATAGAGAGATGGTTTTCTGTAGTGGGGATAGTGCAACAATTGCTCACCTAACATGGAAGCACTTACTAACTAAAGAAAAATAGAAAGAACTCCTGTTAGGTGAACACCTGATGCTCAAATGCAATCCATCCCTAAATATTATACCATGTACTTCCAGAGTTGTTGTTTATTTCACAGAACTTCAAACTCAAAAGGTAAGCACTTACAAGCTTGAAGCTGTATTTCTATGAGGTTTCAAGGCATCTGAAATTCAAAACTGCAATGTTCAGCCAAAGGGTCTGCATCCCTGTTCTTGTCAGAGGCTGTTTCTGGTATGGGCACTGTGGAATAAGTGCTCGCCTTTTTATCCCTTGAAAGGCCCTGAAGGCACCAAACCATTAAGTAGCTCCTCCCACATTTTTCCCGCTCTTTTCTGAGCTTGCTTGGTGAAGATTTTGAAAGTATAGAGAGATGGTTTTCTGTAGTGGGGATATTGCAACAATTGCTCACCTAACATGGAAGCACTTACTAACTAAAGAAAAATAGAAAGAACTCCTGTTAGGTGAACACCTGATGCTCAAATGCAATCCATCCCTAAATATTTTACCATGTACTTCCAGAGTTGTTGTTTATTTCACAGAACTTCAAACTCAAAAGGTAAGCACTTACAAGCTTGAAGCTGTATTTCTATGAGGTTTCAAGGCATCTGAAATTCAAAACTGCAATGTTCAGCCAAAGGGTCTGCATCCCTGTTCTTGTCTGAGGCTGTTCCTGGTATGGGCACTGTGGAAGAAGTTCTAGCCTTTTTATCCCTTGAAAGTCCCTGAAGGCACCAAACCATTAAGAAGCTCCTCCCACATTTTTCCCGCTCTTTTCTGAGCTTGCTTGGTGAAGATTTTGAAAGTATAGAGAGATGGTTTTCTGTAGTGGAGATATTGCAACAATTGCTCACCTAACATGGAAGCACTTACTAACTAAAGAAAAATAGAAAGAACTCCTGTTAGGTGAGCACCTGATGTTCAAATGCAATCCATCCTAAATATTATAACATACACTTCCAAAATTGCTGTTTAGTTCACAGAACTTCAACCTCAAAAGGGAAGCACTTACACATATATAAAAGGCAGGTGCCAACCTTGAAGCTGTATTTCTGTGAGGTTCCAAGACATCTGAAATTCAAAACTGCAATGTTCAGCCAGTGGGTCTGCATCCCTGTTCTTGTCTGAGGCTGGTATGGGCACTGTGGAATAAGTGCTCGCCTTTTTATCACTTGAAAGGCCCTGAAGGCACCAAACCATTAAGTAGCTCCTCCCACATTTTTCCCGCTCTTTTATGAGCTTGCTTGGTGAAGATTTTGAAAGTATAGAGGGATGGTTTTCTGTAGTGGAGATATTGCAACAATTGCTCACCTAACATGGAAGCACTTACTAACTAAAGAAAAATAGAAAGAACTCCTGTTAGGTGAGCACCTGATGCTCAAATGCAATTATTCTCTAAATATTATAACATACACTTCCAGAGCTGTTGTTTATTTCACAGAACTTCAAACTCAAAAGGTAAGCACTTATAACCATGAAGCTGTATTTCTATGAGGTTTCAAGACATCTGAAATTCAAAACTGCAATGTTCAGCCAGTTGGCCTGCATCACTGTTGTCATCCGAGGCCGTTCCTGCTATGGGCACTGTGTGGAGAAGGGCCCACCTTTTTATCCCTTGAAAGGCCCTCAAGGCACCAGACCATTAAGTAGCTCCTCCCACATTTTTCCCGCTCTTTTCTGAGGTTGCTTGGTGAAGATTTTGAAAGTATAGAGAGATGTTTTTCTGTAGTGGGGATATTGCAACAATTGCTCACCTAACATGAAAGCACTTACTAACTAAAGAAAAATAGAAAGAACTCCTGTTAGGTGAACACCTGATGCTCAAATGCAATCCATCCCTAAATATTATACCATGTACTTCCAGAGTTGTTGTTTATTTCACAGAACTTCAAACTCAAAAGGTAAGCACTTACAAGCTTGAAGCTGTATTTCTATGAGGTTTCAAGGCATCTGAAATTCAAAACTGCAATGTTCAGCCAAAGGGTCTGCATCCCTGTTCTTGTCAGAGGCTGTTTCTGGTATGGGCACTGTGGAATAAGTGCTTGCCTTTTTATCCCTTGAAAGGCCCTGAAGGCACCAAACCATTAAGTAGCTCCTCCCACATTTTTCCCGCTCTTTTCTGAGCTTGCTTGGTGAAGATTTTGAAAGTATAGAGAGATGGTTTTCTGTAGTGGGGATATTGCAACAATTGCTCACCTAACATGGAAGCACTTACTAACTAAAGAAAAATAGAAAGAACTCCTGTTAGGTGAACACCTGATGCTCAAATGCAATCCATCCCTAAATATTATACCATGTACTTCCAGAGTTGTTGTTTATTTCACAGAACTTCAAACTCAAAAGGTAAGCACTTATAACCATGAAGCTGTATTTCTATGAGGTTTCAAGACATCTGAAATTCAAAACTGCAATGTTCAGCCAGTTGGCCTGCATCACTGTTGTCATCCGAGGCCGTTCCTGCTATGGGCACTGTGGAGAAGGGCCCACCTTTTTATCCCTTGAAAGGCCCTCAAGGCACCAGACCATTAAGTAGCGCCTCCCACATTTTTCCCGCTCTTTTCTGAGCTTGCTTGGTGAAGATTTTGAAAGTATAGAGAGATGGTTTTCTGTAGTGGGGATATTGCAACAATTGCTCACCTAACATGGAAGCACTTACTAACTAAAGAAAAATAGAAAGAACTCCTGTTAGGTGAACACCTGATGCTCAAATGTAATCCATCCCTAAATATTATACCATGTACTTCCAGAGTTGTTGTTTATTTCACAGAACTTCAAACTCAAAAGGTAAGCACTTACAAGCTTGAAGCTGTATTTCTATGAGGTTTCAAGACATCTGAAATTCAAAACTGCAATGTTCAGCCAAAGGGTCTGCATCCCTGTTCTTGTCTGAGGCTGTTCCTGGTATGGGCACTGTGGAAGAAGTTCTAGCCTTTTTATCCCTTGAAAGTCCCTGAAGGCACCAAACCATTAAGAAGCTCCTCCCACATTTTTCCCGCTCTTTTCTGAGCTTGCTTGGTGAAGATTTTGAAAGTATAGAGAGATGGTTTTCTGTAGTGGAGATATTGCAACAATTGCTCACCTAACATGGAAGCACTTACTAACTAAAGAAAAATAGAAAGAACTCCTGTTAGGTGAGCACCTGATGTTCAAATGCAATCCATCCTAAATATTATAACATACACTTCCAAAATTGCTGTTTAGTTCACAGAACTTCAACCTCAAAAGGGAAGCACTTACACATATATAAAAGGCAGGTGCCAACCTTGAAGCTGTATTTCTGTGAGGTTCCAAGACATCTGAAATTCAAAACTGCAATGTTCAGCCAGTGGGTCTGCATCCCTGTTCTTGTCTGAGGCTGGTATGGGCACTGTGGAATAAGTGCTCGCCTTTTTATCACTTGAAAGGCCCTGAAGGCACCAAACCATTAAGTAGCTCCTCCCACATTTTTCCCGCTCTTTTATGAGCTTGCTTGGTGAAGATTTTGAAAGTATAGAGGGATGGTTTTCTGTAGTGGAGATATTGCAACAATTGCTCACCTAACATGGAAGCACTTACTAACTAAAGAAAAATAGAAAGAACTCCTGTTAGGTGAGCACCTGATGCTCAAATGCAATTATTCTCTAAATATTATAACATACACTTCCAGAGCTGTTGTTTATTTCACAGAACTTCAAACTCAAAAGGTAAGCACTTATAACCATGAAGCTGTATTTCTATGAGGTTTCAAGACATCTGAAATTCAAAACTGCAATGTTCAGCCAGTTGGCCTGCATCACTGTTGTCATCCGAGGCCGTTCCTGCTATGGGCACTGTGGAGAAGGGCCCACCTTTTTATCCCTTGAAAGGCCCTCAAGGCACCAGACCATTAAGTAGCGCCTCCCACATTTTTCCCGCTCTTTTCTGAGCTTGCTTGGTGAAGATTTTGAAAGTATAGAGAGATGGTTTTCTGTAGTGGGGATATTGCAACAATTGCTCACCTAACATGGAAGCACTTACTAACTAAAGAAAAATAGAAAGAACTCCTGTTAGGTGAACACCTGATGCTCAAATGTAATCCAACCCTAAATATTATACCATGTACTTCCAGAGTTGTTGTTTATTTCACAGAACTTCAAACTCAAAAGGTAAGCACTTACAAGCTTGAAGCTGTATTTCTATGAGGTTTCAAGACATCTGAAATTCAAAACTGCAATGTTCAGCCAAAGGGTCTGCATCCCTGTTCTTGTCTGAGGCTGTTCCTGGTATGGGCACTGTGGAAGAAGTTCTAGCCTTTTTATCCCTTGAAAGTCCCTGAAGGCACCAAACCATTAAGAAGCTCCTCCCACATTTTTCCCGCTCTTTTCTGAGCTTGCTTGGTGAAGATTTTGAAAGTATAGAGAGATGGTTTTCTGTAGTGGAGATATTGCAACAATTGCTCACCTAACATGGAAGCACTTACTAACTAAAGAAAAATAGAAATAACTCCTGTTAGATGAGCACCTGATGTTCAAATGCAATCCATCCTAAATATTATAACATACACTTCCAAAATTTCTGTTTAGTTCACAGAACTTCAACCTCAAAAGGGAAGCACTTACACATATATAAAACGCAGGTGCCAACCTTGAAGCTGTATTTCTGTGAGGTTCCAAGACATCTGAAATTCAAAACTGCAATGTTCAGCCAGTGGGTCTGCATCCCTGTTCTTGTCTGAGGCTGTTCCTGTTATGGGCACTGTGGAAGAAGTGCTCGCCTTTTTATCCCTTGAAAGGCCCTGAAGGCACCAAAACATTAAGTAGCTCCTCCCACATTTTTCCCGCTCTTTTCTGAGCTTGATTGGTGAAGATTTTGAAAGTATAGAGAGATGGTTTTCTGTAGTGGGGATATTGCAACAATTGCTCACCTAACATGGAAGCACTTACTAACTAAAGAAAAATAGAAAGAACTCCTGTTAGGTTAGCACCTGATGCTCAAATGCAATTATTCTCTAAATATTATAACATACACTTCCAGAGCTGTTGTTTAGTTAACAGAGTTGTTGTTTATTTCACAGAACTTCAAACTCAAAAGGTAAGCACTTACAAGCTTGAAGCTGTATTTTTATGAGGTTTCAAGGCATCTGAAATTCAAAACTGCAATGTTCAGCCAAAGGGTCTGCATCCCTGTTCTTGTCAGAGGCTGTTTCTGGTATGGGCACTGTGGAAGAAGTGCCCACCTTTTTATCCCTTGAAAGGCCCTCAAGGCACCAAACCATTAAGTAGCTCCTCCCACATTTTTCCCGCTCTTTTCCGAGCTTGCTTGGTGAAGATTTTGAAAGTATAGAGAGATGGTTTTCTGTAGTGGGGATAGTGCAACAATTGCTCACCTAACATAGAAGCACTTACTAACTAAAGAAAAATAGAAAGAACTCCTGTTAGGTGAACACCTGATGCTCAAATGCAATCCATCCCTAAATAGTATACCATGTACTTCCAGAGTTGTTGTTTATTTCACAGAACTTCAAACTCAAAAGGTAAGCACTTATAACCATGAAGCTGTATTTCTATGAGGTTTCAAGACATCTGAAATTCAAAACTGCAATGTTCAGCCAGTTGGCCTGCATCACTGTTGTCATCCGAGGCCGTTCCTGCTATGGGCACTGTGGAGAAGGGCCCACCTTTTTATCCCTTGAAAGGCCCTCAAGGCACCAGACCATTAAGTAGCTCCTCCCACATTTTTCCCGCTCTTTTCTGGGGTTGCTTGGTGAAGATTTTGAAAGTATAGAGAGATGTTTTTCTGTAGTGGGGATATTGCAACAATTGCTCACCTAACATGAAAGCACTTACTAACTAAAGAAAAATAGAAATAACTCCTGTTAGATGAGCACCTGATGTTCAAATGCAATCCATCCTAAATATTATAACATACACTTCCAAAATTTCTGTTTAGTTCACAGAACTTCAACCTCAAAAGGGAAGCACTTACACATATATAAAACGCAGGTGCCAACCTTGAAGCTGTATTTCTGTGAGGTTCCAAGACATCTGAAATTCAAAACTGCAATGTTCAGCCAGTGGGTCTGCATCCCTGTTCTTGTCTGAGGCTGTTCCTGTTATGGGCACTGTGGAAGAAGTGCTCGCCTTTTTATCCCTTGAAAGGCCCTGAAGACACCAAAACATTAAGTAGCTCCTCCCACATTTTTCCCGCTCTTTTCTGAGCTTGATTGGTGAAGATTTTGAAAGTATAGAGAGATGGTTTTCTGTAGTGGGGATATTGCAACAATTGCTCACCTAACATGGAAGCACTTACTAACTAAAGAAAAATAGAAAGAACTCCTGTTAGGTTAGCACCTGATGCTCAAATGCAATTATTCTCTAAATATTATAACATACACTTCCAGAGCTGTTGTTTAGTTAACAGAGTTGTTGTTTATTTCACAGAACTTCAAACTCAAAAGGTAAGCACTTACAAGCTTGAAGCTGTATTTCTATGAGGTTTCAAGGCATCTGAAATTCAAAACTGCAATGTTCAGCCAAAGGGTCTGCATCCCTGTTCTTGTCAGAGGCTGTTTCTGGTATGGGCACTGTGGAAGAAGTGCCCACCTTTTTATCCCTTGAAAGGCCCTCAAGGCACCAAACCATTAAGTAGCTCCTCCCACATTTTTCCCGCTCTTTTCCGAGCTTGCTTGGTGAAGATTTTGAAAGTATAGAGAGATGGTTTTCTGTAGTGGGGATAGTGCAACAATTGCTCACCTAACATAGAAGCACTTACTAACTAAAGAAAAATAGAAAGAACTCCTGTTAGGTGAACACCTGATGCTCAAATGCAATCCATCCCTAAATAGTATACCATGTACTTCCAGAGTTGTTGTTTATTTCACAGAACTTCAAACTCAAAAGGTTAGCACTTATAACCATGAAGCTGTATTTCTATGAGGTTTCAAGACATCTGAAATTCAAAACAGCAATGTTCAGCCAGTTGGCCTGCATCACTGTTGTCATCCGAGGCCGTTCCTGCTATGGGCACTGTGGAGAAGGGCCCACCTTTTTATCCCTTGAAAGCCCTCAAGGCACCAGACCATTAAGTAGCTCCTCCCACATTTTTCCCGCTCTTTTCCGAGCTTGCTTGGTGAAGATTTTGAAAGTATAGAGAGATGGTTTTCTGTAGTGGGGATAGTGCAACAATTGCTCACCTAACATAGAAGCACTTACTAACTAAAGAAAAATAGAAAGAACTCCTGTTAGGTGAACACCTGATGATCAAATGCAATCCATCCCTAAATAGTATACCATGTACTTCCAGAGTTGTTGTTTATTTCACAGAACTTCAAACTCAAAAGGTAAGCACTTATAACCATGAAGCTGTATTTCTATGAGGTTTCAAGACATCTGAAATTCAAAACTGCAATGTTCAGCCAGTTGGCCTGCATCACTGTTGTCATCCGAGGCCGTTCCTGCTATGGGCACTGTGGAGAAGTGCCCACCTTTTTATCCCTTGAAAGGACCTCAAGGCACCAGACCATTAAGTAGCTCCTCCCATATTTTTCCCGCTCTTTTCTGAGCTTGCTTGGTGAAGATTTTGAAAGTATAGAGAGATGGTTTTCTGTAGTGGAGATATTGCAACAATTGCTCACCTAACATGGAAGCACTTACTAACTAAAGAAAAATAGAAAGAACTCCTGTTAGGTGAACACCTGATGCTCAAATGCAATCCATCCCTAAATATTATACCATGTACTTCCAGAGTTGTTGTTTATTTCACAGAACTTCAAACTCAAAAGGTAAGCACTTACAAGCTTGAAGCTGTAATTCTATGAGGTTTCAAGGCATCTGAAATTCAAAACTGCAATGTTCAGCCAAAGGGTCTGCATCCCTGTTCTTGTCAGAGGCTGTTTCTGGTATGGGCACTGTGGAATAAGTGCTCGCCTTTTTATCCCTTGAAAGGCCCTGAAGGCACCAAACCATTAAGTAGCTCCTCCCACATTTTTCCCGCTCTTTTCTGAGCTTGCTTGGTGAAGATTTTGAAAGTATAGAGAGATGGTTTTCTGTAGTGGAGATATTGCAACAATTGCTCACCTAACATGGAAGCACTTACTAACTAAAGAAAAATAGAAATAACTCCTGTTAGATGAGCACCTGATGTTCAAATGCAATCCATCCTAAATATTATAACATACACTTCCAAAATTTCTGTTTAGTTCACAGAACTTCAACCTCAAAAGGGAAGCACTTACACATATATAAAACGCAGGTGCCAACCTTGAAGCTGTATTTCTGTGAGGTTCCAAGACATCTGAAATTCAAAACTGCAATGTTCAGCCAGTGGGTCTGCATCCCTGTTCTTGTCTGAGGCTGTTCCTGTTATGGGCACTGTGGAAGAAGTGCTCGCCTTTTTATCCCTTGAAAGGCCCTGAAGGCACCAAAACATTAAGTAGCTCCTCCCACATTTTTCCCGCTCTTTTCTGAGCTTGATTGGTGAAGATTTTGAAAGTATAGAGAGATGGTTTTCTGTAGTGGGGATATTGCAACAATTGCTCACCTAACATGGAAGCACTTACTAACTAAAGAAAAATAGAAAGAACTCCTGTTAGGTTAGCACCTGATGCTCAAATGCAATTATTCTCTAAATATTATAACATACACTTCCAGAGCTGTTGTTTAGTTAACAGAGTTGTTGTTTATTTCACAGAACTTCAAACTCAAAAGGTAAGCACTTACAAGCTTGAAGCTGTATTTCTATGAGGTTTCAAGGCATCTGAAATTCAAAACTGCAATGTTCAGCCAAAGGGTCTGCATACCTGTTCTTGTCAGAGGCTGTTTCTGGTATGGGCACTGTGGAAGAAGTGCCCACCTTTTTATCCCTTGAAAGGCCCTCAAGGCACCAAACCATTAAGTAGCTCCTCCCACATTTTTCCCGCTCTTTTCCGAGCTTGCTTGGTGAAGATTTTGAAAGTATAGAGAGATGGTTTTCTGTAGTGGGGATAGTGCAACAATTGCTCACCTAACATAGAAGCACTTACTAACTAAAGAAAAATAGAAAGAACTCCTGTTAGGTGAACACCTGATGCTCAAATGCAATCCATCCCTAAATAGTATACCATGTACTTCCAGAGTTGTTGTTTATTTCACAGAACTTCAAACTCAAAAGGTTAGCACTTATAACCATGAAGCTGTATTTCTATGAGGTTTCAAGACATCTGAAATTCAAAACTGCAATGTTCAGCCAGTTGGCCTGCATCACTGTTGTCATCCGAGGCCGTTCCTGCTATGGGCACTGTGGAGAAGGGCCCACCTTTTTATCCCTTGAAAGCCCTCAAGGCACCAGACCATTAAGTAGCTCCTCCCACATTTTTCCCGCTCTTTTCTGAGGTTGCTTGGTGAAGATTTTGAAAGTATAGAGAGATGGTTTTCTGTAGTGGGGATAGTGCAACAATTGCTCACCTAACATGGAAGCACTTACTAACTAAAGAAAAATAGAAAGAACTCCTGTTAGGTGAACACCTGATGCTCAAATGCAATCCATCCCTAAATATTATACCATGTACTTCCAGAGTTGTTGTTTATTTCACAGAACTTCAAACTCAAAAGGTAAGCACTTACAAGCTTGAAGCTGTATTTCTATGAGGTTTCAAGGCATCTGAAATTCAAAACTGCAATGTTCAGCCAAAGGGTCTGCATCCCTGTTCTTGTCAGAGGCTGTTTCTGGTATGGGCACTGTGGAATAAGTGCTCGCCTTTTTATCCCTTGAAAGGCCCTGAAGGCACCAAACCATTAAGTAGCTCCTCCCACATTTTTCCCGCTCTTTTCTGAGCTTGCTTGGTGAAGATTTTGAAAGTATAGAGAGATGGTTTTCTGTAGTGGGGATATTGCAACAATTGCTCACCTAACATGGAAGCACTTACTAACTAAAGAAAAATAGAAAGAACTCCTGTTAGGTGAACACCTGATGCTCAAATGCAATCCATCCCTAAATATTTTACCATGTACTTCCAGAGTTGTTGTTTATTTCACAGAACTTCAAACTCAAAAGGTAAGCACTTACAAGCTTGAAGCTGTATTTCTATGAGGTTTCAAGGCATCTGAAATTCAAAACTGCAATGTTCAGCCAAAGGGTCTGCATCCCTGTTCTTGTCTGAGGCTGTTCCTGGTATGGGCACTGTGGAAGAAGTTCTAGCCTTTTTATCCCTTGAAAGTCCCTGAAGGCACCAAACCATTAAGAAGCTCCTCCCACATTTTTCCCGCTCTTTTCTGAGCTTGCTTGGTGAAGATTTTGAAAGTATAGAGAGATGGTTTTCTGTAGTGGAGATATTGCAACAATTGCTCACCTAACATGGAAGCACTTACTAACTAAAGAAAAATAGAAAGAACTCCTGTTAGGTGAGCACCTGATGTTCAAATGCAATCCATCCTAAATATTATAACATACACTTCCAAAATTGCTGTTTAGTTCACAGAACTTCAACCTCAAAAGGGAAGCACTTACACATATATAAAAGGCAGGTGCCAACCTTGAAGCTGTATTTCTGTGAGGTTCCAAGACATCTGAAATTCAAAACTGCAATGTTCAGCCAGTGGGTCTGCATCCCTGTTCTTGTCTGAGGCTGGTATGGGCACTGTGGAATAAGTGCTCGCCTTTTTATCACTTGAAAGGCCCTGAAGGCACCAAACCATTAAGTAGCTCCTCCCACATTTTTCCCGCTCTTTTATGAGCTTGCTTGGTGAAGATTTTGAAAGTATAGAGGGATGGTTTTCTGTAGTGGAGATATTGCAACAATTGCTCACCTAACATGGAAGCACTTACTAACTAAAGAAAAATAGAAAGAACTCCTGTTAGGTGAGCACCTGATGCTCAAATGCAATTATTCTCTAAATATTATAACATACACTTCCAGAGCTGTTGTTTATTTCACAGAACTTCAAACTCAAAAGGTAAGCACTTATAACCATGAAGCTGTATTTCTATGAGGTTTCAAGACATCTGAAATTCAAAACTGCAATGTTCAGCCAGTTGGCCTGCATCACTGTTGTCATCCGAGGCCGTTCCTGCTATGGGCACTGTGTGGAGAAGGGCCCACCTTTTTATCCCTTGAAAGGCCCTCAAGGCACCAGACCATTAAGTAGCTCCTCCCACATTTTTCCCGCTCTTTTCTGAGGTTGCTTGGTGAAGATTTTGAAAGTATAGAGAGATGTTTTTCTGTAGTGGGGATATTGCAACAATTGCTCACCTAACATGAAAGCACTTACTAACTAAAGAAAAATAGAAAGAACTCCTGTTAGGTGAACACCTGATGCTCAAATGCAATCCATCCCTAAATATTATACCATGTACTTCCAGAGTTGTTGTTTATTTCACAGAACTTCAAACTCAAAAGGTAAGCACTTACAAGCTTGAAGCTGTATTTCTATGAGGTTTCAAGGCATCTGAAATTCAAAACTGCAATGTTCAGCCAAAGGGTCTGCATCCCTGTTCTTGTCAGAGGCTGTTTCTGGTATGGGCACTGTGGAATAAGTGCTTGCCTTTTTATCCCTTGAAAGGCCCTGAAGGCACCAAACCATTAAGTAGCTCCTCCCACATTTTTCCCGCTCTTTTCTGAGCTTGCTTGGTGAAGATTTTGAAAGTATAGAGAGATGGTTTTCTGTAGTGGGGATATTGCAACAATTGCTCACCTAACATGGAAGCACTTACTAACTAAAGAAAAATAGAAAGAACTCCTGTTAGGTGAACACCTGATGCTCAAATGCAATCCATCCCTAAATATTATACCATGTACTTCCAGAGTTGTTGTTTATTTCACAGAACTTCAAACTCAAAAGGTAAGCACTTATAACCATGAAGCTGTATTTCTATGAGGTTTCAAGACATCTGAAATTCAAAACTGCAATGTTCAGCCAGTTGGCCTGCATCACTGTTGTCATCCGAGGCCGTTCCTGCTATGGGCACTGTGGAGAAGGGCCCACCTTTTTATCCCTTGAAAGGCCCTCAAGGCACCAGACCATTAAGTAGCGCCTCCCACATTTTTCCCGCTCTTTTCTGAGCTTGCTTGGTGAAGATTTTGAAAGTATAGAGAGATGGTTTTCTGTAGTGGGGATATTGCAACAATTGCTCACCTAACATGGAAGCACTTACTAACTAAAGAAAAATAGAAAGAACTCCTGTTAGGTGAACACCTGATGATCAAATGCAATCCATCCCTAAATAGTATACCATGTACTTCCAGAGTTGTTGTTTATTTCACAGAACTTCAAACTCAAAAGGTAAGCACTTATAACCATGAAGCTGTATTTCTATGAGGTTTCAAGACATCTGAAATTCAAAACTGCAATGTTCAGCCAGTGGGTCTGCATCCCTGTTCTTGTCTGAGGCTGTTCCTGTTATGGGCACTGTGGAAGAAGTGCTCGCCTTTTTATCCCTTGAAAGGCCCTGAAGGCACCAAAACATTAAGTAGCTCCTCCCACATTTTTCCCGCTCTTTTCTGAGCTTGATTGGTGAAGATTTTGAAAGTATAGAGAGATGGTTTTCTGTAGTGGGGATATTGCAACAATTGCTCACCTAACATGGAAGCACTTACTAACTAAAGAAAAATAGAAAGAACTCCTGTTAGGTTAGCACCTGATGCTCAAATGCAATTATTCTCTAAATATTATAACATACACTTCCAGAGCTGTTGTTTAGTTAACAGAGTTGTTGTTTATTTCACAGAACTTCAAACTCAAAAGGTAAGCACTTACAAGCTTGAAGCTGTATTTCTATGAGGTTTCAAGGCATCTGAAATTCAAAACTGCAATGTTCAGCCAAAGGGTCTGCATACCTGTTCTTGTCAGAGGCTGTTTCTGGTATGGGCACTGTGGAAGAAGTGCCCACCTTTTTATCCCTTGAAAGGCCCTCAAGGCACCAAACCATTAAGTAGCTCCTCCCACATTTTTCCCGCTCTTTTCCGAGCTTGCTTGGTGAAGATTTTGAAAGTATAGAGAGATGGTTTTCTGTAGTGGGGATAGTGCAACAATTGCTCACCTAACATAGAAGCACTTACTAACTAAAGAAAAATAGAAAGAACTCCTGTTAGGTGAACACCTGATGCTCAAATGCAATCCATCCCTAAATAGTATACCATGTACTTCCAGAGTTGTTGTTTATTTCACAGAACTTCAAACTCAAAAGGTTAGCACTTATAACCATGAAGCTGTATTTCTATGAGGTTTCAAGACATCTGAAATTCAAAACTGCAATGTTCAGCCAGTTGGCCTGCATCACTGTTGTCATCCGAGGCCGTTCCTGCTATGGGCACTGTGGAGAAGGGCCCACCTTTTTATCCCTTGAAAGCCCTCAAGGCACCAGACCATTAAGTAGCTCCTCCCACATTTTTCCCGCTCTTTTCTGGGGTTGCTTGGTGAAGATTTTGAAAGTATAGAGAGATGTTTTTCTGTAGTGGGGATATTGCAACAATTGCTCACCTAACATGAAAGCACTTACTAACTAAAGAAAAATAGAAATAACTCCTGTTAGATGAGCACCTGATGTTCAAATGCAATCCATCCTAAATATTATAACATACACTTCCAAAATTTCTGTTTAGTTCACAGAACTTCAACCTCAAAAGGGAAGCACTTACACATATATAAAACGCAGGTGCCAACCTTGAAGCTGTATTTCTGTGAGGTTCCAAGACATCTGAAATTCAAAACTGCAATGTTCAGCCAGTGGGTCTGCATCCCTGTTCTTGTCTGAGGCTGTTCCTGTTATGGGCACTGTGGAAGAAGTGCTCGCCTTTTTATCCCTTGAAAGGCCCTGAAGGCACCAAAACATTAAGTAGCTCCTCCCACATTTTTCCCGCTCTTTTCTGAGCTTGATTGGTGAAGATTTTGAAAGTATAGAGAGATGGTTTTCTGTAGTGGGGATATTGCAACAATTGCTCACCTAACATGGAAGCACTTACTAACTAAAGAAAAATAGAAAGAACTCCTGTTAGGTTAGCACCTGATGCTCAAATGCAATTATTCTCTAAATATTATAACATACACTTCCAGAGCTGTTGTTTAGTTAACAGAGTTGTTGTTTATTTCACAGAACTTCAAACTCAAAAGGTAAGCACTTACAAGCTTGAAGCTGTATTTCTATGAGGTTTCAAGGCATCTGAAATTCAAAACTGCAATGTTCAGCCAAAGGGTCTGCATCCCTGTTCTTGTCAGAGGCTGTTTCTGGTATGGGCACTGTGGAAGAAGTGCCCACCTTTTTATCCCTTGAAAGGCCCTCAAGGCACCAAACCATTAAGTAGCTCCTCCCACATTTTTCCCGCTCTTTTCCGAGCTTGCTTGGTGAAGATTTTGAAAGTATAGAGAGATGGTTTTCTGTAGTGGGGATAGTGCAACAATTGCTCACCTAACATAGAAGCACTTACTAACTAAAGAAAAATAGAAAGAACTCCTGTTAGGTGAACACCTGATGCTCAAATGCAATCCATCCCTAAATAGTATACCATGTACTTCCAGAGTTGTTGTTTATTTCACAGAACTTCAAACTCAAAAGGTTAGCACTTATAACCATGAAGCTGTATTTCTATGAGGTTTCAAGACATCTGAAATTCAAAACTGCAATGTTCAGCCAGTTGGCCTGCATCACTGTTGTCATCCGAGGCCGTTCCTGCTATGGGCACTGTGGAGAAGGGCCCACCTTTTTATCCCTTGAAAGCCCTCAAGGCACCAGACCATTAAGTAGCTCCTCCCACATTTTTCCCGCTCTTTTCCGAGCTTGCTTGGTGAAGATTTTGAAAGTATAGAGAGATGGTTTTCTGTAGTGGGGATAGTGCAACAATTGCTCACCTAACATAGAAGCACTTACTAACTAAAGAAAAATAGAAAGAACTCCTGTTAGGTGAACACCTGATGATCAAATGCAATCCATCCCTAAATAGTATACCATGTACTTCCAGAGTTGTTGTTTATTTCACAGAACTTCAAACTCAAAAGGTAAGCACTTATAACCATGAAGCTGTATTTCTATGAGGTTTCAAGACATCTGAAATTCAAAACTGCAATGTTCAGCCAAAGGGTCTGCATCACTGTTGTCATCCGAGGCCGTTCCTGCTATGGGCACTGTGGAGAAGTGCCCACCTTTTTATCCCTTGAAAGGACCTCAAGGCACCAGACCATTAAGTAGCTCCTCCCATATTTTTCCAGCTCTTTTCTGAGCTTGCTTGGTGAAGATTTTGAAAGTATAGAGAGATGGTTTTCTGTAGTGGAGATATTGCAACAATTGCTCACCTAACATGGAAGCACTTACTAACTAAAGAAAAATAGAAAGAACTCCTGTTAGGTGAACACCTGATGCTCAAATGCAATCCATCCCTAAATATTATACCATGTACTTCCAGAGTTGTTGTTTATTTCACAGAACTTCAAACTCAAAAGGTAAGCACTTACAAGCTTGAAGCTGTAATTCTATGAGGTTTCAAGGCATCTGAAATTCAAAACTGCAATGTTCAGCCAAAGGGTCTGCATCCCTGTTCTTGTCAGAGGCTGTTTCTGGTATGGGCACTGTGGAATAAGTGCTCGCCTTTTTATCCCTTGAAAGGCCCTGAAGGCACCAAACCATTAAGTAGCTCCTCCCACATTTTTCCCGCTCTTTTCTGAGCTTGCTTGGTGAAGATTTTGAAAGTATAGAGAGATGGTTTTCTGTAGTGGAGATATTGCAACAATTGCTCACCTAACATGGAAGCACTTACTAACTAAAGAAAAATAGAAATAACTCCTGTTAGATGAGCACCTGATGTTCAAATGCAATCCATCCTAAATATTATAACATACACTTCCAAAATGTCTGTTTAGTTCACAGAACTTCAACCTCAAAAGGGAAGCACTTACACATATATAAAACGCAGGTGCCAACCTTGAAGCTGTATTTCTGTGAGGTTCCAAGACATCTGAAATTCAAAACTGCAATGTTCAGCCAGTGGGTCTGCATCCCTGTTCTTGTCTGAGGCTGTTCCTGTTATGGGCACTGTGGAAGAAGTGCTCGCCTTTTTATCCCTTGAAAGGCCCTGAAGGCACCAAAACATTAAGTAGCTCCTCCCACATTTTTCCCGCTCTTTTCTGAGCTTGATTGGTGAAGATTTTGAAAGTATAGAGAGATGGTTTTCTGTAGTGGGGATATTGCAACAATTGCTCACCTAACATGGAAGCACTTACTAACTAAAGAAAAATAGAAAGAACTCCTGTTAGGTTAGCACCTGATGCTCAAATGCAATTATTCTCTAAATATTATAACATACACTTCCAGAGCTGTTGTTTAGTTAACAGAGTTGTTGTTTATTTCACAGAACTTCAAACTCAAAAGGTAAGCACTTACAAGCTTGAAGCTGTATTTTTATGAGGTTTCAAGGCATCTGAAATTCAAAACTGCAATGTTCAGCCAAAGGGTCTGCATCCCTGTTCTTGTCAGAGGCTGTTTCTGGTATGGGCACTGTGGAAGAAGTGCCCACCTTTTTATCCCTTGAAAGGCCCTCAAGGCACCAAACCATTAAGTAGCTCCTCCCACATTTTTCCCGCTCTTTTCCGAGCTTGCTTGGTGAAGATTTTGAAAGTATAGAGAGATGGTTTTCTGTAGTGGGGATAGTGCAACAATTGCTCACCTAACATAGAAGCACTTACTAACTAAAGAAAAATAGAAAGAACTCCTGTTAGGTGAACACCTGATGCTCAAATGCAATCCATCCCTAAATAGTATACCATGTACTTCCAGAGTTGTTGTTTATTTCACAGAACTTCAAACTCAAAAGGTAAGCACTTATAACCATGAAGCTGTATTTCTATGAGGTTTCAAGACATCTGAAATTCAAAACTGCAATGTTCAGCCAGTTGGCCTGCATCACTGTTGTCATCCGAGGCCGTTCCTGCTATGGGCACTGTGGAGAAGGGCCCACCTTTTTATCCCTTGAAAGGCCCTCAAGGCACCAGACCATTAAGTAGCTCCTCCCACATTTTTCCCGCTCTTTTCTGGGGTTGCTTGGTGAAGATTTTGAAAGTATAGAGAGATGTTTTTCTGTAGTGGGGATATTGCAACAATTGCTCACCTAACATGAAAGCACTTACTAACTAAAGAAAAATAGAAATAACTCCTGTTAGATGAGCACCTGATGTTCAAATGCAATCCATCCTAAATATTATAACATACACTTCCAAAATTTCTGTTTAGTTCACAGAACTTCAACCTCAAAAGGGAAGCACTTACACATATATAAAACGCAGGTGCCAACCTTGAAGCTGTATTTCTGTGAGGTTCCAAGACATCTGAAATTCAAAACTGCAATGTTCAGCCAGTGGGTCTGCATCCCTGTTCTTGTCTGAGGCTGTTCCTGTTATGGGCACTGTGGAAGAAGTGCTCGCCTTTTTATCCCTTGAAAGGCCCTGAAGGCACCAAAACATTAAGTAGCTCCTCCCACATTTTTCCCGCTCTTTTCTGAGCTTGATTGGTGAAGATTTTGAAAGTATAGAGAGATGGTTTTCTGTAGTGGGGATATTGCAACAATTGCTCACCTAACATGGAAGCACTTACTAACTAAAGAAAAATAGAAAGAACTCCTGTTAGGTTAGCACCTGATGCTCAAATGCAATTATTCTCTAAATATTATAACATACACTTCCAGAGCTGTTGTTTAGTTAACAGAGTTGTTGTTTATTTCACAGAACTTCAAACTCAAAAGGTAAGCACTTACAAGCTTGAAGCTGTATTTCTATGAGGTTTCAAGGCATCTGAAATTCAAAACTGCAATGTTCAGCCAAAGGGTCTGCATCCCTGTTCTTGTCAGAGGCTGTTTCTGGTATGGGCACTGTGGAAGAAGTGCCCACCTTTTTATCCCTTGAAAGGCCCTCAAGGCACCAAACCATTAAGTAGCTCCTCCCACATTTTTCCCGCTCTTTTCCGAGCTTGCTTGGTGAATATTTTGAAAGTATAGAGAGATGGTTTTCTGTAGTGGGGATAGTGCAACAATTGCTCACCTAACATAGAAGCACTTACTAACTAAAGAAAAATAGAAAGAACTCCTGTTAGGTGAACACCTGATGCTCAAATGCAATCCATCCCTAAATAGTATACCATGTACTTCCAGAGTTGTTGTTTATTTCACAGAACTTCAAACTCAAAAGGTTAGCACTTATAACCATGAAGCTGTATTTCTATGAGGTTTCAAGACATCTGAAATTCAAAACTGCAATGTTCAGCCAGTTGGCCTGCATCACTGTTGTCATCCGAGGCCGTTCCTGCTATGGGCACTGTGGAGAAGGGCCCACCTTTTTATCCCTTGAAAGCCCTCAAGGCACCAGACCATTAAGTAGCTCCTCCCACATTTTTCCCGCTCTTTTCTGAGGTTGCTTGGTGAAGATTTTGAAAGTATAGAGAGATGGTTTTCTGTAGTGGGGATAGTGCAACAATTGCTCACCTAACATGGAAGCACTTACTAACTAAAGAAAAATAGAAAGAACTCCTGTTAGGTGAACACCTGATGCTCAAATGCAATCCATCCCTAAATATTATACCATGTACTTCCAGAGTTGTTGTTTATTTCACAGAACTTCAAACTCAAAAGGTAAGCACTTACAAGCTTGAAGCTGTATTTCTATGAGGTTTCAAGGCATCTGAAATTCAAAACTGCAATGTTCAGCCAAAGGGTCTGCATCCCTGTTCTTGTCAGAGGCTGTTTCTGGTATGGGCACTGTGGAATAAGTGCTCGCCTTTTTATCCCTTGAAAGGCCCTGAAGGCACCAAACCATTAAGTAGCTCCTCACACATTTTTCCCGCTCTTTTCTGAGCTTGCTTGGTGAATATTTTGAAAGTATAGAGAGATGGTTTTCTGTAGTGGAGATATTGCAACAATTGCTCACCTAACATGGAAGCACTTACTAACTAAAGAAAAATAGAAAGAACTCCTGTTAGGTGAGCACCTGATGTTCAAATGCAACCCATCCCTAAATATTATACCATGTACTTCCAGAGTTGTTGTTTATTTCACAGAACTTCAAACTCAAAAGGTAAGCACTTACAACCATGAAGCTGTATTTCTATGAGGTTTCAAGATATCTGAAATTCAAAACTGCAATGTTCAGCCATTTGGCCTGCATCACTGTTCTCATCCGAGGCCGTTCCTGCTATGGGCACTGTGGAAGAAGTGCCCACCTTGTTATGCCTTGAAAGGCACTCAAGGCACCAAACCATTAAGTAGCTCCTCCCACATTTTTCCCGCTCTTTTCCGAGCTTGCTTGGTGAAGATTTTGAAAGTATAGAGAGATGGTTTTCTGTAGTGGGGATAGTGCAACAATTGCTCACCTAACATAGAAGCACTTACTAACTAAAGAAAAATAGAAAGAACTCCTGTTAGGTGAACACCTGATGATCAAATGCAATCCATCCCTAAATAGTATACCATGTACTTCCAGAGTTGTTGTTTATTTCACAGAACTTCAAACTCAAAAGGTAAGCACTTATAACCATGAAGCTGTATTTCTATGAGGTTTCAAGACATCTGAAATTCAAAACTGCAATGTTCAGCCAGTTGGCCTGCATCACTGTTGTCATCCGAGGCCGTTCCTGCTATGGGCACTGTGGAGAAGTGCCCACCTTTTTATCCCTTGAAAGGACCTCAAGGCACCAGACCATTAAGTAGCTCCTCCCATATTTTTCCCGCTCTTTTCTGAGCTTGCTTGGTGAAGATTTTGAAAGTATAGAGAGATGGTTTTCTGTAGTGGAGATATTGCAACAATTGCTCACCTAACATGGAAGCACTTACTAACTAAAGAAAAATAGAAAGAACTCCTGTTAGGTGAACACCTGATGCTCAAATGCAATCCATCCCTAAATATTATACCATGTACTTCCAGAGTTGTTGTTTATTTCACAGAACTTCAAACTCAAAAGGTAAGCACTTACAAGCTTGAAGCTGTAATTCTATGAGGTTTCAAGGCATCTGAAATTCAAAACTGCAATGTTCAGCCAAAGGGTCTGCATCCCTGTTCTTGTCAGAGGCTGTTTCTGGTATGGGCACTGTGGAATAAGTGCTCGCCTTTTTATCCCTTGAAAGGCCCTGAAGGCACCAAACCATTAAGTAGCTCCTCCCACATTTTTCCCGCTCTTTTCTGAGCTTGCTTGGTGAAGATTTTGAAAGTATAGAGAGATGGTTTTCTGTAGTGGAGATATTGCAACAATTGCTCACCTAACATGGAAGCACTTACTAACTAAAGAAAAATAGAAATAACTCCTGTTAGATGAGCACCTGATGTTCAAATGCAATCCATCCTAAATATTATAACATACACTTCCAAAATTTCTGTTTAGTTCACAGAACTTCAACCTCAAAAGGGAAGCACTTACACATATATAAAACGCAGGTGCCAACCTTGAAGCTGTATTTCTGTGAGGTTCCAAGACATCTGAAATTCAAAACTGCAATGTTCAGCCAGTGGGTCTGCATCCCTGTTCTTGTCTGAGGCTGTTCCTGTTATGGGCACTGTGGAAGAAGTGCTCGCCTTTTTATCCCTTGAAAGGCCCTGAAGGCACCAAAACATTAAGTAGCTCCTCCCACATTTTTCCCGCTCTTTTCTGAGCTTGATTGGTGAAGATTTTGAAAGTATAGAGAGATGGTTTTCTGTAGTGGGGATATTGCAACAATTGCTCACCTAACATGGAAGCACTTACTAACTAAAGAAAAATAGAAAGAACTCCTGTTAGGTTAGCACCTGATGCTCAAATGCAATTATTCTCTAAATATTATAACATACACTTCCAGAGCTGTTGTTTAGTTAACAGAGTTGTTGTTTATTTCACAGAACTTCAAACTCAAAAGGTAAGCACTTACAAGCTTGAAGCTGTATTTTTATGAGGTTTCAAGGCATCTGAAATTCAAAACTGCAATGTTCAGCCAAAGGGTCTGCATCCCTGTTCTTGTCAGAGGCTGTTTCTGGTATGGGCACTGTGGAAGAAGTGCCCACCTTTTTATCCCTTGAAAGGCCCTCAAGGCACCAAACCATTAAGTAGCTCCTCCCACATTTTTCCCGCTCTTTTCCGAGCTTGCTTGGTGAAGATTTTGAAAGTATAGAGAGATGGTTTTCTGTAGTGGGGATAGTGCAACAATTGCTCACCTAACATAGAAGCACTTACTAACTAAAGAAAAATAGAAAGAACTCCTGTTAGGTGAACACCTGATGCTCAAATGCAATCCATCCCTAAATAGTATACCATGTACTTCCAGAGTTGTTGTTTATTTCACAGAACTTCAAACTCAAAAGGTAAGCACTTATAACCATGAAGCTGTATTTCTATGAGGTTTCAAGACATCTGAAATTCAAAACTGCAATGTTCAGCCAGTTGGCCTGCATCACTGTTGTCATCCGAGGCCGTTCCTGCTATGGGCACTGTGGAGAAGGGCCCACCTTTTTATCCCTTGAAAGGCCCTCAAGGCACCAGACCATTAAGTAGCTCCTCCCACATTTTTCCCGCTCTTTTCTGGGGTTGCTTGGTGAAGATTTTGAAAGTATAGAGAGATGTTTTTCTGTAGTGGGGATATTGCAACAATTGCTCACCTAACATGAAAGCACTTACTAACTAAAGAAAAATAGAAATAACTCCTGTTAGATGAGCACCTGATGTTCAAATGCAATCCATCCTAAATATTATAACATACACTTCCAAAATTTCTGTTTAGTTCACAGAACTTCAACCTCAAAAGGGAAGCACTTACACATATATAAAACGCAGGTGCCAACCTTGAAGCTGTATTTCTGTGAGGTTCCAAGACATCTGAAATTCAAAACTGCAATGTTCAGCCAGTGGGTCTGCATCCCTGTTCTTGTCTGAGGCTGTTCCTGTTATGGGCACTGTGGAAGAAGTGCTCGCCTTTTTATCCCTTGAAAGGCCCTGAAGGCACCAAAACATTAAGTAGCTCCTCCCACATTTTTCCCGCTCTTTTCTGAGCTTGATTGGTGAAGATTTTGAAAGTATAGAGAGATGGTTTTCTGTAGTGGGGATATTGCAACAATTGCTCACCTAACATGGAAGCACTTACTAACTAAAGAAAAATAGAAAGAACTCCTGTTAGGTTAGCACCTGATGCTCAAATGCAATTATTCTCTAAATATTATAACATACACTTCCAGAGCTGTTGTTTAGTTAACAGAGTTGTTGTTTATTTCACAGAACTTCAAACTCAAAAGGTAAGCACTTACAAGCTTGAAGCTGTATTTCTATGAGGTTTCAAGGCATCTGAAATTCAAAACTGCAATGTTCAGCCAAAGGGTCTGCATCCCTGTTCTTGTCAGAGGCTGTTTCTGGTATGGGCACTGTGGAAGAAGTGCCCACCTTTTTATCCCTTGAAAGGCCCTCAAGGCACCAAACCATTAAGTAGCTCCTCCCACATTTTTCCCGCTCTTTTCCGAGCTTGCTTGGTGAAGATTTTGAAAGTATAGAGAGATGGTTTTCTGTAGTGGGGATAGTGCAACAATTGCTCACCTAACATAGAAGCACTTACTAACTAAAGAAAAATAGAAAGAACTCCTGTTAGGTGAACACCTGATGCTCAAATGCAATCCATCCCTAAATAGTATACCATGTACTTCCAGAGTTGTTGTTTATTTCACAGAACTTCAAACTCAAAAGGTTAGCACTTATAACCATGAAGCTGTATTTCTATGAGGTTTCAAGACATCTGAAATTCAAAACAGCAATGTTCAGCCAGTTGGCCTGCATCACTGTTGTCATCCGAGGCCGTTCCTGCTATGGGCACTGTGGAGAAGGGCCCACCTTTTTATCCCTTGAAAGCCCTCAAGGCACCAGACCATTAAGTAGCTCCTCCCACATTTTTCCCGCTCTTTTCCGAGCTTGCTTGGTGAAGATTTTGAAAGTATAGAGAGATGGTTTTCTGTAGTGGGGATAGTGCAACAATTGCTCACCTAACATAGAAGCACTTACTAACTAAAGAAAAATAGAAAGAACTCCTGTTAGGTGAACACCTGATGATCAAATGCAATCCATCCCTAAATAGTATACCATGTACTTCCAGAGTTGTTGTTTATTTCACAGAACTTCAAACTCAAAAGGTAAGCACTTATAACCATGAAGCTGTATTTCTATGAGGTTTCAAGACATCTGAAATTCAAAACTGCAATGTTCAGCCAGTTGGCCTGCATCACTGTTGTCATCCGAGGCCGTTCCTGCTATGGGCACTGTGGAGAAGTGCCCACCTTTTTATCCCTTGAAAGGACCTCAAGGCACCAGACCATTAAGTAGCTCCTCCCATATTTTTCCCGCTCTTTTCTGAGCTTGCTTGGTGAAGATTTTGAAAGTATAGAGAGATGGTTTTCTGTAGTGGAGATATTGCAACAATTGCTCACCTAACATGGAAGCACTTACTAACTAAAGAAAAATAGAAAGAACTCCTGTTAGGTGAACACCTGATGCTCAAATGCAATCCATCCCTAAATATTATACCATGTACTTCCAGAGTTGTTGTTTATTTCACAGAACTTCAAACTCAAAAGGTAAGCACTTACAAGCTTGAAGCTGTAATTCTATGAGGTTTCAAGGCATCTGAAATTCAAAACTGCAATGTTCAGCCAAAGGGTCTGCATCCCTGTTCTTGTCAGAGGCTGTTTCTGGTATGGGCACTGTGGAATAAGTGCTCGCCTTTTTATCCCTTGAAAGGCCCTGAAGGCACCAAACCATTAAGTAGCTCCTCCCACATTTTTCCCGCTCTTTTCTGAGCTTGCTTGGTGAAGATTTTGAAAGTATAGAGAGATGGTTTTCTGTAGTGGAGATATTGCAACAATTGCTCACCTAACATGGAAGCACTTACTAACTAAAGAAAAATAGAAATAACTCCTGTTAGATGAGCACCTGATGTTCAAATGCAATCCATCCTAAATATTATAACATACACTTCCAAAATTTCTGTTTAGTTCACAGAACTTCAACCTCAAAAGGGAAGCACTTACACATATATAAAACGCAGGTGCCAACCTTGAAGCTGTATTTCTGTGAGGTTCCAAGACATCTGAAATTCAAAACTGCAATGTTCAGCCAGTGGGTCTGCATCCCTGTTCTTGTCTGAGGCTGTTCCTGTTATGGGCACTGTGGAAGAAGTGCTCGCCTTTTTATCCCTTGAAAGGCCCTGAAGGCACCAAAACATTAAGTAGCTCCTCCCACATTTTTCCCGCTCTTTTCTGAGCTTGATTGGTGAAGATTTTGAAAGTATAGAGAGATGGTTTTCTGTAGTGGGGATATTGCAACAATTGCTCACCTAACATGGAAGCACTTACTAACTAAAGAAAAATAGAAAGAACTCCTGTTAGGTTAGCACCTGATGCTCAAATGCAATTATTCTCTAAATATTATAACATACACTTCCAGAGCTGTTGTTTAGTTAACAGAGTTGTTGTTTATTTCACAGAACTTCAAACTCAAAAGGTAAGCACTTACAAGCTTGAAGCTGTATTTCTATGAGGTTTCAAGGCATCTGAAATTCAAAACTGCAATGTTCAGCCAAAGGGTCTGCATACCTGTTCTTGTCAGAGGCTGTTTCTGGTATGGGCACTGTGGAAGAAGTGCCCACCTTTTTATCCCTTGAAAGGCCCTCAAGGCACCAAACCATTAAGTAGCTCCTCCCACATTTTTCCCGCTCTTTTCCGAGCTTGCTTGGTGAAGATTTTGAAAGTATAGAGAGATGGTTTTCTGTAGTGGGGATAGTGCAACAATTGCTCACCTAACATAGAAGCACTTACTAACTAAAGAAAAATAGAAAGAACTCCTGTTAGGTGAACACCTGATGCTCAAATGCAATCCATCCCTAAATAGTATACCATGTACTTCCAGAGTTGTTGTTTATTTCACAGAACTTCAAACTCAAAAGGTTAGCACTTATAACCATGAAGCTGTATTTCTATGAGGTTTCAAGACATCTGAAATTCAAAACTGCAATGTTCAGCCAGTTGGCCTGCATCACTGTTGTCATCCGAGGCCGTTCCTGCTATGGGCACTGTGGAGAAGGGCCCACCTTTTTATCCCTTGAAAGCCCTCAAGGCACCAGACCATTAAGTAGCTCCTCCCACATTTTTCCCGCTCTTTTCTGAGGTTGCTTGGTGAAGATTTTGAAAGTATAGAGAGATGGTTTTCTGTAGTGGGGATAGTGCAACAATTGCTCACCTAACATGGAAGCACTTACTAACTAAAGAAAAATAGAAAGAACTCCTGTTAGGTGAACACCTGATGCTCAAATGCAATCCATCCCTAAATATTATACCATGTACTTCCAGAGTTGTTGTTTATTTCACAGAACTTCAAACTCAAAAGGTAAGCACTTACAAGCTTGAAGCTGTATTTCTATGAGGTTTCAAGACATCTGAAATTCAAAACTGCAATGTTCAGCCAATGGGTCTGCATCCCTGTTCTTGTCAGAGGCTGTTTCTGGTATGGGCACTGTGGAATAAGTGCTCGCCTTTTTATCCCTTGAAAGGCCCTGAAGGCACCAAACCATTAAGTAGCTCCTCCCACATTTTTCCCGCTCTTTTCTGAGCTTGCTTGGTGAAGATTTTGAAAGTATAGAGAGATGGTTTTCTGTAGTGGGGATATTGCAACAATTGCTCACCTAACATGGAAGCACTTACTAACTAAAGAAAAATAGAAAGAACTCCTGTTAGGTGAACACCTGATGCTCAAATGCAATCCATCCCTAAATATTTTACCATGTACTTCCAGAGTTGTTGTTTATTTCACAGAACTTCAAACTCAAAAGGTAAGCACTTACAAGCTTGAAGCTGTATTTCTATGAGGTTTCAAGGCATCTGAAATTCAAAACTGCAATGTTCAGCCAAAGGGTCTGCATCCCTGTTCTTGTCTGAGGCTGTTCCTGGTATGGGCACTGTGGAAGAAGTTCTAGCCTTTTTATCCCTTGAAAGTCCCTGAAGGCACCAAACCATTAAGAAGCTCCTCCCACATTTTTCCCGCTCTTTTCTGAGCTTGCTTGGTGAAGATTTTGAAAGTATAGAGAGATGGTTTTCTGTAGTGGAGATATTGCAACAATTGCTCACCTAACATGGAAGCACTTACTAACTAAAGAAAAATAGAAAGAACTCCTGTTAGGTGAGCACCTGATGTTCAAATGCAATCCATCCTAAATATTATAACATACACTTCCAAAATTGCTGTTTAGTTCACAGAACTTCAACCTCAAAAGGGAAGCACTTACACATATATAAAAGGCAGGTGCCAACCTTGAAGCTGTATTTCTGTGAGGTTCCAAGACATCTGAAATTCAAAACTGCAATGTTCAGCCAGTGGGTCTGCATCCCTGTTCTTGTCTGAGGCTGGTATGGGCACTGTGGAATAAGTGCTCGCCTTTTTATCACTTGAAAGGCCCTGAAGGCACCAAACCATTAAGTAGCTCCTCCCACATTTTTCCCGCTCTTTTATGAGCTTGCTTGGTGAAGATTTTGAAAGTATAGAGGGATGGTTTTCTGTAGTGGAGATATTGCAACAATTGCTCACCTAACATGGAAGCACTTACTAACTAAAGAAAAATAGAAAGAACTCCTGTTAGGTGAGCACCTGATGC
This sequence comes from Ambystoma mexicanum, assembly GCF_040938575.1. NCBI lineage: Eukaryota > Metazoa > Chordata > Amphibia > Caudata > Ambystomatidae > Ambystoma > Ambystoma mexicanum. Next base: position 1,144,392,304 of record NC_090941.1, on the reverse strand, counting down.
TCAAATGCAATTATTCTCTAAATATTATAACATACACTTCCAGAGCTGTTGTTTATTTCACAGAACTTCAAACTCAAAAGGTAAGCACTTATAACCATGAAGCTGTATTTCTATGAGGTTTCAAGACATCTGAAATTCAAAACTGCAATGTTCAGCCAGTTGGCCTGCATCACTGTTGTCATCCGAGGCCGTTCCTGCTATGGGCACTGTGTGGAGAAGGGCCCACCTTTTTATCCCTTGAAAGGCCCTCAAGGCACCAGACCATTAAGTAGCTCCTCCCACATTTTTCCCGCTCTTTTCTGAGGTTGCTTGGTGAAGATTTTGAAAGTATAGAGAGATGTTTTTCTGTAGTGGGGATATTGCAACAATTGCTCACCTAACATGAAAGCACTTACTAACTAAAGAAAAATAGAAAGAACTCCTGTTAGGTGAACACCTGATGCTCAAATGCAATCCATCCCTAAATATTATACCATGTACTTCCAGAGTTGTTGTTTATTTCACAGAACTTCAAACTCAAAAGGTAAGCACTTACAAGCTTGAAGCTGTATTTCTATGAGGTTTCAAGGCATCTGAAATTCAAAACTGCAATGTTCAGCCAAAGGGTCTGCATCCCTGTTCTTGTCAGAGGCTGTTTCTGGTATGGGCACTGTGGAATAAGTGCTTGCCTTTTTATCCCTTGAAAGGCCCTGAAGGCACCAAACCATTAAGTAGCTCCTCCCACATTTTTCCCGCTCTTTTCTGAGCTTGCTTGGTGAAGATTTTGAAAGTATAGAGAGATGGTTTTCTGTAGTGGGGATATTGCAACAATTGCTCACCTAACATGGAAGCACTTACTAACTAAAGAAAAATAGAAAGAACTCCTGTTAGGTGAACACCTGATGCTCAAATGCAATCCATCCCTAAATATTATACCATGTACTTCCAGAGTTGTTGTTTATTTCACAGAACTTCAAACTCAAAAGGTAAGCACTTATAACCATGAAGCTGTATTTCTATGAGGTTTCAAGACATCTGAAATTCAAAACTGCAATGTTCAGCCAGTTGGCCTGCATCACTGTTGTCATCCGAGGCCGTTCCTGCTATGGGCACTGTGGAGAAGGGCCCACCTTTTTATCCCTTGAAAGGCCCTCAAGGCACCAGACCATTAAGTAGCGCCTCCCACATTTTTCCCGCTCTTTTCTGAGCTTGCTTGGTGAAGATTTTGAAAGTATAGAGAGATGGTTTTCTGTAGTGGGGATATTGCAACAATTGCTCACCTAACATGGAAGCACTTACTAACTAAAGAAAAATAGAAAGAACTCCTGTTAGGTGAACACCTGATGATCAAATGCAATCCATCCCTAAATAGTATACCATGTACTTCCAGAGTTGTTGTTTATTTCACAGAACTTCAAACTCAAAAGGTAAGCACTTATAACCATGAAGCTGTATTTCTATGAGGTTTCAAGACATCTGAAATTCAAAACTGCAATGTTCAGCCAGTGGGTCTGCATCCCTGTTCTTGTCTGAGGCTGTTCCTGTTATGGGCACTGTGGAAGAAGTGCTCGCCTTTTTATCCCTTGAAAGGCCCTGAAGGCACCAAAACATTAAGTAGCTCCTCCCACATTTTTCCCGCTCTTTTCTGAGCTTGATTGGTGAAGATTTTGAAAGTATAGAGAGATGGTTTTCTGTAGTGGGGATATTGCAACAATTGCTCACCTAACATGGAAGCACTTACTAACTAAAGAAAAATAGAAAGAACTCCTGTTAGGTTAGCACCTGATGCTCAAATGCAATTATTCTCTAAATATTATAACATACACTTCCAGAGCTGTTGTTTAGTTAACAGAGTTGTTGTTTATTTCACAGAACTTCAAACTCAAAAGGTAAGCACTTACAAGCTTGAAGCTGTATTTCTATGAGGTTTCAAGGCATCTGAAATTCAAAACTGCAATGTTCAGCCAAAGGGTCTGCATACCTGTTCTTGTCAGAGGCTGTTTCTGGTATGGGCACTGTGGAAGAAGTGCCCACCTTTTTATCCCTTGAAAGGCCCTCAAGGCACCAAACCATTAAGTAGCTCCTCCCACATTTTTCCCGCTCTTTTCCGAGCTTGCTTGGTGAAGATTTTGAAAGTATAGAGAGATGGTTTTCTGTAGTGGGGATAGTGCAACAATTGCTCACCTAACATAGAAGCACTTACTAACTAAAGAAAAATAGAAAGAACTCCTGTTAGGTGAACACCTGATGCTCAAATGCAATCCATCCCTAAATAGTATACCATGTACTTCCAGAGTTGTTGTTTATTTCACAGAACTTCAAACTCAAAAGGTTAGCACTTATAACCATGAAGCTGTATTTCTATGAGGTTTCAAGACATCTGAAATTCAAAACTGCAATGTTCAGCCAGTTGGCCTGCATCACTGTTGTCATCCGAGGCCGTTCCTGCTATGGGCACTGTGGAGAAGGGCCCACCTTTTTATCCCTTGAAAGCCCTCAAGGCACCAGACCATTAAGTAGCTCCTCCCACATTTTTCCCGCTCTTTTCTGGGGTTGCTTGGTGAAGATTTTGAAAGTATAGAGAGATGTTTTTCTGTAGTGGGGATATTGCAACAATTGCTCACCTAACATGAAAGCACTTACTAACTAAAGAAAAATAGAAATAACTCCTGTTAGATGAGCACCTGATGTTCAAATGCAATCCATCCTAAATATTATAACATACACTTCCAAAATTTCTGTTTAGTTCACAGAACTTCAACCTCAAAAGGGAAGCACTTACACATATATAAAACGCAGGTGCCAACCTTGAAGCTGTATTTCTGTGAGGTTCCAAGACATCTGAAATTCAAAACTGCAATGTTCAGCCAGTGGGTCTGCATCCCTGTTCTTGTCTGAGGCTGTTCCTGTTATGGGCACTGTGGAAGAAGTGCTCGCCTTTTTATCCCTTGAAAGGCCCTGAAGGCACCAAAACATTAAGTAGCTCCTCCCACATTTTTCCCGCTCTTTTCTGAGCTTGATTGGTGAAGATTTTGAAAGTATAGAGAGATGGTTTTCTGTAGTGGGGATATTGCAACAATTGCTCACCTAACATGGAAGCACTTACTAACTAAAGAAAAATAGAAAGAACTCCTGTTAGGTTAGCACCTGATGCTCAAATGCAATTATTCTCTAAATATTATAACATACACTTCCAGAGCTGTTGTTTAGTTAACAGAGTTGTTGTTTATTTCACAGAACTTCAAACTCAAAAGGTAAGCACTTACAAGCTTGAAGCTGTATTTCTATGAGGTTTCAAGGCATCTGAAATTCAAAACTGCAATGTTCAGCCAAAGGGTCTGCATCCCTGTTCTTGTCAGAGGCTGTTTCTGGTATGGGCACTGTGGAAGAAGTGCCCACCTTTTTATCCCTTGAAAGGCCCTCAAGGCACCAAACCATTAAGTAGCTCCTCCCACATTTTTCCCGCTCTTTTCCGAGCTTGCTTGGTGAAGATTTTGAAAGTATAGAGAGATGGTTTTCTGTAGTGGGGATAGTGCAACAATTGCTCACCTAACATAGAAGCACTTACTAACTAAAGAAAAATAGAAAGAACTCCTGTTAGGTGAACACCTGATGCTCAAATGCAATCCATCCCTAAATAGTATACCATGTACTTCCAGAGTTGTTGTTTATTTCACAGAACTTCAAACTCAAAAGGTTAGCACTTATAACCATGAAGCTGTATTTCTATGAGGTTTCAAGACATCTGAAATTCAAAACTGCAATGTTCAGCCAGTTGGCCTGCATCACTGTTGTCATCCGAGGCCGTTCCTGCTATGGGCACTGTGGAGAAGGGCCCACCTTTTTATCCCTTGAAAGCCCTCAAGGCACCAGACCATTAAGTAGCTCCTCCCACATTTTTCCCGCTCTTTTCCGAGCTTGCTTGGTGAAGATTTTGAAAGTATAGAGAGATGGTTTTCTGTAGTGGGGATAGTGCAACAATTGCTCACCTAACATAGAAGCACTTACTAACTAAAGAAAAATAGAAAGAACTCCTGTTAGGTGAACACCTGATGATCAAATGCAATCCATCCCTAAATAGTATACCATGTACTTCCAGAGTTGTTGTTTATTTCACAGAACTTCAAACTCAAAAGGTAAGCACTTATAACCATGAAGCTGTATTTCTATGAGGTTTCAAGACATCTGAAATTCAAAACTGCAATGTTCAGCCAAAGGGTCTGCATCACTGTTGTCATCCGAGGCCGTTCCTGCTATGGGCACTGTGGAGAAGTGCCCACCTTTTTATCCCTTGAAAGGACCTCAAGGCACCAGACCATTAAGTAGCTCCTCCCATATTTTTCCAGCTCTTTTCTGAGCTTGCTTGGTGAAGATTTTGAAAGTATAGAGAGATGGTTTTCTGTAGTGGAGATATTGCAACAATTGCTCACCTAACATGGAAGCACTTACTAACTAAAGAAAAATAGAAAGAACTCCTGTTAGGTGAACACCTGATGCTCAAATGCAATCCATCCCTAAATATTATACCATGTACTTCCAGAGTTGTTGTTTATTTCACAGAACTTCAAACTCAAAAGGTAAGCACTTACAAGCTTGAAGCTGTAATTCTATGAGGTTTCAAGGCATCTGAAATTCAAAACTGCAATGTTCAGCCAAAGGGTCTGCATCCCTGTTCTTGTCAGAGGCTGTTTCTGGTATGGGCACTGTGGAATAAGTGCTCGCCTTTTTATCCCTTGAAAGGCCCTGAAGGCACCAAACCATTAAGTAGCTCCTCCCACATTTTTCCCGCTCTTTTCTGAGCTTGCTTGGTGAAGATTTTGAAAGTATAGAGAGATGGTTTTCTGTAGTGGAGATATTGCAACAATTGCTCACCTAACATGGAAGCACTTACTAACTAAAGAAAAATAGAAATAACTCCTGTTAGATGAGCACCTGATGTTCAAATGCAATCCATCCTAAATATTATAACATACACTTCCAAAATTTCTGTTTAGTTCACAGAACTTCAACCTCAAAAGGGAAGCACTTACACATATATAAAACGCAGGTGCCAACCTTGAAGCTGTATTTCTGTGAGGTTCCAAGACATCTGAAATTCAAAACTGCAATGTTCAGCCAGTGGGTCTGCATCCCTGTTCTTGTCTGAGGCTGTTCCTGTTATGGGCACTGTGGAAGAAGTGCTCGCCTTTTTATCCCTTGAAAGGCCCTGAAGGCACCAAAACATTAAGTAGCTCCTCCCACATTTTTCCCGCTCTTTTCTGAGCTTGATTGGTGAAGATTTTGAAAGTATAGAGAGATGGTTTTCTGTAGTGGGGATATTGCAACAATTGCTCACCTAACATGGAAGCACTTACTAACTAAAGAAAAATAGAAAGAACTCCTGTTAGGTTAGCACCTGATGCTCAAATGCAATTATTCTCTAAATATTATAACATACACTTCCAGAGCTGTTGTTTAGTTAACAGAGTTGTTGTTTATTTCACAGAACTTCAAACTCAAAAGGTAAGCACTTACAAGCTTGAAGCTGTATTTTTATGAGGTTTCAAGGCATCTGAAATTCAAAACTGCAATGTTCAGCCAAAGGGTCTGCATCCCTGTTCTTGTCAGAGGCTGTTTCTGGTATGGGCACTGTGGAAGAAGTGCCCACCTTTTTATCCCTTGAAAGGCCCTCAAGGCACCAAACCATTAAGTAGCTCCTCCCACATTTTTCCCGCTCTTTTCCGAGCTTGCTTGGTGAAGATTTTGAAAGTATAGAGAGATGGTTTTCTGTAGTGGGGATAGTGCAACAATTGCTCACCTAACATAGAAGCACTTACTAACTAAAGAAAAATAGAAAGAACTCCTGTTAGGTGAACACCTGATGCTCAAATGCAATCCATCCCTAAATAGTATACCATGTACTTCCAGAGTTGTTGTTTATTTCACAGAACTTCAAACTCAAAAGGTAAGCACTTATAACCATGAAGCTGTATTTCTATGAGGTTTCAAGACATCTGAAATTCAAAACTGCAATGTTCAGCCAGTTGGCCTGCATCACTGTTGTCATCCGAGGCCGTTCCTGCTATGGGCACTGTGGAGAAGGGCCCACCTTTTTATCCCTTGAAAGGCCCTCAAGGCACCAGACCATTAAGTAGCTCCTCCCACATTTTTCCCGCTCTTTTCTGGGGTTGCTTGGTGAAGATTTTGAAAGTATAGAGAGATGTTTTTCTGTAGTGGGGATATTGCAACAATTGCTCACCTAACATGAAAGCACTTACTAACTAAAGAAAAATAGAAATAACTCCTGTTAGATGAGCACCTGATGTTCAAATGCAATCCATCCTAAATATTATAACATACACTTCCAAAATTTCTGTTTAGTTCACAGAACTTCAACCTCAAAAGGGAAGCACTTACACATATATAAAACGCAGGTGCCAACCTTGAAGCTGTATTTCTGTGAGGTTCCAAGACATCTGAAATTCAAAACTGCAATGTTCAGCCAGTGGGTCTGCATCCCTGTTCTTGTCTGAGGCTGTTCCTGTTATGGGCACTGTGGAAGAAGTGCTCGCCTTTTTATCCCTTGAAAGGCCCTGAAGGCACCAAAACATTAAGTAGCTCCTCCCACATTTTTCCCGCTCTTTTCTGAGCTTGATTGGTGAAGATTTTGAAAGTATAGAGAGATGGTTTTCTGTAGTGGGGATATTGCAACAATTGCTCACCTAACATGGAAGCACTTACTAACTAAAGAAAAATAGAAAGAACTCCTGTTAGGTTAGCACCTGATGCTCAAATGCAATTATTCTCTAAATATTATAACATACACTTCCAGAGCTGTTGTTTAGTTAACAGAGTTGTTGTTTATTTCACAGAACTTCAAACTCAAAAGGTAAGCACTTACAAGCTTGAAGCTGTATTTCTATGAGGTTTCAAGGCATCTGAAATTCAAAACTGCAATGTTCAGCCAAAGGGTCTGCATCCCTGTTCTTGTCAGAGGCTGTTTCTGGTATGGGCACTGTGGAAGAAGTGCCCACCTTTTTATCCCTTGAAAGGCCCTCAAGGCACCAAACCATTAAGTAGCTCCTCCCACATTTTTCCCGCTCTTTTCCGAGCTTGCTTGGTGAATATTTTGAAAGTATAGAGAGATGGTTTTCTGTAGTGGGGATAGTGCAACAATTGCTCACCTAACATAGAAGCACTTACTAACTAAAGAAAAATAGAAAGAACTCCTGTTAGGTGAACACCTGATGCTCAAATGCAATCCATCCCTAAATAGTATACCATGTACTTCCAGAGTTGTTGTTTATTTCACAGAACTTCAAACTCAAAAGGTTAGCACTTATAACCATGAAGCTGTATTTCTATGAGGTTTCAAGACATCTGAAATTCAAAACTGCAATGTTCAGCCAGTTGGCCTGCATCACTGTTGTCATCCGAGGCCGTTCCTGCTATGGGCACTGTGGAGAAGGGCCCACCTTTTTATCCCTTGAAAGCCCTCAAGGCACCAGACCATTAAGTAGCTCCTCCCACATTTTTCCCGCTCTTTTCTGAGGTTGCTTGGTGAAGATTTTGAAAGTATAGAGAGATGGTTTTCTGTAGTGGGGATAGTGCAACAATTGCTCACCTAACATGGAAGCACTTACTAACTAAAGAAAAATAGAAAGAACTCCTGTTAGGTGAACACCTGATGCTCAAATGCAATCCATCCCTAAATATTATACCATGTACTTCCAGAGTTGTTGTTTATTTCACAGAACTTCAAACTCAAAAGGTAAGCACTTACAAGCTTGAAGCTGTATTTCTATGAGGTTTCAAGGCATCTGAAATTCAAAACTGCAATGTTCAGCCAAAGGGTCTGCATCCCTGTTCTTGTCAGAGGCTGTTTCTGGTATGGGCACTGTGGAATAAGTGCTCGCCTTTTTATCCCTTGAAAGGCCCTGAAGGCACCAAACCATTAAGTAGCTCCTCACACATTTTTCCCGCTCTTTTCTGAGCTTGCTTGGTGAATATTTTGAAAGTATAGAGAGATGGTTTTCTGTAGTGGAGATATTGCAACAATTGCTCACCTAACATGGAAGCACTTACTAACTAAAGAAAAATAGAAAGAACTCCTGTTAGGTGAGCACCTGATGTTCAAATGCAACCCATCCCTAAATATTATACCATGTACTTCCAGAGTTGTTGTTTATTTCACAGAACTTCAAACTCAAAAGGTAAGCACTTACAACCATGAAGCTGTATTTCTATGAGGTTTCAAGATATCTGAAATTCAAAACTGCAATGTTCAGCCATTTGGCCTGCATCACTGTTCTCATCCGAGGCCGTTCCTGCTATGGGCACTGTGGAAGAAGTGCCCACCTTGTTATGCCTTGAAAGGCACTCAAGGCACCAAACCATTAAGTAGCTCCTCCCACATTTTTCCCGCTCTTTTCCGAGCTTGCTTGGTGAAGATTTTGAAAGTATAGAGAGATGGTTTTCTGTAGTGGGGATAGTGCAACAATTGCTCACCTAACATAGAAGCACTTACTAACTAAAGAAAAATAGAAAGAACTCCTGTTAGGTGAACACCTGATGATCAAATGCAATCCATCCCTAAATAGTATACCATGTACTTCCAGAGTTGTTGTTTATTTCACAGAACTTCAAACTCAAAAGGTAAGCACTTATAACCATGAAGCTGTATTTCTATGAGGTTTCAAGACATCTGAAATTCAAAACTGCAATGTTCAGCCAGTTGGCCTGCATCACTGTTGTCATCCGAGGCCGTTCCTGCTATGGGCACTGTGGAGAAGTGCCCACCTTTTTATCCCTTGAAAGGACCTCAAGGCACCAGACCATTAAGTAGCTCCTCCCATATTTTTCCCGCTCTTTTCTGAGCTTGCTTGGTGAAGATTTTGAAAGTATAGAGAGATGGTTTTCTGTAGTGGAGATATTGCAACAATTGCTCACCTAACATGGAAGCACTTACTAACTAAAGAAAAATAGAAAGAACTCCTGTTAGGTGAACACCTGATGCTCAAATGCAATCCATCCCTAAATATTATACCATGTACTTCCAGAGTTGTTGTTTATTTCACAGAACTTCAAACTCAAAAGGTAAGCACTTACAAGCTTGAAGCTGTAATTCTATGAGGTTTCAAGGCATCTGAAATTCAAAACTGCAATGTTCAGCCAAAGGGTCTGCATCCCTGTTCTTGTCAGAGGCTGTTTCTGGTATGGGCACTGTGGAATAAGTGCTCGCCTTTTTATCCCTTGAAAGGCCCTGAAGGCACCAAACCATTAAGTAGCTCCTCCCACATTTTTCCCGCTCTTTTCTGAGCTTGCTTGGTGAAGATTTTGAAAGTATAGAGAGATGGTTTTCTGTAGTGGGGATATTGCAACAATTGCTCACCTAACATGGAAGCACTTACTAACTAAAGAAAAATAGAAAGAACTCCTGTTAGGTGAACACCTGATGCTCAAATGCAATCCATCCCTAAATATTTTACCATGTACTTCCAGAGTTGTTGTTTATTTCACAGAACTTCAAACTCAAAAGGTAAGCACTTACAAGCTTGAAGCTGTATTTCTGTGAGGTTCCAAGGCATCTGAAATTCAAAACTGCAATGTTCAGCCAAAGGGTCTGCATCCCTGTTCTTGTCTGAGGCTGGTATGGGCACTGTGGAAGAAGTTCTAGCCTTTTTATCCCTTGAAAGTCCCTGAAGGCACCAAACCATTAAGAAGCTCCTCCCACATTTTTCCCGCTCTTTTCTGAGCTTGCTTGGTGAAGATTTTGAAAGTATAGAGGGATGGTTTTCTGTAGTGGAGATATTGCAACAATTGCTCACCTAACATGGAAGCACTTACTAACTAAAGAAAAATAGAAAGAACTCCTGTTAGGTGAGCACCTGATGCTCAAATGCAATTATTCTCTAAATATTATAACATACACTTCCAGAGCTGTTGTTTATTTCACAGAACTTCAAACTCAAAAGGTAAGCACTTATAACCATGAAGCTGTATTTCTATGAGGTTTCAAGACATCTGAAATTCAAAACTGCAATGTTCAGCCAGTTGGCCTGCATCACTGTTGTCATCCGAGGCCGTTCCTGCTATGGGCACTGTGGAGAAGGGCCCACCTTTTTATCCCTTGAAAGGCCCTCAAGGCACCAGACCATTAAGTAGCTCCTCCCACATTTTTCCCGCTCTTTTCTGAGGTTGCTTGGTGAAGATTTTGAAAGTATAGAGAGATGTTTTTCTGTAGTGGGGATATTGCAACAATTGCTCACCTAACATGAAAGCACTTAATAACTAAAGAAAAATAGAAAGAACTCCTGTTAGGTGAACACCTGATGCTCAAATGCAATCCATCCCTAAATATTATACCATGTACTTCCAGAGTTGTTGTTTATTTCACAGAACTTCAAACTCAAAAGGTAAGCACTTACAAGCTTGAAGCTGTATTTCTATGAGGTTTCAAGGCATCTGAAATTCAAAACTGCAATGTTCAGCCAAAGGGTCTGCATCCCTGTTCTTGTCAGAGGCTGTTTCTGGTATGGGCACTGTGGAATAAGTGCTTGCCTTTTTATCCCTTGAAAGGCCCTGAAGGCACCAAACCATTAAGAAGCTCCTCCCACATTTTTCCCGCTCTTTTCTGAGCTTGCTTGGTGAAGATTTTGAAAGTATAGAGAGATGGTTTTCTGTAGTGGAGATATTGCAACAATTGCTCACCTAACATGGAAGCACTTACTAACTAAAGAAAAATAGAAATAACTCCTGTTAGGTGAGCACCTGATGTTCAAATGCAACCCATCCCTAAATATTATACCATGTACTTCCAGAGTTGTTGTTTATTTCACAGAACTTCAAACTCAAAAGGTAAGCACTTATAACCATGAAGCTGTATTTCTATGAGGTTTCAAGACATCTGAAATTCAAAACTGCAATGTTCAGCCAGTTGGCCTGCATCACTGTTGTCATCCGAGGCCGTTCCTGCTATGGGCACTGTGGAGAAGGGCCCACCTTTTTATCCCTTGAAAGGCCCTCAAGGCACCAGACCATTAAGTAGCGCCTCCCACATTTTTCCCGCTCTTTTCTGAGGTTGCTTGGTGAAGATTTTGAAAGTATAGAGAGATGGTTTTCTGTAGTGGGGATATTGCAACAATTGCTCACCTAACATGGAAGCACTTACTAACTAAAGAAAAATAGAAAGAACTCCTGTTAGGTGAACACCCGATGCTCAAATGCAATCCATCCCTAAATATTATACCATGTACTTCCAGAGTTGTTTATTTCACAGAACTTCAAACTCAAAAGGTAAGCACTTACAAGCTTGAAGCTGTATTTCTATGAGGTTTCAAGGCATCTGAAATTCAAAACTGCAATGTTCAGCCAAAGGGTCTGCATCCCTGTTCTTGTCAGAGGCTGTTTCTGGTATGGGCACTGTGGAATAAGTGCTCGCCTTTTTATCCCTTGAAAGGCACTGAAGGCACCAAAACATTAAGTAGCTCCTCCCACATTTTTCCCGCTCTTTTCTGAGCTTGATTGGTGAAGATTTTGAAAGTATAGAGAGATGGTTTTCTGTAGTGGGGATATTGCAACAATTGCTCACCTAACATGGAAGCACTTACTAACTAAAGAAAAATAGAAAGAACTCCTGTTAGGTGAGCACCTGATGCTCAAATGCAATTATTCTCTAAATATTATAACATACACTTCCAGAGCTGTTGTTTAGTTAACAGAACTTCAACCTCAATAGGTAAGCACTTACAAGCTTGAAGCTGTATTTCTATGAGGTTTCAAGACATCTGAAATTCAAAACTGCAATGTTCAGCCAGTTGGCCTGCTTCACTGTTCTCATCCGAGGCCGTTCCTGCTATGGGCACTGTGGAAGAAGTGCCCACCTTTTTATCCCTTGAAAGGCCCTCAAGGCACCAAACCATTAAGTAGCTCCTCCCACATTTTTCCCGCTCTTTTCTGAGCTTGATTGGTGAAGATTTTGAAAGTATAGAGAGATGGTTTTCTGTAGTGGGGATATTGCAACAATTGCTCACCTAACATGGAAGCACTTATTAACTAAAGAAAAATACAAAGAACTCCTGTTAGGTGAGCACCTGATGTTCAAATGCAATCCATCCTAAATATTATAACATACACTTCCAAAGTTGCTGTTTAGTTCACAGAACTTCAACCTCAAAAGGTAAGCACTTATAACCATGAAGCTGTATTTCTATGAGGTTTCAAGACATCTGAAATTCAAAACTGCAATGTTCAGCCAAAGGGTCTGCATCCCTGTTCTTGTCAGAGGCTGTTTCTGGTATGGGCACTGTGGAATAAGTGCTCGCCTTTTTATCCCTTGAAAGGCCCTGAAGGCACCAAACCATTAAGTAGCTCCTCCCACATTTTTCCCGCTCTTTTCTGAGCTTGCTTGGTGAAGATTTTGAAAGTATAGAGAGATGGTTTTCTGTAGTGGGGATATTGCAACAATTGCTCACCTAACATGGAAGCACTTACTAACTAAAGAAAAATAGAAAGAACTCCTGTTAGGTGAACACCTAATGCTCAAATGCAATCCATCCCTAAATATTATACCATGTACTTCCAGAGTTGTTGTTTATTTCACAGAACTTCAAACTCAAAAGGTAAGCACTTACAAGCTTGAAGCTGTATTTCTATGAGGTTTCAAGACATCTGAAATTCAAAACTGCAATGTTCAGCCAAAGGGTCTGCATCCCTGTTCTTGTCTGAGGCTTTTCCTGGTATGGGCACTGTGGAAGAAGTTCTAGCCTTTTTATCCCTTGAAAGTCCCTGAAGGCACCAAACCATTAAGAAGCTCCTCCCACATTTTTCCCGCTCTTTTCTGAGCTTGCTTGGTGAAGATTTTGAAAGTATAGAGAGATGTTTTTCTGTAGTGGAGATATTGCAACAATTGCGCACCTAACATGGAAGCACTTACTAACTAAAGAAAAATAGAAATAACTCCTGTTAGGTGAGCACCTGATGTTCAAATGCAATCCATCCTAAATATTATAACATACACTTCCAAAATTGCTGTTTAGTTCACAGAACTTCAACCTCAAAAGGGAAGCACTTACACATATATAAAACGCAGGTGCCAACCTTGAAGCTGTATTTCTGTGAGGTTCCAAGACATCTGAAATTCAAAACTGCAATGTTCAGCCAGTGGGTCTGCATCCCTGTTCTTGTCTGAGGCTGTTCCTGTTATGGGCACCGTGGAAGAAGTGCTCGCCTTTTTATCCCTTGAAAGGCCCTGAAGGCACCAAAACATTAAGTAGCTCCTCCCACATTTTTCCCGCTCTTTTCTGAGCTTGATTGGTGAAGATTTTGAAAGTATAGAGAGATGGTTTTCTGTAGTGGGGATATTGCAACAATTGCTCACCTAACATGGAAGCACTTACTAACTAAAGAAAAATAGAAAGAACTCCTGTTAGGTGAGCACCTGATGCTCAAATGCAATTATTCTCTAAATATTATAACATACACTTCCAGAGCTGTTGTTTAGTTAACAGAGTTGTTGTTTATTTCACAGAACTTCAAACTCAAAAGGTAAGCACTTACAAGCTTGAAGCTGTATTTCTATGAGGTTTCAAGGCATCTGAAATTCAAAACTGCAATGTTCAGCCAAAGGGTCTGCATCCCTGTTCTTGTCAGAGGCTGTTTCTGGTATGGGCACTGTGGAAGAAGTGCCCACCTTTTTATCCCTTGAAAGGCCCTCAAGGCACCAAACCATTAAGTAGCTCCTCCCACATTTTTCCCGCTCTTTTCCGAGCTTGCTTGGTGAAGATTTTGAAAGTATAGAGAGATGGTTTTCTGTAGTGGGGATAGTGCAACAATTGCTCACCTAACATAGAAGCACTTACTAACTAAAGAAAAATAGAAAGAACTCCTGTTAGGTGAACACCTGATGCTCAAATGCAATCCATCCCTAAATAGTATACCATGTACTTCCAGAGTTGTTGTTTATTTCACAGAACTTCAAACTCAAAAGGTAAGCACTTATAACCATGAAGCTGTATTTCTATGAGGTTTCAAGACATCTGAAATTCAAAACTGCAATGTTCAGCCAGTTGGCCTGCATCACTGTTGTCATCCGAGGCCGTTCCTGCTATGGGCACTGTGGAGAAGGGCCCACCTTTTTATCCCTTGAAAGCCCTCAAGGCACCAGACCATTAAGTAGCTCCTCCCACATTTTTCCCGCTCTTTTCTGAGGTTGCTTGGTGAAGATTTTGAAAGTATAGAGAGATGGTTTTCTGTAGTGGGGATATTGCAACAATTGCTCACCTAACATGGAAGCACTTACTAACTAAAGAAAAATAGAAAGAACTCCTGTTAGGTGAGCACCTGATGTTCAAATGCAACCCATCCCTAAATATTATACCATGTACTTCCAGAGTTGTTGTTTATTTCACAGAACTTCAAACTCAAAAGGTAAGCACTTACAAGCTTGAAGCTGTATTTCTATGAGGTTTCAAGGCATCTGAAATTCAAAACTGCAATGTTCAGCCAAAGGGTCTGCATCCCTGTTCTTGTCAGAGGCTGTTTCTGGTATGGGCACTGTGGAATAAGTGCTCGCCTTTTTATCCCTTGAAAGGCCCTGAAGGCACCAAACCATTAAGTAGCTCCTCCCACATTTTTCCCGCTCTTTTCTGAGCTTGCTTGGTGAATATTTTGAAAGTATAGAGAGATGGTTTTCTGTAGTGGAGATATTGCAACAATTGCTCACCTAACATGGAAGCACTTACTAACTAAAGAAAAATAGAAAGAACTCCTGTTAGGTGAGCACCTGATGTTCAAATGCAACCCATCCCTAAATATTATACCATGTACTTCCAGAGTTGTTGTTTATTTCACAGAACTTCAAACTCAAAAGGTAAGCACTTACAACCATGAAGCTGTATTTCTATGAGGTTTCAAGATATCTGAAATTCAAAACTGCAATGTTCAGCCAGTTGGCCTGCATCACTGTTCTCATCCGAGGCCGTTCCTGCTATGGGCACTGTGGAAGAAGTGCCCACCTTGTTATGCCTTGAAAGGCACTCAAGGCACCAAACCATTAAGTAGCTCCTCCCACATTTTTCCCGCTCTTTTCCGAGCTTGCTTGGTGAAGATTTTGAAAGTATAGAGAGATGGTTTTCTGTAGTGGGGATAGTGCAACAATTGCTCACCTAACATAGAAGCACTTACTAACTAAAGAAAAATAGAAAGAACTCCTGTTAGGTGAACACCTGATGATCAAATGCAATCCATCCCTAAATAGTATACCATGTACTTCCAGAGTTGTTGTTTATTTCACAGAACTTCAAACTCAAAAGGTAAGCACTTATAACCATGAAGCTGTATTTCTATGAGGTTTCAAGACATCTGAAATTCAAAACTGCAATGTTCAGCCAGTTGGCCTGCATCACTGTTGTCATCCGAGGCCGTTCCTGCTATGGGCACTGTGGAGAAGTGCCCACCTTTTTATCCCTTGAAAGGACCTCAAGGCACCAGACCATTAAGTAGCTCCTCCCATATTTTTCCCGCTCTTTTCTGAGCTTGCTTGGTGAAGATTTTGAAAGTATAGAGAGATGGTTTTCTGTAGTGGAGATATTGCAACAATTGCTCACCTAACATGGAAGCACTTACTAACTAAAGAAAAATAGAAAGAACTCCTGTTAGGTGAACACCTGATGCTCAAATGCAATCCATCCCTAAATATTATACCATGTACTTCCAGAGTTGTTGTTTATTTCACAGAACTTCAAACTCAAAAGGTAAGCACTTACAAGCTTGAAGCTGTAATTCTATGAGGTTTCAAGGCATCTGAAATTCAAAACTGCAATGTTCAGCCAAAGGGTCTGCATCCCTGTTCTTGTCAGAGGCTGTTTCTGGTATGGGCACTGTGGAATAAGTGCTCGCCTTTTTATCCCTTGAAAGGCCCTGAAGGCACCAAACCATTAAGTAGCTCCTCCCACATTTTTCCCGCTCTTTTCTGAGCTTGCTTGGTGAAGATTTTGAAAGTATAGAGAGATGGTTTTCTGTAGTGGGGATATTGCAACAATTGCTCACCTAACATGGAAGCACTTACTAACTAAAGAAAAATAGAAAGAACTCCTGTTAGGTGAACACCTGATGCTCAAATGCAATCCATCCCTAAATATTTTACCATGTACTTCCAGAGTTGTTGTTTATTTCACAGAACTTCAAACTCAAAAGGTAAGCACTTACAAGCTTGAAGCTGTATTTCTGTGAGGTTCCAAGGCATCTGAAATTCAAAACTGCAATGTTCAGCCAAAGGGTCTGCATCCCTGTTCTTGTCTGAGGCTGGTATGGGCACTGTGGAAGAAGTTCTAGCCTTTTTATCCCTTGAAAGTCCCTGAAGGCACCAAACCATTAAGAAGCTCCTCCCACATTTTTCCCGCTCTTTTCTGAGCTTGCTTGGTGAAGATTTTGAAAGTATAGAGGGATGGTTTTCTGTAGTGGAGATATTGCAACAATTGCTCACCTAACATGGAAGCACTTACTAACTAAAGAAAAATAGAAAGAACTCCTGTTAGGTGAGCACCTGATGCTCAAATGCAATTATTCTCTAAATATTATAACATACACTTCCAGAGCTGTTGTTTATTTCACAGAACTTCAAACTCAAAAGGTAAGCACTTATAACCATGAAGCTGTATTTCTATGAGGTTTCAAGACATCTGAAATTCAAAACTGCAATGTTCAGCCAGTTGGCCTGCATCACTGTTGTCATCCGAGGCCGTTCCTGCTATGGGCACTGTGGAGAAGGGCCCACCTTTTTATCCCTTGAAAGGCCCTCAAGGCACCAGACCATTAAGTAGCTCCTCCCACATTTTTCCCGCTCTTTTCTGAGGTTGCTTGGTGAAGATTTTGAAAGTATAGAGAGATGTTTTTCTGTAGTGGGGATATTGCAACAATTGCTCACCTAACATGAAAGCACTTAATAACTAAAGAAAAATAGAAAGAACTCCTGTTAGGTGAACACCTGATGCTCAAATGCAATCCATCCCTAAATATTATACCATGTACTTCCAGAGTTGTTGTTTATTTCACAGAACTTCAAACTCAAAAGGTAAGCACTTACAAGCTTGAAGCTGTATTTCTATGAGGTTTCAAGGCATCTGAAATTCAAAACTGCAATGTTCAGCCAAAGGGTCTGCATCCCTGTTCTTGTCAGAGGCTGTTTCTGGTATGGGCACTGTGGAATAAGTGCTTGCCTTTTTATCCCTTGAAAGGCCCTGAAGGCACCAAACCATTAAGAAGCTCCTCCCACATTTTTCCCGCTCTTTTCTGAGGTTGCTTGGTGAAGATTTTGAAAGTATAGAGAGATGGTTTTCTGTAGTGGGGATATTGCAACAATTGCTCACCTAACATGGAAGCACTTACTAACTAAAGAAAAATAGAAAGAACTCCTGTTAGGTGAGCACCTGATGTTCAAATGCAACCCATCCCTAAATATTATACCATGTACTTCCAGAGTTGTTGTTTATTTCACAGAACTTCAAACTCAAAAGGTAAGCACTTACAAGCTTGAAGCTGTATTTCTATGAGGTTTCAAGGCATCTGAAATTCAAAACTGCAATGTTCAGCCAAAGGGTCTGCATCCCTGTTCTTGTCAGAGGCTGTTTCTGGTATGGGCACTGTGGAATAAGTGCTCGCCTTTTTATCCCTTGAAAGGCCCTGAAGGCACCAAACCATTAAGTAGCTCCTCCCACATTTTTCCCGCTCTTTTCTGAGCTTGCTTGGTGAATATTTTGAAAGTATAGAGAGATGGTTTTCTGTAGTGGAGATATTGCAACAATTGCTCACCTAACATGGAAGCACTTACTAACTAAAGAAAAATAGAAAGAACTCCTGTTAGGTGAGCACCTGATGTTCAAATGCAACCCATCCCTAAATATTATACCATGTACTTCCAGAGTTGTTGTTTATTTCACAGAACTTCAAACTCAAAAGGTAAGCACTTACAACCATGAAGCTGTATTTCTATGAGGTTTCAAGATATCTGAAATTCAAAACTGCAATGTTCAGCCAGTTGGCCTGCATCACTGTTCTCATCCGAGGCCGTTCCTGCTATGGGCACTGTGGAAGAAGTGCCCACCTTGTTATGCCTTGAAAGGCACTCAAGGCACCAAACCATTAAGTAGCTCCTCCCACATTTTTCCCGCTCTTTTCCGAGCTTGCTTGGTGAAGATTTTGAAAGTATAGAGAGATGGTTTTCTGTAGTGGGGATAGTGCAACAATTGCTCACCTAACATAGAAGCACTTACTAACTAAAGAAAAATAGAAAGAACTCCTGTTAGGTGAACACCTGATGATCAAATGCAATCCATCCCTAAATAGTATACCATGTACTTCCAGAGTTGTTGTTTATTTCACAGAACTTCAAACTCAAAAGGTAAGCACTTATAACCATGAAGCTGTATTTCTATGAGGTTTCAAGACATCTGAAATTCAAAACTGCAATGTTCAGCCAGTTGGCCTGCATCACTGTTGTCATCCGAGGCCGTTCCTGCTATGGGCACTGTGGAGAAGTGCCCACCTTTTTATCCCTTGAAAGGACCTCAAGGCACCAGACCATTAAGTAGCTCCTCCCATATTTTTCCCGCTCTTTTCTGAGCTTGCTTGGTGAAGATTTTGAAAGTATAGAGAGATGGTTTTCTGTAGTGGAGATATTGCAACAATTGCTCACCTAACATGGAAGCACTTACTAACTAAAGAAAAATAGAAAGAACTCCTGTTAGGTGAACACCTGATGCTCAAATGCAATCCATCCCTAAATATTATACCATGTACTTCCAGAGTTGTTGTTTATTTCACAGAACTTCAAACTCAAAAGGTAAGCACTTACAAGCTTGAAGCTGTAATTCTATGAGGTTTCAAGGCATCTGAAATTCAAAACTGCAATGTTCAGCCAAAGGGTCTGCATCCCTGTTCTTGTCAGAGGCTGTTTCTGGTATGGGCACTGTGGAATAAGTGCTCGCCTTTTTATCCCTTGAAAGGCCCTGAAGGCACCAAACCATTAAGTAGCTCCTCCCACATTTTTCCCGCTCTTTTCTGAGCTTGCTTGGTGAAGATTTTGAAAGTATAGAGAGATGGTTTTCTGTAGTGGGGATATTGCAACAATTGCTCACCTAACATGGAAGCACTTACTAACTAAAGAAAAATAGAAAGAACTCCTGTTAGGTGAACACCTGATGCTCAAATGCAATCCATCCCTAAATATTTTACCATGTACTTCCAGAGTTGTTGTTTATTTCACAGAACTTCAAACTCAAAAGGTAAGCACTTACAAGCTTGAAGCTGTATTTCTGTGAGGTTCCAAGGCATCTGAAATTCAAAACTGCAATGTTCAGCCAAAGGGTCTGCATCCCTGTTCTTGTCTGAGGCTGGTATGGGCACTGTGGAAGAAGTTATAGCCTTTTTATCCCTTGAAAGTCCCTGAAGGCACCAAACCATTAAGAAGCTCCTCCCACATTTTTCCCGCTCTTTTCTGAGCTTGCTTGGTGAATATTTTGAAAGTATAGAGGGATGGTTTTCTGTAGTGGAGATAATGCAACAATTGCTCACCTAACATGGAAGCACTTACTAACTAAAGAAAAATAGAAAGAACTCCTGTTAGGTGAGCACCTGATGCTCAAATGCAATTATTCTCTAAATATTATAACATACACTTCCAGAGCTGTTGTTTATTTCACAGAACTTCAAACTCAAAAGGTAAGCACTTATAACCATGAAGCTGTATTTCTATGAGGTTTCAAGACATCTGAAATTCAAAACTGCAATGTTCAGCCAGTTGGCCTGCATCACTGTTGTCATCCGAGGCCGTTCCTGCTATGGGCACTGTGGAGAAGGGCCCACCTTTTTATCCCTTGAAAGGCCCTCAAGGCACCAGACCATTAAGTAGCTCCTCCCACATTTTTCCCGCTCTTTTCTGAGGTTGCTTGGTGAAGATTTTGAAAGTATAGAGAGATGTTTTTCTGTAGTGGGGATATTGCAACAATTGCTCACCTAACATGAAAGCACTTACTAACTAAAGAAAAATAGAAAGAACTCCTGTTAGGTGAACACCTGATGCTCAAATGCAATCCATCCCTAAATATTATACCATGTACTTCCAGAGTTGTTGTTTATTTCACAGAACTTCAAACTCAAAAGGTAAGCACTTACAAGCTTGAAGCTGTATTTCTATGAGGTTTCAAGGCATCTGAAATTCAAAACTGCAATGTTCAGCCAAAGGGTCTGCATCCCTGTTCTTGTCAGAGGCTGTTTCTGGTATGGGCACTGTGGAATAAGTGCTTGCCTTTTTATCCCTTGAAAGGCCCTGAAGGCACCAAACCATTAAGTAGCTCCTCCCACATTTTTCCCGCTCTTTTCTGAGCTTGCTTGGTGAAGATTTTGAAAGTATAGAGAGATGGTTTTCTGTAGTGGGGATATTGCAACAATTGCTCACCTAACATGGAAGCACTTACTAACTAAAGAACAATAGAAAGAACTCCTGTTAGGTGAACACCTGATGCTCAAATGCAATCCATCCCTAAATATTATACCATGTACTTCCAGAGTTGTTGTTTATTTCACAGAACTTCAAACTCAAAAGGTAAGCACTTACAAGCTTGAAGCTGTATTTCTATGAGGTTTCAAGACATCTGAAATTCAAAACTGCAATGTTCAGCCAAAGGGTCTGCATCCCTGTTCTTGTCTGAGGCTGTTCCTGGTATGGGCACTGTGGAAGAAGTTCTAGCCTTTTTATCCCTTGAAAGTCCCTGAAGGCACCAAACCATTAAGAAGCTCCTCCCACATTTTTCCCGCTCTTTTCTGAGCTTGCTTGGTGAAGATTTTGAAAGTATAGAGAGATGGTTTTCTGTAGTGGAGATATTGCAACAATTGCTCACCTAACATGGAAGCACTTACTAACTAAAGAAAAATAGAAATAACTCCTGTTAGGTGAGCACCTGATGTTCAAATGCAACCCATCCCTAAATATTATACCATGTACTTCCAGAGTTGTTGTTTATTTCACAGAACTTCAAACTCAAAAGGTAAGCACTTATAACCATGAAGCTGTATTTCTATGAGGTTTCAAGACATCTGAAATTCAAAACTGCAATGTTCAGCCAGTTGGCCTGCATCACTGTTGTCATCCGAGGCCGTTCCTGCTATGGGCACTGTGGAGAAGGGCCCACCTTTTTATCCCTTGAAAGGCCCTCAAGGCACCAGACCATTAAGTAGCGCCTCCCACATTTTTCCCGCTCTTTTCTGAGGTTGCTTGGTGAAGATTTTGAAAGTATAGAGAGATGGTTTTCTGTAGTGGGGATATTGCAACAATTGCTCACCTAACATGGAAGCACTTACTAACTAAAGAAAAATAGAAAGAACTCCTGTTAGGTGAACACCCGATGCTCAAATGCAATCCATCCCTAAATATTATACCATGTACTTCCAGAGTTGTTTATTTCACAGAACTTCAAACTCAAAAGGTAAGCACTTACAAGCTTGAAGCTGTATTTCTATGAGGTTTCAAGGCATCTGAAATTCAAAACTGCAATGTTCAGCCAAAGGGTCTGCATCCCTGTTCTTGTCAGAGGCTGTTTCTGGTATGGGCACTGTGGAATAAGTGCTCGCCTTTTTATCCCTTGAAAGGCCCTGAAGGCACCAAACCATTAAGTAGCTCCTCCCACATTTTTCCCGCTCTTTTCTGAGCTTGCTTGGTGAAGATTTTGAAAGTATAGAGAGATGGTTTTCTGTAGTGGGGATATTGCAACAATTGCTCACCTAACATGGAAGCACTTACTAACTAAAGAAAAATAGAAAGAACTCCTGTTAGGTGAACACCTGATGCTCAAATGCAATCCATCCCTAAATATTATACCATGTACTTCCAGAGTTGTTGTTTATTTCACAGAACTTCAAACTCAAAAGGTAAGCACTTACAAGCTTGAAGCTGTATTTCTATGAGGTTTCAAGACATCTGAAATTCAAAACTGCAATGTTCAGCCAGTTGGCCTGCATCACTGTTCTCATCCGAGGCCGTTCCTGCTATGGGCACTGTGGAAGAAGTGCCCACCTTTTTATCCCTTGAAAGGCCCTCAAGGCACCAAACCATTAAGTAGCTCCTCCCACATTTTTCCCGCTCTTTTCTGAGCTTGCTTGGTGAAGATTTTGAAAGTATAGAGAGATGGTTTTCTGTAGTGGGGATATTGCAACAATTGCTCACCTAACATGGAAGCACTTACTAACTAAAGAAAAATAGAAAGAACTCCTGTTAGGTGAGCACCTGATGTTCAAATGCAATCCATCCGAAATATTATAACATACACTTCCAAAGTTGCTGTTTAGTTCACAGAACTTCAACCTCAAAAGGTAAGCACTTATAACAATGAAGCTGTATTTCTATGAGGTTTCAAGACATCTGAAATTCAAAACTGCAATGTTCAGCCAGTTGGCCTGCATCACTGTTCTCATCCGAGGCCGTTCCCGCTATGGGCACTGTGGAAGAAGTGCCCACCTTTTTATCCCTTGAAAGGCCCTCAAGGCACCAAACCATTAAGTAGCTCCTCCCACATTTTTCCCGCTCTTTTCTGAGCTTGCTTGGTGAAGATTTTGAAAGTATAGAGAGATGGTTTTCTGTAGTGGGGATATTGCAACAATTGCTCACCTAACATGGAAGCACTTACTAACTAAAGAAAAATAGAAAGAACTCCTGTTAGGTGAGCACCTGATGTTCAAATGCAATCCATCCGAAATATTATAACATACACTTCCAAAGTTGCTGTTTAGTTCACAGAACTTCAACCTCAAAAGGTAAGCACTTATAACAATGAAGCTGTATTTCTATGAGGTTTCAAGACATCTGAAATTCAAAACTGCAATGTTCAGCCAGTTGGCCTGCATCACTGTTCTCATCCGAGGCCGTTCCTGCTATGGGCACTGTGGAAGAAGTGCCCACCTTTTTATCCCTTGAAAGGCCCTCAAGGCACCAAACCATTAAGTAGCTCCTCCCACATTTTTCCCGCTCTTTTCTGAGCTTGCTTGGTGAAGATTTTGAAAGTATAGAGAGATGGTTTTCTGTAGTAGAGATATTGCAACAATTGCTCACCTAACATGGAAGCACTTACTAACTAAAGAAAAATAGAAAGAACTCCTGTTAGGTGAACACCTGATGCTCAAATGCAATCCATCCCTAAATATTATACCATGTACTTCCAGAGTTGTTGTTTATTTCACAGAACTTCAAACTCAAAAGGTAAGCACTTACAAGCTTGAAGCTGTATTTCTATGAGGTTTCAAGACATCTGAAATTCAAAACTGCAATGTTCAGCCAGTTGGCCTGCATCACTGTTCTCATCCGAGGCCGTTCCTGCTATGGGCACTGTGGAAGAAGTGCCCACCTTTTTATCCCTTGAAAGGCCCTCAAGGCACCAAACCATTAAGTAGCTCCTCCCACATTTTTCCCGCTCTTTTCTGAGCTTGCTTGGTGAAGATTTTGAAAGTATAGAGAGATGGTTTTCTGTAGTGGGGATATTGCAACAATTGCTCACCTAACATGGAAGCACTTACTAACTAAAGAAAAATAGAAAGAACTCCTGTTAGGTGAGCACCTGATGTTCAAATGCAATTAATCCTAAATATTATAACATACACTTCCAAAGTTGCTGTTTAGTTCACAGAACTTCAACCTCAAAAGGTAAGCACTTATAACCATGAAGCTGTATTTCTATGAGGTTTCAAGACATCTGAAATTCAAAACTGCAATGTTCAGCCAATGGGTCTGCATCCCTGTTCTTGTCTGAGGCTGTTCCTGTTATGGGCACTGTGGAAGAAGTGCTCACCTTTTTATCCCTTGAAAGGCCCTGAAGGCACCAAACCATTAAGTAGCGCCTCCCACATTTTTCCCGCTCTTTTCTGAGCTTGCTTGGTGAAGATTTTGAAAGTATAGAGAGATGGTTTTCTGTAGTGGGGATATTGCAACAATTGCTCACCTAACATGGAAGCACTTACTAACTAAAGAAAAATAGAAAGAACTCCTGTTAGGTGAGCACCTGATGTTCAAATGCAATCCATCCTAAATATTATAACATACACTTCCAAAGTTGCTGTTTAGTTCACAGAACTTCAACCTCAAAAGGTAAGCACTTATAACCATGAAGCTGTATTTCTATGAGGTTTCAAGACATCTGAAATTCAAAACTGCAATGTTCAGCCAATGGGTCTGCATCCCTGTTCTTGTCTGAGGCTGTTCCTGTTATGGGCACTGTGGAAGAAGTGCTCACCTTTTTATCCCTTGAAAGGCCCTGAAGGCACCAAAACATTAAGTAGCTCCTCCCACATTTTTCCCGCTCTTTTCTGAGCTTGATTGGTGAAGATTTTGAAAGTATAGAGAGATGGTTTTCTGTAGTGGGGATATTGCAACAATTGCTCACCTAACATGGAAGCACTTACTAACTAAAGAAAAATAGAAAGAACTCCTGTTAGGTTAGCACCTGATGCTCAAATGCAATTATTCTCTAAATATTATAACATACACTTCCAGAGCTGTTGTTTAGTTAACAGAGTTGTTGTTTATTTCACAGAACTTCAAACTCAAAAGGTAAGCACTTACAAGCTTGAAGCTGTATTTCTATGAGGTTTCAAGGCATCTGAAATTCAAAACTGAAATGTTCAGCCAAAGGGTCTGCATCCCTGTTCTTGTCAGAGGCTGTTTCTGGTATGGGCACTGTGGAAGAAGTGCCCACCTTTTTATCCCTTGAAAGGCCCTCAAGGCACCAAACCATTAAGTAGCTCCTCCCACATTTTTCCCGCTCTTTTCCGAGCTTGCTTGGTGAAGATTTTGAAAGTATAGAGAGATGGTTTTCTGTAGTGGGGATAGTGCAACAATTGCTCACCTAACATAGAAGCACTTACTAACTAAAGAAAAATAGAAAGAACTCCTGTTAGGTGAACAACTGATGCTCAAATGCAATCCATCCCTAAATAGTATACCATGTACTTCCAGAGTTGTTGTTTATTTCACAGAACTTCAAACTCAAAAGGTAAGCACTTATAACCATGAAGCTGTATTTCTATGAGGTTTCAAGACATCTGAAATTCAAAACTGCAATGTTCAGCCAGTTGGCCTGCATCACTGTTGTCATCCGAGGCCGTTCCTGCTATGGGCACTGTGGAGAAGGGCCCACCTTTTTATCCCTTGAAAGGCCCTCAAGGCACCAGACCATTAAGTAGCTCCTCCCACATTTTTCCCGCTCTTTTCTGGGGTTGCTTGGTGAAGATTTTGAAAGTATAGAGAGATGTTTTTCTGTAGTGGGGATATTGCAACAATTGCTCACCTAACATGAAAGCACTTACTAACTAAAGAATAATAGAAAGAACTCCTGTTAGGTGAACAACTGATGCTCAAATGCAATCCATCCCTAAATATTATACCATGTACTTCCAGAGTTGTTGTTTATTTCACAGAACTTCAAACTCAAAAGGTAAGCACTTACAAGCTTGAAGCTGTATTTCTATGAGGTTTCAAGGCATCTGAAATTCAAAACTGCAATGTTCAGCCAAAGGGTCTGCATCCCTGTTCTTGTCAGAGGCTGTTTCTGGTATGGGCACTGTGGAATAAGTGCTCGCCTTTTTATCCCTTGAAAGGCCCTGAAGGCACCAAACCATTAAGTAGCTCCTCCCACATTTTTCCCGCTCTTTTCTGAGCTTGCTTGGTGAAGATTTTGAAAGTATAGAGAGATGGTTTTCTGTAGTGGGGATATTGCAACAATTGCTCACCTAACATGAAAGCACTTACTAACTAAAGAAAAATAGAAAGAACTCCTGTTAGATGAACACCTGATGCTCAAATGCAATCCATCCCTAAATATTATACCATGTACTTCCAGAGTTGTTGTTTATTTCACAGAACGTCAAACTCAAAAGGTAAGCACTTACAAGCTTGAAGCTGTATTTCTATGAGGTTTCAAGGCATCTGAAATTCAAAACTGCAATGTTCAGCCAAAGGGTCTGCATCCCTGTTCTTGTCAGAGGCTGTTTCTGGTATGGGCACTGTGGAATAAGTGCTCGCCTTTTTATCCCTTGAAAGGCCCTGAAGGCACCAAACCATTAAGTAGCTCCTCCCACATTTTTCCCGCTCTTTTCTGAGCTTGCTTGGTGAAGATTTTGAAAGTATAGAGAGATGGTTTTCTGTAGTGGGGATATTGCAACAATTGCTCACCTAACATGGAAGCACTTACTAACTAAAGAAAAATAGAAAGAACTCCTGTTAGGTGAACACCTGATGCTCAAATGCAATCCATCCCTAAATATTATACCATGTACTTCCAGAGTTGTTGTTTATTTCACAGAACTTCAAACTCAAAAGGTAAGCACTTACAAGCTTGAAGCTGTATTTCTATGAGGTTTCAAGACATCTGAAATTCAAAACTGCAATGTTCAGCCAAAGGGTCTGCATCCCTGTTCTTGTCTGAGGCTGTTCCTGGTATGGGCACTGTGGAAGAAGTTCTAGCCTTTTTATCCCTTGAAAGTCCCTGAAGGCACCAAACCATTAAGAAGCTCCTCCCACATTTTTCCCGCTCTTTTCTGAGCTTGCTTGGTGAAGATTTTGAAAGTATAGAGAGATGGTTTTCTGTAGTGGAGATACTGCAACAATTGCTCACCTAACATGGAAGCACTTACTAACTAAAGAAAAATAGAAATAACTCCTGTTAGGTGAGCACCTGATGTTCAAATGCAACCCATCCCTAAATATTATACCATGTACTTCCAGAGTTGTTGTTTATTTCACAGAACTTCAAACTCAAAAGGTAAGCACTTATAACCATGAAGCTGTATTTCTATGAGGTTTCAAGACATCTGAAATTCAAAACTGCAATGTTCAGCCAGTTGGCCTGCATCACTGTTGTCATCCGAGGCCGTTCCTGCTATGGGCACTGTGGAGAAGGGCCCACCTTTTTATCCCTTGAAAGGCCCTCAAGGCACCAGACCATTAAGTAGCGCCTCCCACATTTTTCCAACTCTTTTCTGAGGTTGCTTGGAGAAGATTTTGAAAGTATAGAGAGATGGTTTTCTGTAGTGGGGATATTGCAACAATTGCTCACCTAACATGGAAGCACTTACTAACTAAAGAAAAATAGAAAGAACTCCTGTTAGGTGAACACCTGATGCTCAAATGCAATCCATCCCTAAATATTATACCATGTACTTCCAGAGTTGTTTATTTCACAGAACTTCAAACTCAAAAGGTAAGCACTTACAAGCTTGAAGCTGTATTTCTATGAGGTTTCAAGGCATCTGAAATTCAAAACAGCAATGTTCAGCCAAAGGGTCTGCATCCCTGTTCTTGTCAGAGGCTGTTTCTGGTATGGGCACTGTGGAATAAGTGCTCGCCTTTTTATCCCTTGAAAGGCCCTGAAGGCACCAAACCATTAAGTAGCTCCTCCCACATTTTTCCCGCTCTTTTCTGAGCTTGCTTGGTGAAGATTTTGAAAGTATAGAGAGATGGTTTTCTGTAGTGGGGATATTGCAACAATTGCTCACCTAACATGGAAGCACTTACTAACTAAAGAAAAATAGAAAGAACTCCTGTTAGGTGAACACCTGATGCTCAAATGCAATCCATCCCTAAATATTATACCATGTACTTCCAGAGTTGTTGTTTATTTCACAGAACTTCAAACTCAAAAGGTAAGCACTTACAAGCTTGAAGCTTTATTTCTATGAGGTTTCAAGACATCTGAAATTCAAAACTGCAATGTTCAGCCAAAGGGTCTGCATCCCTGTTCTTGTCAGAGGCTGTTTCTGGTATGGGCACTGTGGAAGAAGTGCCCACCTTTTTATCCCTTGAAAGGCCCTCAAGGCACCAAACCATTAAGTAGCTCCTCCCACATTTTTCCCGCTCTTTTCCGAGCTTGCTTGGTGAAGATTTTGAAAGTATAGAGAGATGGTTTTCTGTAGTGGGGATAGTGCAACAATTGCTCACCTAACATAGAAGCACTTACTAACTAAAGAAAAATAGAAAGAACTCCTGTTAGGTGAACAACTGATGCTCAAATGCAATCCATCCCTAAATAGTATACCATGTACTTCCAGAGTTGTTGTTTATTTCACAGAACTTCAAACTCAAAAGGTAAGCACTTATAACCATGAAGCTGTATTTCTATGAGGTTTCAAGACATCTGAAATTCAAAACTGCAATGTTCAGCCAGTTGGCCTGCATCACTGTTGTCATCCGAGGCCGTTCCTGCTATGGGCACTGTGGAGAAGGGCCCACCTTTTTATCCCTTGAAAGGCCCTCAAGGCACCAGACCATTAAGTAGCTCCTCCCACATTTTTCCCGCTCTTTTCTGGGGTTGCTTGGTGAAGATTTTGAAAGTATAGAGAGATGTTTTTCTGTAGTGGGGATATTGCAACAATTGCTCACCTAACATGAAAGCACTTACTAACTAAAGAATAATAGAAAGAACTCCTGTTAGGTGAACAACTGATGCTCAAATGCAATCCATCCCTAAATATTATACCATGTACTTCCAGAGTTGTTGTTTATTTCACAGAACTTCAAACTCAAAAGGTAAGCACTTACAAGCTTGAAGCTGTATTTCTATGAGGTTTCAAGGCATCTGAAATTCAAAACTGCAATGTTCAGCCAAAGGGTCTGCATCCCTGTTCTTGTCAGAGGCTGTTTCTGGTATGGGCACTGTGGAATAAGTGCTCGCCTTTTTATCCCTTGAAAGGCCCTGAAGGCACCAAACCATTAAGTAGCTCCTCCCACATTTTTCCCGCTCTTTTCTGAGCTTGCTTGGTGAAGATTTTGAAAGTATAGAGAGATGGTTTTCTGTAGTGGGGATATTGCAACAATTGCTCACCTAACATGAAAGCACTTACTAACTAAAGAAAAATAGAAAGAACTCCTGTTAGATGAACACCTGATGCTCAAATGCAATCCATCCCTAAATATTATACCATGTACTTCCAGAGTTGTTGTTTATTTCACAGAACTTCAAACTCAAAAGGTAAGCACTTACAAGCTTGAAGCTGTATTTCTATGAGGTTTCAAGGCATCTGAAATTCAAAACTGCAATGTTCAGCCAAAGGGTCTGCATCCCTGTTCTTGTCAGAGGCTGTTTCTGGTATGGGCACTGTGGAATAAGTGCTCGCCTTTTTATCCCTTGAAAGGCCCTGAAGGCACCAAACCATTAAGTAGCTCCTCCCACATTTTTCCCGCTCTTTTCTGAGCTTGCTTGGTGAAGATTTTGAAAGTATACAGAGATGGTTTTCTGTAGTGGGGATATTGCAACAATTGCTCACCTAACATGGAAGCACTTACTAACTAAAGAAAAATAGAAAGAACTCCTGTTAGGTGAACACCTGATGCTCAAATGCAATCCATCCCTAAATATTATACCATGTACTTCCAGAGTTGTTGTTTATTTCACAGAACTTCAAACTCAAAAGGTAAGCACTTACAAGCTTGAAGCTGTATTTCTATGAGGTTTCAAGACATCTGAAATTCAAAACTGCAATGTTCAGCCAAAGGGTCTGCATCCCTGTTCTTGTCTGAGGCTGTTCCTGGTATGGGCACTGTGGAAGAAGTTCTAGCCTTTTTATCCCTTGAAAGTCCCTGAAGGCACCAAACCATTAAGAAGCTCCTCCCACATTTTTCCCGCTCTTTTCTGAGCTTGCTTGGTGAAGATTTTGAAAGTATAGAGAGATGGTTTTCTGTAGTGGAGATACTGCAACAATTGCTCACCTAACATGGAAGCACTTACTAACTAAAGAAAAATAGAAATAACTCCTGTTAGGTGAGCACCTGATGTTCAAATGCAACCCATCCCTAAATATTATACCATGTACTTCCAGAGTTGTTGTTTATTTCACAGAACTTCAAACTCAAAAGGTAAGCACTTATAACCATGAAGCTGTATTTCTATGAGGTTTCAAGACATCTGAAATTCAAAACTGCAATGTTCAGCCAGTTGGCCTGCATCACTGTTGTCATCCGAGGCCGTTCCTGCTATGGGCACTGTGGAGAAGGGCCCACCTTTTTATCCCTTGAAAGGCCCTCAAGGCACCAGACCATTAAGTAGCGCCTCCCACATTTTTCCCGCTCTTTTCTGAGGTTGCTTGGTGAAGATTTTGAAAGTATAGAGAGATGGTTTTCTGTAGTGGGGATATTGCAACAATTGCTCACCTAACATGGAAGCACTTACTAACTAAAGAAAAATAGAAAGAACTCCTGTTAGGTGAACACCTGATGCTCAAATGCAATCCATCCCTAAATATTATACCATGTACTTCCAGAGTTGTTTATTTCACAGAACTTCAAACTCAAAAGGTAAGCACTTACAAGCTTGAAGCTGTATTTCTATGAGGTTTCAAGGCATCTGAAATTCAAAACAGCAATGTTCAGCCAAAGGGTCTGCATCCCTGTTCTTGTCAGAGGCTGTTTCTGGTATGGGCACTGTGGAATAAGTGCTCGCCTTTTTATCCCTTGAAAGGCCCTGAAGGCACCAAACCATTAAGTAGCTCCTCCCACATTTTTCCCGCTCTTTTCTGAGCTTGCTTGGTGAAGATTTTGAAAGTATAGAGAGATGGTTTTCTGTAGTGGGGATATTGCAACAATTGCTCACCTAACATGGAAGCACTTACTAACTAAAGAAAAATAGAAAGAACTCCTGTTAGGTGAACACCTGATGCTCAAATGCAATCCATCCCTAAATATTATACCATGTACTTCCAGAGTTGTTGTTTATTTCACAGAACTTCAAACTCAAAAGGTAAGCACTTACAAGCTTGAAGCTTTATTTCTATGAGGTTTCAAGACATCTGAAATTCAAAACTGCAATGTTCAGCCAGTTGGCCTGCATCACTGTTCTCATCCGAGGCCGTTCCTGCTATGGGCACTGTGGAAGAAGTGCCCACCTTTTTATCCCTTGAAAGGCCCTCAAGGCACCAAACCATTAAGTAGCTCCTCCCACATTTTTCCCGCTCTTTTCTGAGCTTGCTTGGTGAAGATTTTGAAAGTATAGAGAGATGGTTTTCTGTAGTAGAGATATTGCAACAATTGCTCACCTAACATGGAAGCACTTACTAACTAAAGAAAAATAGAAAGAACTCCTGTTAGGTGAGCACCTGATGCTCAAAGGCTATTATTCTCTAAATATTATAACATACACTTCCAGAGCTGTTGTTTAGTTAACAGAACTTCAACCTCAATAGGTAAGCACTTACAAGCTTGAAGCTGTATTTCTATGAGGTTTCAAGACATCTGAAATTCAAAACTGCAATGTTCAGCCAGTTGGCCTGCATCACTGTTCTCATCCGAGGCCGTTCCTGCTATGGGCACTGTGGAAGAAGTGCCCACCTTTTTATCCCTTGAAAGGCCCTCAAGGCACCAAACCATTAAGTAGCTCCTCCCACATTTTTCCCGCTCTTTTCTGAGCTTGCTTGGTGAAGATTTTGAAAGTATAGAGAGATGGTTTTCTGTAGTAGAGATATTGCAACAATTGCTCACCTAACATGGAAGCACTTACTAACTAAAGAAAAATAGAAAGAACTCCTGTTAGGTGAGCACCTGATGCTCAAATGCAATTATTCTCTAAATATTATAACATACACTTCCAGAGCTGTTGTTTAGTTAACAGAACTTCAACCTCAATAGGTAAGCACTTACAAGCTTGAAGCTGTATTTCTATGAGGTTTCAAGACATCTGAAATTCAAAACTGCAATGTTCAGCCAGTTGGCCTGCATCACTGTTGTCATCCGAGGCCGTTCCTGCTATGGGCACTGTGGAGAAGTGCCCACCTTTTTATCCCTTGAAAGGCCCTCAAGGCACCAGACCATTAAGTAGCTCCTCCCATATTTGTCCCGCTCTTTTCTGAGCTTGCTTGGTGAAGATTTTGAAAGTATAGAGAGATGGTTTTCTGTAGTGGAGATATTGCAACAATTGCTCACCTAACATGGAAGCACTTACTAACTAAAGAAAAATAGAAAGAACTCCTGTTAGGTGAACACCTGATGCTCAAATGCAGTCCATCCCTAAATATTATACCATGTACTTCCAGAGTTGTTGTTTATTTCACAGAACTTCAAACTCAAAAGGTAAGCACTTACAAGCTTGAAGCTGTATTTCTATGAGGTTTCAAGGCATCTGAAATTCAAAACTGCAATGTTCAGCCAAAGGGTCTGCATCTCTGTTCTTGTCAGAGGCTGTTTCTGGTATGGGCACTGTGGAATAAGTGCTCGCCTTTTTATCCCTTGAAAGGCCCTGAAGGCACCAAACCATTAAGTAGCTCCTCCCACATTTTTCCCGCTCTTTTCTGAGCTTGCTTGGTGAAGATTTTGAAAGTATAGAGAGATGGTTTTCTGTAGTGGGGATATTGCAACAATTGCTCACCTAACATGGAAGCACTTACTAACTAAAGAAAAATAGAAAGAACTCCTGTTAGGTGAACACCTGATGCTCAAATGCAATCCATCCCTAAATATTTTACCATGTACTTCCAGAGTTGTTGTTTATTTCACAGAACTTCAAACTCAAAAGGTAAGCACTTACAAGCTTGAAGCTGTATTTCTATGAGGTTTCAAGGCATCTGAAATTCAAAACTGCAATGTTCAGCCAAAGGGTCTGCATCCCTGTTCTTGTCTGAGGCTGTTCCTGGTATGGGCACTGTGGAAGAAGTTCTAGCCTTTTTATCCCTTGAAAGTCCCTGAAGGCACCAAACCATTAAGAAGCTCCTCCCACATTTTTCCCGCTCTTTTCTGAGCTTGCTTGGTGAAGATTTTGAAAGTATAGAGAGATGGTTTTCTGTAGTGGAGATATTGCAACAATTGCTCACCTAACATGGAAGCACTTACTAACTAAAGAAAAATAGAAAGAACTCCTGTTAGGTGAGCACCTGATGTTCAAATGCAATCCATCCTAAATATTATAACATACACTTCCAAAATTGCTGTTTAGTTCACAGAACTTCAACCTCAAAAGGGAAGCACTTACACATATATAAAAGGCAGGTGCCAACCTTGAAGCTGTATTTCTGTGAGGTTCCAAGACATCTGAAATTCAAAACTGCAATGTTCAGCCAGTGGGTCTGCATCCCTGTTCTTGTCTGAGGCTGGTATGGGCACTGTGGAATAAGTGCTCGCCTTTTTATCACTTGAAAGGCCCTGAAGGCACCAAACCATTAAGTAGCTCCTCCCACATTTTTCCCGCTCTTTTATGAGCTTGCTTGGTGAAGATTTTGAAAGTATAGAGGGATGGTTTTCTGTAGTGGAGATATTGCAACAATTGCTCACCTAACATGGAAGCACTTACTAACTAAAGAAAAATAGAAAGAACTCCTGTTAGGTGAGCACCTGATGCTCAAATGCAATTATTCTCTAAATATTATAACATACACTTCCAGAGCTGTTGTTTATTTCACAGAACTTCAAACTCAAAAGGTAAGCACTTATAACCATGAAGCTGTATTTCTATGAGGTTTCAAGACATCTGAAATTCAAAACTGCAATGTTCAGCCAGTTGGCCTGCATCACTGTTGTCATCCGAGGCCGTTCCTGCTATGGGCACTGTGTGGAGAAGGGCCCACCTTTTTATCCCTTGAAAGGCCCTCAAGGCACCAGACCATTAAGTAGCTCCTCCCACATTTTTCCCGCTCTTTTCTGAGGTTGCTTGGTGAAGATTTTGAAAGTATAGAGAGATGTTTTTCTGTAGTGGGGATATTGCAACAATTGCTCACCTAACATGAAAGCACTTACTAACTAAAGAAAAATAGAAAGAACTCCTGTTAGGTGAACACCTGATGCTCAAATGCAATCCATCCCTAAATATTATACCATGTACTTCCAGAGTTGTTGTTTATTTCACAGAACTTCAAACTCAAAAGGTAAGCACTTACAAGCTTGAAGCTGTATTTCTATGAGGTTTCAAGGCATCTGAAATTCAAAACTGCAATGTTCAGCCAAAGGGTCTGCATCCCTGTTCTTGTCAGAGGCTGTTTCTGGTATGGGCACTGTGGAATAAGTGCTTGCCTTTTTATCCCTTGAAAGGCCCTGAAGGCACCAAACCATTAAGTAGCTCCTCCCACATTTTTCCCGCTCTTTTCTGAGCTTGCTTGGTGAAGATTTTGAAAGTATAGAGAGATGGTTTTCTGTAGTGGGGATATTGCAACAATTGCTCACCTAACATGGAAGCACTTACTAACTAAAGAAAAATAGAAAGAACTCCTGTTAGGTGAACACCTGATGCTCAAATGCAATCCATCCCTAAATATTATACCATGTACTTCCAGAGTTGTTGTTTATTTCACAGAACTTCAAACTCAAAAGGTAAGCACTTACAAGCTTGAAGCTGTATTTCTATGAGGTTTCAAGGCATCTGAAATTCAAAACTGCAATGTTCAGCCAAAGGGTCTGCATCCCTGTTCTTGTCAGAGGCTGTTTCTGGTATGGGCACTGTGGAATAAGTGCTCGCCTTTTTATCCCTTGAAAGGCACTGAAGGCACCAAAACATTAAGTAGCTCCTCCCACATTTTTCCCGCTCTTTTCTGAGCTTGATTGGTGAAGATTTTGAAAGTATAGAGAGATGGTTTTCTGTAGTGGGGATATTGCAACAATTGCTCACCTAACATGGAAGCACTTACTAACTAAAGAAAAATAGAAAGAGCTCCTGTTAGGTGAGCACCTGATGCTCAAATGCAATTATTCTCTAAATATTATAACATACACTTCCAGAGCTGTTGTTTAGTTAACAGAACTTCAACCTCAATAGGTAAGCACTTACAAGCTTGAAGCTGTATTTCTATGAGGTTTCAAGACATCTGAAATTCAAAACTGCAATGTTCAGCCAGTTGGCCTGCTTCACTGTTCTCATCCGAGGCCGTTCCTGCTATGGGCACTGTGGAAGAAGTGCCCACCTTTTTATCCCTTGAAAGGCCCTCAAGGCACCAAACCATTAAGTAGCTCCTCCCACATTTTTCCCGCTCTTTTCTGAGCTTGATTGGTGAAGATTTTGAAAGTATAGAGAGATGGTTTTCTGTAGTGGGGATATTGCAACAATTGCTCACCTAACATGGAAGCACTTATTAACTAAAGAAAAATACAAAGAACTCCTGTTAGGTGAGCACCTGATGTTCAAATGCAATCCATCCTAAATATTATAACATACACTTCCAAAGTTGCTGTTTAGTTCACAGAACTTCAACCTCAAAAGGTAAGCACTTATAACCATGAAGCTGTATTTCTATGAGGTTTCAAGACATCTGAAATTCAAAACTGCAATGTTCAGCCAAAGGGTCTGCATCCCTGTTCTTGTCAGAGGCTGTTTCTGGTATGGGCACTGTGGAATAAGTGCTCGCCTTTTTATCCCTTGAAAGGCCCTGAAGGCACCAAACCATTAAGTAGCTCCTCCCACATTTTTCCCGCTCTTTTCTGAGCTTGCTTGGTGAAGATTTTGAAAGTATAGAGAGATGGTTTTCTGTAGTGGGGATATTGCAACAATTGCTCACCTAACATGGAAGCACTTACTAA
Organism: Ambystoma mexicanum; assembly: GCF_040938575.1. Classification (NCBI taxonomy): domain Eukaryota; kingdom Metazoa; phylum Chordata; class Amphibia; order Caudata; family Ambystomatidae; genus Ambystoma; species Ambystoma mexicanum. The sequence continues at coordinate 1,144,356,828 of NC_090941.1, read as the reverse complement.
CTAAAGAAAAATAGAAAGAACTCCTGTTAGGTGAACACCTAATGCTCAAATGCAATCCATCCCTAAATATTATACCATGTACTTCCAGAGTTGTTGTTTATTTCACAGAACTTCAAACTCAAAAGGTAAGCACTTACAAGCTTGAAGCTGTATTTCTATGAGGTTTCAAGACATCTGAAATTCAAAACTGCAATGTTCAGCCAAAGGGTCTGCATCCCTGTTCTTGTCTGAGGCTTTTCCTGGTATGGGCACTGTGGAAGAAGTTCTAGCCTTTTTATCCCTTGAAAGTCCCTGAAGGCACCAAACCATTAAGAAGCTCCTCCCACATTTTTCCCGCTCTTTTCTGAGCTTGCTTGGTGAAGATTTTGAAAGTATAGAGAGATGTTTTTCTGTAGTGGAGATATTGCAACAATTGCGCACCTAACATGGAAGCACTTACTAACTAAAGAAAAATAGAAATAACTCCTGTTAGGTGAGCACCTGATGTTCAAATGCAATCCATCCTAAATATTATAACATACACTTCCAAAATTGCTGTTTAGTTCACAGAACTTCAACCTCAAAAGGGAAGCACTTACACATATATAAAACGCAGGTGCCAACCTTGAAGCTGTATTTCTGTGAGGTTCCAAGACATCTGAAATTCAAAACTGCAATGTTCAGCCAGTGGGTCTGCATCCCTGTTCTTGTCTGAGGCTGTTCCTGTTATGGGCACCGTGGAAGAAGTGCTCGCCTTTTTATCCCTTGAAAGGCCCTGAAGGCACCAAAACATTAAGTAGCTCCTCCCACATTTTTCCCGCTCTTTTCTGAGCTTGATTGGTGAAGATTTTGAAAGTATAGAGAGATGGTTTTCTGTAGTGGGGATATTGCAACAATTGCTCACCTAACATGGAAGCACTTACTAACTAAAGAAAAATAGAAAGAACTCCTGTTAGGTGAGCACCTGATGCTCAAATGCAATTATTCTCTAAATATTATAACATACACTTCCAGAGCTGTTGTTTAGTTAACAGAGTTGTTGTTTATTTCACAGAACTTCAAACTCAAAAGGTAAGCACTTACAAGCTTAAAGCTGTATTTCTATGAGGTTTCAAGGCATCTGAAATTCAAAACTGCAATGTTCAGCCAAAGGGTCTGCATCCCTGTTCTTGTCAGAGGCTGTTTCTGGTATGGGCACTGTGGAAGAAGTGCCCACCTTTCTATCCCTTGAAAGGCCCTCAAGGCACCAAACCATTAAGTAGCTCCTCCCACATTTTTCCCGCTCTTTTCCGAGCTTGCTTGGTGAAGATTTTGAAAGTATAGAGAGATGGTTTTCTGTAGTGGGGATAGTGCAACAATTGCTCACCTAACATAGAAGCACTTACTAACTAAAGAAAAATAGAAAGAACTCCTGTTAGGTGAACACCTGATGCTCAAATGCAATCCATCCCTAAATAGTATACCATGTACTTCCAGAGTTGTTGTTTATTTCACAGAACTTCAAACTCAAAAGGTAAGCACTTATAACCATGAAGCTGTATTTCTATGAGGTTTCAAGACATCTGAAATTCAAAACTGCAATGTTCAGCCAGTTGGCCTGCATCACTGTTGTCATCCGAGGCCGTTCCTGCTATGGGCACTGTGGAGAAGGGCCCACCTTTTTATCCCTTGAAAGCCCTCAAGGCACCAGACCATTAAGTAGCTCCTCCCACATTTTTCCCGCTCTTTTCTGAGGTTGCTTGGTGAAGATTTTGAAAGTATAGAGAGATGGTTTTCTGTAGTGGGGATATTGCAACAATTGCTCACCTAACATGGAAGCACTTACTAACTAAAGAAAAATAGAAAGAACTCCTGTTAGGTGAACACCTGATGCTCAAATGCAATCCATCCCTAAATATTATACCATGTACTTCCAGAGTTGTTGTTTATTTCACAGAACTTCAAACTCAAAAGGTAAGCACTTACAAGCTTGAAGCTGTATTTCTATGAGGTTTCAAGGCATCTGAAATTCAAAACTGCAATGTTCAGCCAAAGGGTCTGCATCCCTGTTCTTGTCAGAGGCTGTTTCTGGTATGGGCACTGTGGAATAAGTGCTCGCCTTTTTATCCCTTGAAAGGCCCTGAAGGCACCAAACCATTAAGTAGCTCCTCCCACATTTTTCCCGCTCTTTTCTGAGCTTGCTTGGTGAATATTTTGAAAGTATAGAGAGATGGTTTTCTGTAGTGGAGATATTGCAACAATTGCTCACCTAACATGGAAGCACTTACTAACTAAAGAAAAATAGAAAGAACTCCTGTTAGGTGAGCACCTGATGTTCAAATGCAACCCATCCCTAAATATTATACCATGTACTTCCAGAGTTGTTGTTTATTTCACAGAACTTCAAACTCAAAAGGTAAGCACTTACAACCATGAAGCTGTATTTCTATGAGGTTTCAAGATATCTGAAATTCAAAACTGCAATGTTCAGCCAGTTGGCCTGCATCACTGTTCTCATCCGAGGCCGTTCCTGCTATGGGCACTGTGGAAGAAGTGCCCACCTTGTTATGCCTTGAAAGGCACTCAAGGCACCAAACCATTAAGTAGCTCCTCCCACATTTTTCCCGCTCTTTTCCGAGCTTGCTTGGTGAAGATTTTGAAAGTATAGAGAGATGGTTTTCTGTAGTGGGGATAGTGCAACAATTGCTCACCTAACATAGAAGCACTTACTAACTAAAGAAAAATAGAAAGAACTCCTGTTAGGTGAACACCTGATGATCAAATGCAATCCATCCCTAAATAGTATACCATGTACTTCCAGAGTTGTTGTTTATTTCACAGAACTTCAAACTCAAAAGGTAAGCACTTATAACCATGAAGCTGTATTTCTATGAGGTTTCAAGACATCTGAAATTCAAAACTGCAATGTTCAGCCAGTTGGCCTGCATCACTGTTGTCATCCGAGGCCGTTCCTGCTATGGGCACTGTGGAGAAGTGCCCACCTTTTTATCCCTTGAAAGGACCTCAAGGCACCAGACCATTAAGTAGCTCCTCCCATATTTTTCCCGCTCTTTTCTGAGCTTGCTTGGTGAAGATTTTGAAAGTATAGAGAGATGGTTTTCTGTAGTGGAGATATTGCAACAATTGCTCACCTAACATGGAAGCACTTACTAACTAAAGAAAAATAGAAAGAACTCCTGTTAGGTGAACACCTGATGCTCAAATGCAATCCATCCCTAAATATTATACCATGTACTTCCAGAGTTGTTGTTTATTTCACAGAACTTCAAACTCAAAAGGTAAGCACTTACAAGCTTGAAGCTGTAATTCTATGAGGTTTCAAGGCATCTGAAATTCAAAACTGCAATGTTCAGCCAAAGGGTCTGCATCCCTGTTCTTGTCAGAGGCTGTTTCTGGTATGGGCACTGTGGAATAAGTGCTCGCCTTTTTATCCCTTGAAAGGCCCTGAAGGCACCAAACCATTAAGTAGCTCCTCCCACATTTTTCCCGCTCTTTTCTGAGCTTGCTTGGTGAAGATTTTGAAAGTATAGAGAGATGGTTTTCTGTAGTGGGGATATTGCAACAATTGCTCACCTAACATGGAAGCACTTACTAACTAAAGAAAAATAGAAAGAACTCCTGTTAGGTGAACACCTGATGCTCAAATGCAATCCATCCCTAAATATTTTACCATGTACTTCCAGAGTTGTTGTTTATTTCACAGAACTTCAAACTCAAAAGGTAAGCACTTACAAGCTTGAAGCTGTATTTCTGTGAGGTTCCAAGGCATCTGAAATTCAAAACTGCAATGTTCAGCCAAAGGGTCTGCATCCCTGTTCTTGTCTGAGGCTGGTATGGGCACTGTGGAAGAAGTTATAGCCTTTTTATCCCTTGAAAGTCCCTGAAGGCACCAAACCATTAAGAAGCTCCTCCCACATTTTTCCCGCTCTTTTCTGAGCTTGCTTGGTGAATATTTTGAAAGTATAGAGGGATGGTTTTCTGTAGTGGAGATAATGCAACAATTGCTCACCTAACATGGAAGCACTTACTAACTAAAGAAAAATAGAAAGAACTCCTGTTAGGTGAGCACCTGATGCTCAAATGCAATTATTCTCTAAATATTATAACATACACTTCCAGAGCTGTTGTTTATTTCACAGAACTTCAAACTCAAAAGGTAAGCACTTATAACCATGAAGCTGTATTTCTATGAGGTTTCAAGACATCTGAAATTCAAAACTGCAATGTTCAGCCAGTTGGCCTGCATCACTGTTGTCATCCGAGGCCGTTCCTGCTATGGGCACTGTGGAGAAGGGCCCACCTTTTTATCCCTTGAAAGGCCCTCAAGGCACCAGACCATTAAGTAGCTCCTCCCACATTTTTCCCGCTCTTTTCTGAGGTTGCTTGGTGAAGATTTTGAAAGTATAGAGAGATGTTTTTCTGTAGTGGGGATATTGCAACAATTGCTCACCTAACATGAAAGCACTTACTAACTAAAGAAAAATAGAAAGAACTCCTGTTAGGTGAACACCTGATGCTCAAATGCAATCCATCCCTAAATATTATACCATGTACTTCCAGAGTTGTTGTTTATTTCACAGAACTTCAAACTCAAAAGGTAAGCACTTACAAGCTTGAAGCTGTATTTCTATGAGGTTTCAAGGCATCTGAAATTCAAAACTGCAATGTTCAGCCAAAGGGTCTGCATCCCTGTTCTTGTCAGAGGCTGTTTCTGGTATGGGCACTGTGGAATAAGTGCTTGCCTTTTTATCCCTTGAAAGGCCCTGAAGGCACCAAACCATTAAGTAGCTCCTCCCACATTTTTCCCGCTCTTTTCTGAGCTTGCTTGGTGAAGATTTTGAAAGTATAGAGAGATGGTTTTCTGTAGTGGGGATATTGCAACAATTGCTCACCTAACATGGAAGCACTTACTAACTAAAGAACAATAGAAAGAACTCCTGTTAGGTGAACACCTGATGCTCAAATGCAATCCATCCCTAAATATTATACCATGTACTTCCAGAGTTGTTGTTTATTTCACAGAACTTCAAACTCAAAAGGTAAGCACTTACAAGCTTGAAGCTGTATTTCTATGAGGTTTCAAGACATCTGAAATTCAAAACTGCAATGTTCAGCCAAAGGGTCTGCATCCCTGTTCTTGTCTGAGGCTGTTCCTGGTATGGGCACTGTGGAAGAAGTTCTAGCCTTTTTATCCCTTGAAAGTCCCTGAAGGCACCAAACCATTAAGAAGCTCCTCCCACATTTTTCCCGCTCTTTTCTGAGCTTGCTTGGTGAAGATTTTGAAAGTATAGAGAGATGGTTTTCTGTAGTGGAGATATTGCAACAATTGCTCACCTAACATGGAAGCACTTACTAACTAAAGAAAAATAGAAATAACTCCTGTTAGGTGAGCACCTGATGTTCAAATGCAACCCATCCCTAAATATTATACCATGTACTTCCAGAGTTGTTGTTTATTTCACAGAACTTCAAACTCAAAAGGTAAGCACTTATAACCATGAAGCTGTATTTCTATGAGGTTTCAAGACATCTGAAATTCAAAACTGCAATGTTCAGCCAGTTGGCCTGCATCACTGTTGTCATCCGAGGCCGTTCCTGCTATGGGCACTGTGGAGAAGGGCCCACCTTTTTATCCCTTGAAAGGCCCTCAAGGCACCAGACCATTAAGTAGCGCCTCCCACATTTTTCCCGCTCTTTTCTGAGGTTGCTTGGTGAAGATTTTGAAAGTATAGAGAGATGGTTTTCTGTAGTGGGGATATTGCAACAATTGCTCACCTAACATGGAAGCACTTACTAACTAAAGAAAAATAGAAAGAACTCCTGTTAGGTGAACACCCGATGCTCAAATGCAATCCATCCCTAAATATTATACCATGTACTTCCAGAGTTGTTTATTTCACAGAACTTCAAACTCAAAAGGTAAGCACTTACAAGCTTGAAGCTGTATTTCTATGAGGTTTCAAGGCATCTGAAATTCAAAACTGCAATGTTCAGCCAAAGGGTCTGCATCCCTGTTCTTGTCAGAGGCTGTTTCTGGTATGGGCACTGTGGAATAAGTGCTCGCCTTTTTATCCCTTGAAAGGCCCTGAAGGCACCAAACCATTAAGTAGCTCCTCCCACATTTTTCCCGCTCTTTTCTGAGCTTGCTTGGTGAAGATTTTGAAAGTATAGAGAGATGGTTTTCTGTAGTGGGGATATTGCAACAATTGCTCACCTAACATGGAAGCACTTACTAACTAAAGAAAAATAGAAAGAACTCCTGTTAGGTGAACACCTGATGCTCAAATGCAATCCATCCCTAAATATTATACCATGTACTTCCAGAGTTGTTGTTTATTTCACAGAACTTCAAACTCAAAAGGTAAGCACTTACAAGCTTGAAGCTGTATTTCTATGAGGTTTCAAGACATCTGAAATTCAAAACTGCAATGTTCAGCCAGTTGGCCTGCATCACTGTTCTCATCCGAGGCCGTTCCTGCTATGGGCACTGTGGAAGAAGTGCCCACCTTTTTATCCCTTGAAAGGCCCTCAAGGCACCAAACCATTAAGTAGCTCCTCCCACATTTTTCCCGCTCTTTTCTGAGCTTGCTTGGTGAAGATTTTGAAAGTATAGAGAGATGGTTTTCTGTAGTGGGGATATTGCAACAATTGCTCACCTAACATGGAAGCACTTACTAACTAAAGAAAAATAGAAAGAACTCCTGTTAGGTGAGCACCTGATGTTCAAATGCAATCCATCCGAAATATTATAACATACACTTCCAAAGTTGCTGTTTAGTTCACAGAACTTCAACCTCAAAAGGTAAGCACTTATAACAATGAAGCTGTATTTCTATGAGGTTTCAAGACATCTGAAATTCAAAACTGCAATGTTCAGCCAGTTGGCCTGCATCACTGTTCTCATCCGAGGCCGTTCCCGCTATGGGCACTGTGGAAGAAGTGCCCACCTTTTTATCCCTTGAAAGGCCCTCAAGGCACCAAACCATTAAGTAGCTCCTCCCACATTTTTCCCGCTCTTTTCTGAGCTTGCTTGGTGAAGATTTTGAAAGTATAGAGAGATGGTTTTCTGTAGTGGGGATATTGCAACAATTGCTCACCTAACATGGAAGCACTTACTAACTAAAGAAAAATAGAAAGAACTCCTGTTAGGTGAGCACCTGATGTTCAAATGCAATCCATCCGAAATATTATAACATACACTTCCAAAGTTGCTGTTTAGTTCACAGAACTTCAACCTCAAAAGGTAAGCACTTATAACAATGAAGCTGTATTTCTATGAGGTTTCAAGACATCTGAAATTCAAAACTGCAATGTTCAGCCAGTTGGCCTGCATCACTGTTCTCATCCGAGGCCGTTCCTGCTATGGGCACTGTGGAGAAGGGCCCACCTTTTTATCCCTTGAAAGCCCTCAAGGCACCAGACCATTAAGTAGCTCCTCCCACATTTTTCCCGCTCTTTTCTGAGGTTGCTTGGTGAAGATTTTGAAAGTATAGAGAGATGGTTTTCTGTAGTGGGGATATTGCAACAATTGCTCACCTAACATGGAAGCACTTACTAACTAAAGAAAAATAGAAAGAACTCCTGTTAGGTGAACACCTGATGCTCAAATGCAATCCATCCCTAAATATTATACCATGTACTTCCAGAGTTGTTGTTTATTTCACAGAACTTCAAACTCAAAAGGTAAGCACTTACAAGCTTGAAGCTGTATTTCTATGAGGTTTCAAGGCATCTGAAATTCAAAACTGCAATGTTCAGCCAAAGGGTCTGCATCCCTGTTCTTGTCAGAGGCTGTTTCTGGTATGGGCACTGTGGAATAAGTGCTCGCCTTTTTATCCCTTGAAAGGCCCTGAAGGCACCAAACCATTAAGTAGCTCCTCCCACATTTTTCCCGCTCTTTTCTGAGCTTGCTTGGTGAATATTTTGAAAGTATAGAGAGATGGTTTTCTGTAGTGGAGATATTGCAACAATTGCTCACCTAACATGGAAGCACTTACTAACTAAAGAAAAATAGAAAGAACTCCTGTTAGGTGAGCACCTGATGTTCAAATGCAACCCATCCCTAAATATTATACCATGTACTTCCAGAGTTGTTGTTTATTTCACAGAACTTCAAACTCAAAAGGTAAGCACTTACAACCATGAAGCTGTATTTCTATGAGGTTTCAAGATATCTGAAATTCAAAACTGCAATGTTCAGCCAGTTGGCCTGCATCACTGTTCTCATCCGAGGCCGTTCCTGCTATGGGCACTGTGGAAGAAGTGCCCACCTTGTTATGCCTTGAAAGGCACTCAAGGCACCAAACCATTAAGTAGCTCCTCCCACATTTTTCCCGCTCTTTTCCGAGCTTGCTTGGTGAAGATTTTGAAAGTATAGAGAGATGGTTTTCTGTAGTGGGGATAGTGCAACAATTGCTCACCTAACATAGAAGCACTTACTAACTAAAGAAAAATAGAAAGAACTCCTGTTAGGTGAACACCTGATGATCAAATGCAATCCATCCCTAAATAGTATACCATGTACTTCCAGAGTTGTTGTTTATTTCACAGAACTTCAAACTCAAAAGGTAAGCACTTATAACCATGAAGCTGTATTTCTATGAGGTTTCAAGACATCTGAAATTCAAAACTGCAATGTTCAGCCAGTTGGCCTGCATCACTGTTGTCATCCGAGGCCGTTCCTGCTATGGGCACTGTGGAGAAGTGCCCACCTTTTTATCCCTTGAAAGGACCTCAAGGCACCAGACCATTAAGTAGCTCCTCCCATATTTTTCCCGCTCTTTTCTGAGCTTGCTTGGTGAAGATTTTGAAAGTATAGAGAGATGGTTTTCTGTAGTGGAGATATTGCAACAATTGCTCACCTAACATGGAAGCACTTACTAACTAAAGAAAAATAGAAAGAACTCCTGTTAGGTGAACACCTGATGCTCAAATGCAATCCATCCCTAAATATTATACCATGTACTTCCAGAGTTGTTGTTTATTTCACAGAACTTCAAACTCAAAAGGTAAGCACTTACAAGCTTGAAGCTGTAATTCTATGAGGTTTCAAGGCATCTGAAATTCAAAACTGCAATGTTCAGCCAAAGGGTCTGCATCCCTGTTCTTGTCAGAGGCTGTTTCTGGTATGGGCACTGTGGAATAAGTGCTCGCCTTTTTATCCCTTGAAAGGCCCTGAAGGCACCAAACCATTAAGTAGCTCCTCCCACATTTTTCCCGCTCTTTTCTGAGCTTGCTTGGTGAAGATTTTGAAAGTATAGAGAGATGGTTTTCTGTAGTGGGGATATTGCAACAATTGCTCACCTAACATGGAAGCACTTACTAACTAAAGAAAAATAGAAAGAACTCCTGTTAGGTGAACACCTGATGCTCAAATGCAATCCATCCCTAAATATTTTACCATGTACTTCCAGAGTTGTTGTTTATTTCACAGAACTTCAAACTCAAAAGGTAAGCACTTACAAGCTTGAAGCTGTATTTCTGTGAGGTTCCAAGGCATCTGAAATTCAAAACTGCAATGTTCAGCCAAAGGGTCTGCATCCCTGTTCTTGTCTGAGGCTGGTATGGGCACTGTGGAAGAAGTTATAGCCTTTTTATCCCTTGAAAGTCCCTGAAGGCACCAAACCATTAAGAAGCTCCTCCCACATTTTTCCCGCTCTTTTCTGAGCTTGCTTGGTGAATATTTTGAAAGTATAGAGGGATGGTTTTCTGTAGTGGAGATAATGCAACAATTGCTCACCTAACATGGAAGCACTTACTAACTAAAGAAAAATAGAAAGAACTCCTGTTAGGTGAGCACCTGATGCTCAAATGCAATTATTCTCTAAATATTATAACATACACTTCCAGAGCTGTTGTTTATTTCACAGAACTTCAAACTCAAAAGGTAAGCACTTATAACCATGAAGCTGTATTTCTATGAGGTTTCAAGACATCTGAAATTCAAAACTGCAATGTTCAGCCAGTTGGCCTGCATCACTGTTGTCATCCGAGGCCGTTCCTGCTATGGGCACTGTGGAGAAGGGCCCACCTTTTTATCCCTTGAAAGGCCCTCAAGGCACCAGACCATTAAGTAGCTCCTCCCACATTTTTCCCGCTCTTTTCTGAGGTTGCTTGGTGAAGATTTTGAAAGTATAGAGAGATGTTTTTCTGTAGTGGGGATATTGCAACAATTGCTCACCTAACATGAAAGCACTTACTAACTAAAGAAAAATAGAAAGAACTCCTGTTAGGTGAACACCTGATGCTCAAATGCAATCCATCCCTAAATATTATACCATGTACTTCCAGAGTTGTTGTTTATTTCACAGAACTTCAAACTCAAAAGGTAAGCACTTACAAGCTTGAAGCTGTATTTCTATGAGGTTTCAAGGCATCTGAAATTCAAAACTGCAATGTTCAGCCAAAGGGTCTGCATCCCTGTTCTTGTCAGAGGCTGTTTCTGGTATGGGCACTGTGGAATAAGTGCTTGCCTTTTTATCCCTTGAAAGGCCCTGAAGGCACCAAACCATTAAGTAGCTCCTCCCACATTTTTCCCGCTCTTTTCTGAGCTTGCTTGGTGAAGATTTTGAAAGTATAGAGAGATGGTTTTCTGTAGTGGGGATATTGCAACAATTGCTCACCTAACATGGAAGCACTTACTAACTAAAGAACAATAGAAAGAACTCCTGTTAGGTGAACACCTGATGCTCAAATGCAATCCATCCCTAAATATTATACCATGTACTTCCAGAGTTGTTGTTTATTTCACAGAACTTCAAACTCAAAAGGTAAGCACTTACAAGCTTGAAGCTGTATTTCTATGAGGTTTCAAGACATCTGAAATTCAAAACTGCAATGTTCAGCCAAAGGGTCTGCATCCCTGTTCTTGTCTGAGGCTGTTCCTGGTATGGGCACTGTGGAAGAAGTTCTAGCCTTTTTATCCCTTGAAAGTCCCTGAAGGCACCAAACCATTAAGAAGCTCCTCCCACATTTTTCCCGCTCTTTTCTGAGCTTGCTTGGTGAAGATTTTGAAAGTATAGAGAGATGGTTTTCTGTAGTGGAGATATTGCAACAATTGCTCACCTAACATGGAAGCACTTACTAACTAAAGAAAAATAGAAATAACTCCTGTTAGGTGAGCACCTGATGTTCAAATGCAACCCATCCCTAAATATTATACCATGTACTTCCAGAGTTGTTGTTTATTTCACAGAACTTCAAACTCAAAAGGTAAGCACTTATAACCATGAAGCTGTATTTCTATGAGGTTTCAAGACATCTGAAATTCAAAACTGCAATGTTCAGCCAGTTGGCCTGCATCACTGTTGTCATCCGAGGCCGTTCCTGCTATGGGCACTGTGGAGAAGGGCCCACCTTTTTATCCCTTGAAAGGCCCTCAAGGCACCAGACCATTAAGTAGCGCCTCCCACATTTTTCCCGCTCTTTTCTGAGGTTGCTTGGTGAAGATTTTGAAAGTATAGAGAGATGGTTTTCTGTAGTGGGGATATTGCAACAATTGCTCACCTAACATGGAAGCACTTACTAACTAAAGAAAAATAGAAAGAACTCCTGTTAGGTGAACACCCGATGCTCAAATGCAATCCATCCCTAAATATTATACCATGTACTTCCAGAGTTGTTTATTTCACAGAACTTCAAACTCAAAAGGTAAGCACTTACAAGCTTGAAGCTGTATTTCTATGAGGTTTCAAGGCATCTGAAATTCAAAACTGCAATGTTCAGCCAAAGGGTCTGCATCCCTGTTCTTGTCAGAGGCTGTTTCTGGTATGGGCACTGTGGAATAAGTGCTCGCCTTTTTATCCCTTGAAAGGCCCTGAAGGCACCAAACCATTAAGTAGCTCCTCCCACATTTTTCCCGCTCTTTTCTGAGCTTGCTTGGTGAAGATTTTGAAAGTATAGAGAGATGGTTTTCTGTAGTGGGGATATTGCAACAATTGCTCACCTAACATGGAAGCACTTACTAACTAAAGAAAAATAGAAAGAACTCCTGTTAGGTGAACACCTGATGCTCAAATGCAATCCATCCCTAAATATTATACCATGTACTTCCAGAGTTGTTGTTTATTTCACAGAACTTCAAACTCAAAAGGTAAGCACTTACAAGCTTGAAGCTGTATTTCTATGAGGTTTCAAGACATCTGAAATTCAAAACTGCAATGTTCAGCCAGTTGGCCTGCATCACTGTTCTCATCCGAGGCCGTTCCTGCTATGGGCACTGTGGAAGAAGTGCCCACCTTTTTATCCCTTGAAAGGCCCTCAAGGCACCAAACCATTAAGTAGCTCCTCCCACATTTTTCCCGCTCTTTTCTGAGCTTGCTTGGTGAAGATTTTGAAAGTATAGAGAGATGGTTTTCTGTAGTGGGGATATTGCAACAATTGCTCACCTAACATGGAAGCACTTACTAACTAAAGAAAAATAGAAAGAACTCCTGTTAGGTGAGCACCTGATGTTCAAATGCAATCCATCCGAAATATTATAACATACACTTCCAAAGTTGCTGTTTAGTTCACAGAACTTCAACCTCAAAAGGTAAGCACTTATAACAATGAAGCTGTATTTCTATGAGGTTTCAAGACATCTGAAATTCAAAACTGCAATGTTCAGCCAGTTGGCCTGCATCACTGTTCTCATCCGAGGCCGTTCCCGCTATGGGCACTGTGGAAGAAGTGCCCACCTTTTTATCCCTTGAAAGGCCCTCAAGGCACCAAACCATTAAGTAGCTCCTCCCACATTTTTCCCGCTCTTTTCTGAGCTTGCTTGGTGAAGATTTTGAAAGTATAGAGAGATGGTTTTCTGTAGTGGGGATATTGCAACAATTGCTCACCTAACATGGAAGCACTTACTAACTAAAGAAAAATAGAAAGAACTCCTGTTAGGTGAGCACCTGATGTTCAAATGCAATCCATCCGAAATATTATAACATACACTTCCAAAGTTGCTGTTTAGTTCACAGAACTTCAACCTCAAAAGGTAAGCACTTATAACAATGAAGCTGTATTTCTATGAGGTTTCAAGACATCTGAAATTCAAAACTGCAATGTTCAGCCAGTTGGCCTGCATCACTGTTCTCATCCGAGGCCGTTCCTGCTATGGGCACTGTGGAAGAAGTGCCCACCTTTTTATCCCTTGAAAGGCCCTCAAGGCACCAAACCATTAAGTAGCTCCTCCCACATTTTTCCCGCTCTTTTCTGAGCTTGCTTGGTGAAGATTTTGAAAGTATAGAGAGATGGTTTTCTGTAGTAGAGATATTGCAACAATTGCTCACCTAACATGGAAGCACTTACTAACTAAAGAAAAATAGAAAGAACTCCTGTTAGGTGAACACCTGATGCTCAAATGCAATCCATCCCTAAATATTATACCATGTACTTCCAGAGTTGTTGTTTATTTCACAGAACTTCAAACTCAAAAGGTAAGCACTTACAAGCTTGAAGCTGTATTTCTATGAGGTTTCAAGACATCTGAAATTCAAAACTGCAATGTTCAGCCAGTTGGCCTGCATCACTGTTCTCATCCGAGGCCGTTCCTGCTATGGGCACTGTGGAAGAAGTGCCCACCTTTTTATCCCTTGAAAGGCCCTCAAGGCACCAAACCATTAAGTAGCTCCTCCCACATTTTTCCCGCTCTTTTCTGAGCTTGCTTGGTGAAGATTTTGAAAGTATAGAGAGATGGTTTTCTGTAGTGGGGATATTGCAACAATTGCTCACCTAACATGGAAGCACTTACTAACTAAAGAAAAATAGAAAGAACTCCTGTTAGGTGAACACCCGATGCTCAAATGCAATCCATCCCTAAATATTATACCATGTACTTCCAGAGTTGTTTATTTCACAGAACTTCAAACTCAAAAGGTAAGCACTTACAAGCTTGAAGCTGTATTTCTATGAGGTTTCAAGGCATCTGAAATTCAAAACTGCAATGTTCAGCCAAAGGGTCTGCATCCCTGTTCTTGTCAGAGGCTGTTTCTGGTATGGGCACTGTGGAATAAGTGCTCGCCTTTTTATCCCTTGAAAGGCCCTGAAGGCACCAAACCATTAAGTAGCTCCTCCCACATTTTTCCCGCTCTTTTCTGAGCTTGCTTGGTGAAGATTTTGAAAGTATAGAGAGATGGTTTTCTGTAGTGGGGATATTGCAACAATTGCTCACCTAACATGGAAGCACTTACTAACTAAAGAAAAATAGAAAGAACTCCTGTTAGGTGAACACCTGATGCTCAAATGCAATCCATCCCTAAATATTATACCATGTACTTCCAGAGTTGTTGTTTATTTCACAGAACTTCAAACTCAAAAGGTAAGCACTTACAAGCTTGAAGCTGTATTTCTATGAGGTTTCAAGACATCTGAAATTCAAAACTGCAATGTTCAGCCAGTTGGCCTGCATCACTGTTCTCATCCGAGGCCGTTCCTGCTATGGGCACTGTGGAAGAAGTGCCCACCTTTTTATCCCTTGAAAGGCCCTCAAGGCACCAAACCATTAAGTAGCTCCTCCCACATTTTTCCCGCTCTTTTCTGAGCTTGCTTGGTGAAGATTTTGAAAGTATAGAGAGATGGTTTTCTGTAGTGGGGATATTGCAACAATTGCTCACCTAACATGGAAGCACTTACTAACTAAAGAAAAATAGAAAGAACTCCTGTTAGGTGAGCACCTGATGTTCAAATGCAATCCATCCGAAATATTATAACATACACTTCCAAAGTTGCTGTTTAGTTCACAGAACTTCAACCTCAAAAGGTAAGCACTTATAACAATGAAGCTGTATTTCTATGAGGTTTCAAGACATCTGAAATTCAAAACTGCAATGTTCAGCCAGTTGGCCTGCATCACTGTTCTCATCCGAGGCCGTTCCCGCTATGGGCACTGTGGAAGAAGTGCCCACCTTTTTATCCCTTGAAAGGCCCTCAAGGCACCAAACCATTAAGTAGCTCCTCCCACATTTTTCCCGCTCTTTTCTGAGCTTGCTTGGTGAAGATTTTGAAAGTATAGAGAGATGGTTTTCTGTAGTGGGGATATTGCAACAATTGCTCACCTAACATGGAAGCACTTACTAACTAAAGAAAAATAGAAAGAACTCCTGTTAGGTGAGCACCTGATGTTCAAATGCAATCCATCCGAAATATTATAACATACACTTCCAAAGTTGCTGTTTAGTTCACAGAACTTCAACCTCAAAAGGT
The DNA here is from genome assembly GCF_040938575.1 of Ambystoma mexicanum. Classification (NCBI taxonomy): domain Eukaryota; kingdom Metazoa; phylum Chordata; class Amphibia; order Caudata; family Ambystomatidae; genus Ambystoma; species Ambystoma mexicanum. The sequence goes on along the minus strand of NC_090941.1, from coordinate 1,144,341,669 downwards.
AAGCACTTATAACAATGAAGCTGTATTTCTATGAGGTTTCAAGACATCTGAAATTCAAAACTGCAATGTTCAGCCAGTTGGCCTGCATCACTGTTCTCATCCGAGGCCGTTCCTGCTATGGGCACTGTGGAAGAAGTGCCCACCTTTTTATCCCTTGAAAGGCCCTCAAGGCACCAAACCATTAAGTAGCTCCTCCCACATTTTTCCCGCTCTTTTCTGAGCTTGCTTGGTGAAGATTTTGAAAGTATAGAGAGATGGTTTTCTGTAGTAGAGATATTGCAACAATTGCTCACCTAACATGGAAGCACTTACTAACTAAAGAAAAATAGAAAGAACTCCTGTTAGGTGAACACCTGATGCTCAAATGCAATCCATCCCTAAATATTATACCATGTACTTCCAGAGTTGTTGTTTATTTCACAGAACTTCAAACTCAAAAGGTAAGCACTTACAAGCTTGAAGCTGTATTTCTATGAGGTTTCAAGACATCTGAAATTCAAAACTGCAATGTTCAGCCAGTTGGCCTGCATCACTGTTCTCATCCGAGGCCGTTCCTGCTATGGGCACTGTGGAAGAAGTGCCCACCTTTTTATCCCTTGAAAGGCCCTCAAGGCACCAAACCATTAAGTAGCTCCTCCCACATTTTTCCCGCTCTTTTCTGAGCTTGCTTGGTGAAGATTTTGAAAGTATAGAGAGATGGTTTTCTGTAGTGGGGATATTGCAACAATTGCTCACCTAACATGGAAGCACTTACTAACTAAAGAAAAATAGAAAGAACTCCTGTTAGGTGAGCACCTGATGTTCAAATGCAATTAATCCTAAATATTATAACATACACTTCCAAAGTTGCTGTTTAGTTCACAGAACTTCAACCTCAAAAGGTAAGCACTTATAACCATGAAGCTGTATTTCTATGAGGTTTCAAGACATCTGAAATTCAAAACTGCAATGTTCAGCCAATGGGTCTGCATCCCTGTTCTTGTCTGAGGCTGTTCCTGTTATGGGCACTGTGGAAGAAGTGCTCACCTTTTTATCCCTTGAAAGGCCCTGAAGGCACCAAACCATTAAGTAGCGCCTCCCACATTTTTCCCGGTCTTTTCTGAGCTTGCTTGGTGAAGATTTTGAAAGTATAGAGAGATGGTTTTCTGTAGTGGGGATATTGCAACAATTGCTCACCTAACATGGAAGCACTTACTAACTAAAGAAAAATAGAAAGAACTCCTGTTAGGTGAGCACCTGATGTTCAAATGCAATCCATCCTAAATATTATAACATACACTTCCAAAGTTGCTGTTTAGTTCACAGAACTTCAACCTCAAAAGGTAAGCACTTATAACCATGAAGCTGTATTTCTATGAGGTTTCAAGACATCTGAAATTCAAAACTGCAATGTTCAGCCAATGGGTCTGCATCCCTGTTCTTGTCTGAGGCTGTTCCTGTTATGGGCACTGTGGAAGAAGTGCTCACCTTTTTATCCCTTGAAAGGCCCTGAAGGCACCAAAACATTAAGTAGCTCCTCCCACATTTTTCCCGCTCTTTTCTGAGCTTGATTGGTGAAGATTTTGAAAGTATATAGAGATGGTTTTCTGTAGTGGGGATATTGCAACAATTGCTCACCTAACATGGAAGCACTTACTAACTAAAGAAAAATAGAAAGAACTCCTGTTAGGTTAGCACCTGATGCTCAAATGCAATTATTCTCTAAATATTATAACATACACTTCCAGAGCTGTTGTTTAGTTAACAGAGTTGTTGTTTATTTCACAGAACTTCAAACTCAAAAGGTAAGCACTTACAAGCTTGAAGCTGTATTTCTATGAGGTTTCAAGGCATCTGAAATTCAAAACTGAAATGTTCAGCCAAAGGGTCTGCATCCCTGTTCTTATCAGAGGCTGTTTCTGGTATGGGCACTGTGGAAGAAGTGCCCACCTTTTTATCCCTTGAAAGGCCCTCAAGGCACCAAACCATTAAGTAGCTCCTCCCACATTTTTCCCGCTCTTTTCCGAGCTTGCTTGGTGAAGATTTTGAAAGTATAGAGAGATGGTTTTCTGTAGTGGGGATAGTGCAACAATTGCTCACCTAACATAGAAGCACTTACTAACTAAAGAAAAATAGAAAGAACTCCTGTTAGGTGAACAACTGATGCTCAAATGCAATCCATCCCTAAATAGTATACCATGTACTTCCAGAGTTGTTGTTTATTTCACAGAACTTCAAACTCAAAAGGTAAGCACTTATAACCATGAAGCTGTATTTCTATGAGGTTTCAAGACATCTGAAATTCAAAACTGCAATGTTCAGCCAGTTGGCCTGCATCACTGTTGTCATCCGAGGCCGTTCCTGCTATGGGCACTGTGGAGAAGGGCCCACCTTTTTATCCCTTGAAAGGCCCTCAAGGCACCAGACCATTAAGTAGCTCCTCCCACATTTTTCCCGCTCTTTTCTGGGGTTGCTTGGTGAAGATTTTGAAAGTATAGAGAGATGTTTTTCTGTAGTGGGGATATTGCAACAATTGCTCACCTAACATGAAAGCACTTACTAACTAAAGAAAAATAGAAAGAACTCCTGTTAGGTGAACACCCGATGCTCAAATGCAATCCATCCCTAAATATTATACCATGTACTTCCAGAGTTGTTTATTTCACAGAACTTCAAACTCAAAAGGTAAGCACTTACAAGCTTGAAGCTGTATTTCTATGAGGTTTCAAGGCATCTGAAATTCAAAACTGCAATGTTCAGCCAAAGGGTCTGCATCCCTGTTCTTGTCAGAGGCTGTTTCTGGTATGGGCACTGTGGAATAAGTGCTCGCCTTTTTATCCCTTGAAAGGCCCTGAAGGCACCAAACCATTAAGTAGCTCCTCCCACATTTTTCCCGCTCTTTTCTGAGCTTGCTTGGTGAAGATTTTGAAAGTATAGAGAGATGGTTTTCTGTAGTGGGGATATTGCAACAATTGCTCACCTAACATGGAAGCACTTACTAACTAAAGAAAAATAGAAAGAACTCCTGTTAGGTGAACACCTGATGCTCAAATGCAATCCATCCCTAAATATTATACCATGTACTTCCAGAGTTGTTGTTTATTTCACAGAACTTCAAACTCAAAAGGTAAGCACTTACAAGCTTGAAGCTGTATTTCTATGAGGTTTCAAGACATCTGAAATTCAAAACTGCAATGTTCAGCCAGTTGGCCTGCATCACTGTTCTCATCCGAGGCCGTTCCTGCTATGGGCACTGTGGAAGAAGTGCCCACCTTTTTATCCCTTGAAAGGCCCTCAAGGCACCAAACCATTAAGTAGCTCCTCCCACATTTTTCCCGCTCTTTTCTGAGCTTGCTTGGTGAAGATTTTGAAAGTATAGAGAGATGGTTTTCTGTAGTGGGGATATTGCAACAATTGCTCACCTAACATGGAAGCACTTACTAACTAAAGAAAAATAGAAAGAACTCCTGTTAGGTGAGCACCTGATGTTCAAATGCAATCCATCCGAAATATTATAACATACACTTCCAAAGTTGCTGTTTAGTTCACAGAACTTCAACCTCAAAAGGTAAGCACTTATAACAATGAAGCTGTATTTCTATGAGGTTTCAAGACATCTGAAATTCAAAACTGCAATGTTCAGCCAGTTGGCCTGCATCACTGTTCTCATCCGAGGCCGTTCCCGCTATGGGCACTGTGGAAGAAGTGCCCACCTTTTTATCCCTTGAAAGGCCCTCAAGGCACCAAACCATTAAGTAGCTCCTCCCACATTTTTCCCGCTCTTTTCTGAGCTTGCTTGGTGAAGATTTTGAAAGTATAGAGAGATGGTTTTCTGTAGTGGGGATATTGCAACAATTGCTCACCTAACATGGAAGCACTTACTAACTAAAGAAAAATAGAAAGAACTCCTGTTAGGTGAGCACCTGATGTTCAAATGCAATCCATCCGAAATATTATAACATACACTTCCAAAGTTGCTGTTTAGTTCACAGAACTTCAACCTCAAAAGGTAAGCACTTATAACAATGAAGCTGTATTTCTATGAGGTTTCAAGACATCTGAAATTCAAAACTGCAATGTTCAGCCAGTTGGCCTGCATCACTGTTCTCATCCGAGGCCGTTCCTGCTATGGGCACTGTGGAAGAAGTGCCCACCTTTTTATCCCTTGAAAGGCCCTCAAGGCACCAAACCATTAAGTAGCTCCTCCCACATTTTTCCCGCTCTTTTCTGAGCTTGCTTGGTGAAGATTTTGAAAGTATAGAGAGATGGTTTTCTGTAGTAGAGATATTGCAACAATTGCTCACCTAACATGGAAGCACTTACTAACTAAAGAAAAATAGAAAGAACTCCTGTTAGGTGAGCACCTGATGTTCAAATGCAATCCATCCGAAATATTATAACATACACTTCCAAAGTTGCTGTTTAGTTCACAGAACTTCAACCTCAAAAGGTAAGCACTTATAACAATGAAGCTGTATTTCTATGAGGTTTCAAGACATCTGAAATTCAAAACTGCAATGTTCAGCCAGTTGGCCTGCATCACTGTTCTCATCCGAGGCCGTTCCTGCTATGGGCACTGTGGAAGAAGTGCCCACCTTTTTATCCCTTGAAAGGCCCTCAAGGCACCAAACCATTAAGTAGCTCCTCCCACATTTTTCCCGCTCTTTTCTGAGCTTGCTTGGTGAAGATTTTGAAAGTATAGAGAGATGGTTTTCTGTAGTGGGGATATTGCAACAATTGCTCACCTAACATGGAAGCACTTACTAACTAAAGAAAAATAGAAAGAACTCCTGTTAGGTGAACACCTGATGCTCAAATGCAATCCATCCCTAAATATTTTACCATGTACTTCCAGAGTTGTTGTTTATTTCACAGAACTTCAAACTCAAAAGGTAAGCACTTACAAGCTTGAAGCTGTATTTCTGTGAGGTTCCAAGGCATCTGAAATTCAAAACTGCAATGTTCAGCCAAAGGGTCTGCATCCCTGTTCTTGTCTGAGGCTGGTATGGGCACTGTGGAAGAAGTTATAGCCTTTTTATCCCTTGAAAGTCCCTGAAGGCACCAAACCATTAAGAAGCTCCTCCCACATTTTTCCCGCTCTTTTCTGAGCTTGCTTGGTGAATATTTTGAAAGTATAGAGGGATGGTTTTCTGTAGTGGAGATAATGCAACAATTGCTCACCTAACATGGAAGCACTTACTAACTAAAGAAAAATAGAAAGAACTCCTGTTAGGTGAGCACCTGATGCTCAAATGCAATTATTCTCTAAATATTATAACATACACTTCCAGAGCTGTTGTTTATTTCACAGAACTTCAAACTCAAAAGGTAAGCACTTATAACCATGAAGCTGTATTTCTATGAGGTTTCAAGACATCTGAAATTCAAAACTGCAATGTTCAGCCAGTTGGCCTGCATCACTGTTGTCATCCGAGGCCGTTCCTGCTATGGGCACTGTGGAGAAGGGCCCACCTTTTTATCCCTTGAAAGGCCCTCAAGGCACCAGACCATTAAGTAGCTCCTCCCACATTTTTCCCGCTCTTTTCTGAGGTTGCTTGGTGAAGATTTTGAAAGTATAGAGAGATGTTTTTCTGTAGTGGGGATATTGCAACAATTGCTCACCTAACATGAAAGCACTTACTAACTAAAGAAAAATAGAAAGAACTCCTGTTAGGTGAACACCTGATGCTCAAATGCAATCCATCCCTAAATATTATACCATGTACTTCCAGAGTTGTTGTTTATTTCACAGAACTTCAAACTCAAAAGGTAAGCACTTACAAGCTTGAAGCTGTATTTCTATGAGGTTTCAAGGCATCTGAAATTCAAAACTGCAATGTTCAGCCAAAGGGTCTGCATCCCTGTTCTTGTCAGAGGCTGTTTCTGGTATGGGCACTGTGGAATAAGTGCTTGCCTTTTTATCCCTTGAAAGGCCCTGAAGGCACCAAACCATTAAGTAGCTCCTCCCACATTTTTCCCGCTCTTTTCTGAGCTTGCTTGGTGAAGATTTTGAAAGTATAGAGAGATGGTTTTCTGTAGTGGGGATATTGCAACAATTGCTCACCTAACATGGAAGCACTTACTAACTAAAGAACAATAGAAAGAACTCCTGTTAGGTGAACACCTGATGCTCAAATGCAATCCATCCCTAAATATTATACCATGTACTTCCAGAGTTGTTGTTTATTTCACAGAACTTCAAACTCAAAAGGTAAGCACTTACAAGCTTGAAGCTGTATTTCTATGAGGTTTCAAGACATCTGAAATTCAAAACTGCAATGTTCAGCCAAAGGGTCTGCATCCCTGTTCTTGTCTGAGGCTGTTCCTGGTATGGGCACTGTGGAAGAAGTTCTAGCCTTTTTATCCCTTGAAAGTCCCTGAAGGCACCAAACCATTAAGAAGCTCCTCCCACATTTTTCCCGCTCTTTTCTGAGCTTGCTTGGTGAAGATTTTGAAAGTATAGAGAGATGGTTTTCTGTAGTGGAGATATTGCAACAATTGCTCACCTAACATGGAAGCACTTACTAACTAAAGAAAAATAGAAATAACTCCTGTTAGGTGAGCACCTGATGTTCAAATGCAACCCATCCCTAAATATTATACCATGTACTTCCAGAGTTGTTGTTTATTTCACAGAACTTCAAACTCAAAAGGTAAGCACTTATAACCATGAAGCTGTATTTCTATGAGGTTTCAAGACATCTGAAATTCAAAACTGCAATGTTCAGCCAGTTGGCCTGCATCACTGTTGTCATCCGAGGCCGTTCCTGCTATGGGCACTGTGGAGAAGGGCCCACCTTTTTATCCCTTGAAAGGCCCTCAAGGCACCAGACCATTAAGTAGCGCCTCCCACATTTTTCCCGCTCTTTTCTGAGGTTGCTTGGTGAAGATTTTGAAAGTATAGAGAGATGGTTTTCTGTAGTGGGGATATTGCAACAATTGCTCACCTAACATGGAAGCACTTACTAACTAAAGAAAAATAGAAAGAACTCCTGTTAGGTGAACACCCGATGCTCAAATGCAATCCATCCCTAAATATTATACCATGTACTTCCAGAGTTGTTTATTTCACAGAACTTCAAACTCAAAAGGTAAGCACTTACAAGCTTGAAGCTGTATTTCTATGAGGTTTCAAGGCATCTGAAATTCAAAACTGCAATGTTCAGCCAAAGGGTCTGCATCCCTGTTCTTGTCAGAGGCTGTTTCTGGTATGGGCACTGTGGAATAAGTGCTCGCCTTTTTATCCCTTGAAAGGCCCTGAAGGCACCAAACCATTAAGTAGCTCCTCCCACATTTTTCCCGCTCTTTTCTGAGCTTGCTTGGTGAAGATTTTGAAAGTATAGAGAGATGGTTTTCTGTAGTGGGGATATTGCAACAATTGCTCACCTAACATGGAAGCACTTACTAACTAAAGAAAAATAGAAAGAACTCCTGTTAGGTGAACACCTGATGCTCAAATGCAATCCATCCCTAAATATTATACCATGTACTTCCAGAGTTGTTGTTTATTTCACAGAACTTCAAACTCAAAAGGTAAGCACTTACAAGCTTGAAGCTGTATTTCTATGAGGTTTCAAGACATCTGAAATTCAAAACTGCAATGTTCAGCCAGTTGGCCTGCATCACTGTTCTCATCCGAGGCCGTTCCTGCTATGGGCACTGTGGAAGAAGTGCCCACCTTTTTATCCCTTGAAAGGCCCTCAAGGCACCAAACCATTAAGTAGCTCCTCCCACATTTTTCCCGCTCTTTTCTGAGCTTGCTTGGTGAAGATTTTGAAAGTATAGAGAGATGGTTTTCTGTAGTGGGGATATTGCAACAATTGCTCACCTAACATGGAAGCACTTACTAACTAAAGAAAAATAGAAAGAACTCCTGTTAGGTGAGCACCTGATGTTCAAATGCAATCCATCCGAAATATTATAACATACACTTCCAAAGTTGCTGTTTAGTTCACAGAACTTCAACCTCAAAAGGTAAGCACTTATAACAATGAAGCTGTATTTCTATGAGGTTTCAAGACATCTGAAATTCAAAACTGCAATGTTCAGCCAGTTGGCCTGCATCACTGTTCTCATCCGAGGCCGTTCCCGCTATGGGCACTGTGGAAGAAGTGCCCACCTTTTTATCCCTTGAAAGGCCCTCAAGGCACCAAACCATTAAGTAGCTCCTCCCACATTTTTCCCGCTCTTTTCTGAGCTTGCTTGGTGAAGATTTTGAAAGTATAGAGAGATGGTTTTCTGTAGTGGGGATATTGCAACAATTGCTCACCTAACATGGAAGCACTTACTAACTAAAGAAAAATAGAAAGAACTCCTGTTAGGTGAGCACCTGATGTTCAAATGCAATCCATCCGAAATATTATAACATACACTTCCAAAGTTGCTGTTTAGTTCACAGAACTTCAACCTCAAAAGGTAAGCACTTATAACAATGAAGCTGTATTTCTATGAGGTTTCAAGACATCTGAAATTCAAAACTGCAATGTTCAGCCAGTTGGCCTGCATCACTGTTCTCATCCGAGGCCGTTCCTGCTATGGGCACTGTGGAGAAGGGCCCACCTTTTTATCCCTTGAAAGCCCTCAAGGCACCAGACCATTAAGTAGCTCCTCCCACATTTTTCCCGCTCTTTTCTGAGGTTGCTTGGTGAAGATTTTGAAAGTATAGAGAGATGGTTTTCTGTAGTGGGGATATTGCAACAATTGCTCACCTAACATGGAAGCACTTACTAACTAAAGAAAAATAGAAAGAACTCCTGTTAGGTGAACACCTGATGCTCAAATGCAATCCATCCCTAAATATTATACCATGTACTTCCAGAGTTGTTGTTTATTTCACAGAACTTCAAACTCAAAAGGTAAGCACTTACAAGCTTGAAGCTGTATTTCTATGAGGTTTCAAGGCATCTGAAATTCAAAACTGCAATGTTCAGCCAAAGGGTCTGCATCCCTGTTCTTGTCAGAGGCTGTTTCTGGTATGGGCACTGTGGAATAAGTGCTCGCCTTTTTATCCCTTGAAAGGCCCTGAAGGCACCAAACCATTAAGTAGCTCCTCCCACATTTTTCCCGCTCTTTTCTGAGCTTGCTTGGTGAATATTTTGAAAGTATAGAGAGATGGTTTTCTGTAGTGGAGATATTGCAACAATTGCTCACCTAACATGGAAGCACTTACTAACTAAAGAAAAATAGAAAGAACTCCTGTTAGGTGAGCACCTGATGTTCAAATGCAACCCATCCCTAAATATTATACCATGTACTTCCAGAGTTGTTGTTTATTTCACAGAACTTCAAACTCAAAAGGTAAGCACTTACAACCATGAAGCTGTATTTCTATGAGGTTTCAAGATATCTGAAATTCAAAACTGCAATGTTCAGCCAGTTGGCCTGCATCACTGTTCTCATCCGAGGCCGTTCCTGCTATGGGCACTGTGGAAGAAGTGCCCACCTTGTTATGCCTTGAAAGGCACTCAAGGCACCAAACCATTAAGTAGCTCCTCCCACATTTTTCCCGCTCTTTTCCGAGCTTGCTTGGTGAAGATTTTGAAAGTATAGAGAGATGGTTTTCTGTAGTGGGGATAGTGCAACAATTGCTCACCTAACATAGAAGCACTTACTAACTAAAGAAAAATAGAAAGAACTCCTGTTAGGTGAACACCTGATGATCAAATGCAATCCATCCCTAAATAGTATACCATGTACTTCCAGAGTTGTTGTTTATTTCACAGAACTTCAAACTCAAAAGGTAAGCACTTATAACCATGAAGCTGTATTTCTATGAGGTTTCAAGACATCTGAAATTCAAAACTGCAATGTTCAGCCAGTTGGCCTGCATCACTGTTGTCATCCGAGGCCGTTCCTGCTATGGGCACTGTGGAGAAGTGCCCACCTTTTTATCCCTTGAAAGGACCTCAAGGCACCAGACCATTAAGTAGCTCCTCCCATATTTTTCCCGCTCTTTTCTGAGCTTGCTTGGTGAAGATTTTGAAAGTATAGAGAGATGGTTTTCTGTAGTGGAGATATTGCAACAATTGCTCACCTAACATGGAAGCACTTACTAACTAAAGAAAAATAGAAAGAACTCCTGTTAGGTGAACACCTGATGCTCAAATGCAATCCATCCCTAAATATTATACCATGTACTTCCAGAGTTGTTGTTTATTTCACAGAACTTCAAACTCAAAAGGTAAGCACTTACAAGCTTGAAGCTGTAATTCTATGAGGTTTCAAGGCATCTGAAATTCAAAACTGCAATGTTCAGCCAAAGGGTCTGCATCCCTGTTCTTGTCAGAGGCTGTTTCTGGTATGGGCACTGTGGAATAAGTGCTCGCCTTTTTATCCCTTGAAAGGCCCTGAAGGCACCAAACCATTAAGTAGCTCCTCCCACATTTTTCCCGCTCTTTTCTGAGCTTGCTTGGTGAAGATTTTGAAAGTATAGAGAGATGGTTTTCTGTAGTGGGGATATTGCAACAATTGCTCACCTAACATGGAAGCACTTACTAACTAAAGAAAAATAGAAAGAACTCCTGTTAGGTGAACACCTGATGCTCAAATGCAATCCATCCCTAAATATTTTACCATGTACTTCCAGAGTTGTTGTTTATTTCACAGAACTTCAAACTCAAAAGGTAAGCACTTACAAGCTTGAAGCTGTATTTCTGTGAGGTTCCAAGGCATCTGAAATTCAAAACTGCAATGTTCAGCCAAAGGGTCTGCATCCCTGTTCTTGTCTGAGGCTGGTATGGGCACTGTGGAAGAAGTTATAGCCTTTTTATCCCTTGAAAGTCCCTGAAGGCACCAAACCATTAAGAAGCTCCTCCCACATTTTTCCCGCTCTTTTCTGAGCTTGCTTGGTGAATATTTTGAAAGTATAGAGGGATGGTTTTCTGTAGTGGAGATAATGCAACAATTGCTCACCTAACATGGAAGCACTTACTAACTAAAGAAAAATAGAAAGAACTCCTGTTAGGTGAGCACCTGATGCTCAAATGCAATTATTCTCTAAATATTATAACATACACTTCCAGAGCTGTTGTTTATTTCACAGAACTTCAAACTCAAAAGGTAAGCACTTATAACCATGAAGCTGTATTTCTATGAGGTTTCAAGACATCTGAAATTCAAAACTGCAATGTTCAGCCAGTTGGCCTGCATCACTGTTGTCATCCGAGGCCGTTCCTGCCATGGGCACTGTGGAGAAGGGCCCACCTTTTTATCCCTTGAAAGGCCCTCAAGGCACCAGACCATTAAGTAGCTCCTCCCACATTTTTCCCGCTCTTTTCTGAGGTTGCTTGGTGAAGATTTTGAAAGTATAGAGAGATGTTTTTCTGTAGTGGGGATATTGCAACAATTGCTCACCTAACATGAAAGCACTTACTAACTAAAGAAAAATAGAAAGAACTCCTGTTAGGTGAACACCTGATGCTCAAATGCAATCCATCCCTAAATATTATACCATGTACTTCCAGAGTTGTTGTTTATTTCACAGAACTTCAAACTCAAAAGGTAAGCACTTACAAGCTTGAAGCTGTATTTCTATGAGGTTTCAAGACATCTGAAATTCAAAACTGCAATGTTCAGCCAGTTGGCCTGCATCACTGTTCTCATCCGAGGCCGTTCCTGCTATGGGCACTGTGGAAGAAGTGCCCACCTTTTTATCCCTTGAAAGGCCCTCAAGGCACCAAACCATTAAGTAGCTCCTCCCACATTTTTCCCGCTCTTTTCTGAGCTTGCTTGGTGAAGATTTTGAAAGTATAGAGAGATGGTTTTCTGTAGTGGGGATATTGCAACAATTGCTCACCTAACATGGAAGCACTTACTAACTAAAGAAAAATAGAAAGAACTCCTGTTAGGTGAGCACCTGATGTTCAAATGCAATCCATCCGAAATATTATAACATACACTTCCAAAGTTGCTGTTTAGTTCACAGAACTTCAACCTCAAAAGGTAAGCACTTATAACAATGAAGCTGTATTTCTATGAGGTTTCAAGACATCTGAAATTCAAAACTGCAATGTTCAGCCAGTTGGCCTGCATCACTGTTCTCATCCGAGGCCGTTCCCGCTATGGGCACTGTGGAAGAAGTGCCCACCTTTTTATCCCTTGAAAGGCCCTCAAGGCACCAAACCATTAAGTAGCTCCTCCCACATTTTTCCCGCTCTTTTCTGAGCTTGCTTGGTGAAGATTTTGAAAGTATAGAGAGATGGTTTTCTGTAGTGGGGATATTGCAACAATTGCTCACCTAACATGGAAGCACTTACTAACTAAAGAAAAATAGAAAGAACTCCTGTTAGGTGAGCACCTGATGTTCAAATGCAATCCATCCGAAATATTATAACATACACTTCCAAAGTTGCTGTTTAGTTCACAGAACTTCAACCTCAAAAGGTAAGCACTTATAACAATGAAGCTGTATTTCTATGAGGTTTCAAGACATCTGAAATTCAAAACTGCAATGTTCAGCCAGTTGGCCTGCATCACTGTTCTCATCCGAGGCCGTTCCTGCTATGGGCACTGTGGAGAAGGGCCCACCTTTTTATCCCTTGAAAGCCCTCAAGGCACCAGACCATTAAGTAGCTCCTCCCACATTTTTCCCGCTCTTTTCTGAGGTTGCTTGGTGAAGATTTTGAAAGTATAGAGAGATGGTTTTCTGTAGTGGGGATATTGCAACAATTGCTCACCTAACATGGAAGCACTTACTAACTAAAGAAAAATAGAAAGAACTCCTGTTAGGTGAACACCTGATGCTCAAATGCAATCCATCCCTAAATATTATACCATGTACTTCCAGAGTTGTTGTTTATTTCACAGAACTTCAAACTCAAAAGGTAAGCACTTACAAGCTTGAAGCTGTATTTCTATGAGGTTTCAAGGCATCTGAAATTCAAAACTGCAATGTTCAGCCAAAGGGTCTGCATCCCTGTTCTTGTCAGAGGCTGTTTCTGGTATGGGCACTGTGGAATAAGTGCTCGCCTTTTTATCCCTTGAAAGGCCCTGAAGGCACCAAACCATTAAGTAGCTCCTCCCACATTTTTCCCGCTCTTTTCTGAGCTTGCTTGGTGAATATTTTGAAAGTATAGAGAGATGGTTTTCTGTAGTGGAGATATTGCAACAATTGCTCACCTAACATGGAAGCACTTACTAACTAAAGAAAAATAGAAAGAACTCCTGTTAGGTGAGCACCTGATGTTCAAATGCAACCCATCCCTAAATATTATACCATGTACTTCCAGAGTTGTTGTTTATTTCACAGAACTTCAAACTCAAAAGGTAAGCACTTACAACCATGAAGCTGTATTTCTATGAGGTTTCAAGATATCTGAAATTCAAAACTGCAATGTTCAGCCAGTTGGCCTGCATCACTGTTCTCATCCGAGGCCGTTCCTGCTATGGGCACTGTGGAAGAAGTGCCCACCTTGTTATGCCTTGAAAGGCACTCAAGGCACCAAACCATTAAGTAGCTCCTCCCACATTTTTCCCGCTCTTTTCCGAGCTTGCTTGGTGAAGATTTTGAAAGTATAGAGAGATGGTTTTCTGTAGTGGGGATAGTGCAACAATTGCTCACCTAACATAGAAGCACTTACTAACTAAAGAAAAATAGAAAGAACTCCTGTTAGGTGAACACCTGATGATCAAATGCAATCCATCCCTAAATAGTATACCATGTACTTCCAGAGTTGTTGTTTATTTCACAGAACTTCAAACTCAAAAGGTAAGCACTTATAACCATGAAGCTGTATTTCTATGAGGTTTCAAGACATCTGAAATTCAAAACTGCAATGTTCAGCCAGTTGGCCTGCATCACTGTTGTCATCCGAGGCCGTTCCTGCTATGGGCACTGTGGAGAAGTGCCCACCTTTTTATCCCTTGAAAGGACCTCAAGGCACCAGACCATTAAGTAGCTCCTCCCATATTTTTCCCGCTCTTTTCTGAGCTTGCTTGGTGAAGATTTTGAAAGTATAGAGAGATGGTTTTCTGTAGTGGAGATATTGCAACAATTGCTCACCTAACATGGAAGCACTTACTAACTAAAGAAAAATAGAAAGAACTCCTGTTAGGTGAACACCTGATGCTCAAATGCAATCCATCCCTAAATATTATACCATGTACTTCCAGAGTTGTTGTTTATTTCACAGAACTTCAAACTCAAAAGGTAAGCACTTACAAGCTTGAAGCTGTAATTCTATGAGGTTTCAAGGCATCTGAAATTCAAAACTGCAATGTTCAGCCAAAGGGTCTGCATCCCTGTTCTTGTCAGAGGCTGTTTCTGGTATGGGCACTGTGGAATAAGTGCTCGCCTTTTTATCCCTTGAAAGGCCCTGAAGGCACCAAACCATTAAGTAGCTCCTCCCACATTTTTCCCGCTCTTTTCTGAGCTTGCTTGGTGAAGATTTTGAAAGTATAGAGAGATGGTTTTCTGTAGTGGGGATATTGCAACAATTGCTCACCTAACATGGAAGCACTTACTAACTAAAGAAAAATAGAAAGAACTCCTGTTAGGTGAACACCTGATGCTCAAATGCAATCCATCCCTAAATATTTTACCATGTACTTCCAGAGTTGTTGTTTATTTCACAGAACTTCAAACTCAAAAGGTAAGCACTTACAAGCTTGAAGCTGTATTTCTGTGAGGTTCCAAGGCATCTGAAATTCAAAACTGCAATGTTCAGCCAAAGGGTCTGCATCCCTGTTCTTGTCTGAGGCTGGTATGGGCACTGTGGAAGAAGTTATAGCCTTTTTATCCCTTGAAAGTCCCTGAAGGCACCAAACCATTAAGAAGCTCCTCCCACATTTTTCCCGCTCTTTTCTGAGCTTGCTTGGTGAATATTTTGAAAGTATAGAGGGATGGTTTTCTGTAGTGGAGATAATGCAACAATTGCTCACCTAACATGGAAGCACTTACTAACTAAAGAAAAATAGAAAGAACTCCTGTTAGGTGAGCACCTGATGCTCAAATGCAATTATTCTCTAAATATTATAACATACACTTCCAGAGCTGTTGTTTATTTCACAGAACTTCAAACTCAAAAGGTAAGCACTTATAACCATGAAGCTGTATTTCTATGAGGTTTCAAGACATCTGAAATTCAAAACTGCAATGTTCAGCCAGTTGGCCTGCATCACTGTTGTCATCCGAGGCCGTTCCTGCCATGGGCACTGTGGAGAAGGGCCCACCTTTTTATCCCTTGAAAGGCCCTCAAGGCACCAGACCATTAAGTAGCTCCTCCCACATTTTTCCCGCTCTTTTCTGAGCTTGCTTGGTGAAGATTTTGAAAGTATAGAGAGATGGTTTTCTGTAGTGGGGATATTGCAACAATTGCTCACCTAACATGGAAGCACTTACTAACTAAAGAACAATAGAAAGAACTCCTGTTAGGTGAACACCTGATGCTCAAATGCAATCCATCCCTAAATATTATACCATGTACTTCCAGAGTTGTTGTTTATTTCACAGAACTTCAAACTCAAAAGGTAAGCACTTACAAGCTTGAAGCTGTATTTCTATGAGGTTTCAAGACATCTGAAATTCAAAACTGCAATGTTCAGCCAAAGGGTCTGCATCCCTGTTCTTGTCTGAGGCTGTTCCTGGTATGGGCACTGTGGAAGAAGTTCTAGCCTTTTTATCCCTTGAAAGTCCCTGAAGGCACCAAACCATTAAGAAGCTCCTCCCACATTTTTCCCGCTCTTTTCTGAGCTTGCTTGGTGAAGATTTTGAAAGTATAGAGAGATGGTTTTCTGTAGTGGAGATATTGCAACAATTGCTCACCTAACATGGAAGCACTTACTAACTAAAGAAAAATAGAAATAACTCCTGTTAGGTGAGCACCTGATGTTCAAATGCAACCCATCCCTAAATATTATACCATGTACTTCCAGAGTTGTTGTTTATTTCACAGAACTTCAAACTCAAAAGGTAAGCACTTATAACCATGAAGCTGTATTTCTATGAGGTTTCAAGACATCTGAAATTCAAAACTGCAATGTTCAGCCAGTTGGCCTGCATCACTGTTGTCATCCGAGGCCGTTCCTGCTATGGGCACTGTGGAGAAGGGCCCACCTTTTTATCCCTTGAAAGGCCCTCAAGGCACCAGACCATTAAGTAGCGCCTCCCACATTTTTCCCGCTCTTTTCTGAGGTTGCTTGGTGAAGATTTTGAAAGTATAGAGAGATGGTTTTCTGTAGTGGGGATATTGCAACAATTGCTCACCTAACATGGAAGCACTTACTAACTAAAGAAAAATAGAAAGAACTCCTGTTAGGTGAACACCCGATGCTCAAATGCAATCCATCCCTAAATATTATACCATGTACTTCCAGAGTTGTTTATTTCACAGAACTTCAAACTCAAAAGGTAAGCACTTACAAGCTTGAAGCTGTATTTCTATGAGGTTTCAAGGCATCTGAAATTCAAAACTGCAATGTTCAGCCAAAGGGTCTGCATCCCTGTTCTTGTCAGAGGCTGTTTCTGGTATGGGCACTGTGGAATAAGTGCTCGCCTTTTTATCCCTTGAAAGGCCCTGAAGGCACCAAACCATTAAGTAGCTCCTCCCACATTTTTCCCGCTCTTTTCTGAGCTTGCTTGGTGAAGATTTTGAAAGTATAGAGAGATGGTTTTCTGTAGTGGGGATATTGCAACAATTGCTCACCTAACATGGAAGCACTTACTAACTAAAGAAAAATAGAAAGAACTCCTGTTAGGTGAACACCTGATGCTCAAATGCAATCCATCCCTAAATATTATACCATGTACTTCCAGAGTTGTTGTTTATTTCACAGAACTTCAAACTCAAAAGGTAAGCACTTACAAGCTTGAAGCTGTATTTCTATGAGGTTTCAAGACATCTGAAATTCAAAACTGCAATGTTCAGCCAGTTGGCCTGCATCACTGTTCTCATCCGAGGCCGTTCCTGCTATGGGCACTGTGGAAGAAGTGCCCACCTTTTTATCCCTTGAAAGGCCCTCAAGGCACCAAACCATTAAGTAGCTCCTCCCACATTTTTCCCGCTCTTTTCTGAGCTTGCTTGGTGAAGATTTTGAAAGTATAGAGAGATGGTTTTCTGTAGTGGGGATATTGCAACAATTGCTCACCTAACATGGAAGCACTTACTAACTAAAGAAAAATAGAAAGAACTCCTGTTAGGTGAGCACCTGATGTTCAAATGCAATCCATCCGAAATATTATAACATACACTTCCAAAGTTGCTGTTTAGTTCACAGAACTTCAACCTCAAAAGGTAAGCACTTATAACAATGAAGCTGTATTTCTATGAGGTTTCAAGACATCTGAAATTCAAAACTGCAATGTTCAGCCAGTTGGCCTGCATCACTGTTCTCATCCGAGGCCGTTCCCGCTATGGGCACTGTGGAAGAAGTGCCCACCTTTTTATCCCTTGAAAGGCCCTCAAGGCACCAAACCATTAAGTAGCTCCTCCCACATTTTTCCCGCTCTTTTCTGAGCTTGCTTGGTGAAGATTTTGAAAGTATAGAGAGATGGTTTTCTGTAGTGGGGATATTGCAACAATTGCTCACCTAACATGGAAGCACTTACTAACTAAAGAAAAAGTAGAAAGAACTCCTGTTAGGTGAGCACCTGATGTTCAAATGCAATCCATCCGAAATATTATAACATACACTTCCAAAGTTGCTGTTTAGTTCACAGAACTTCAACCTCAAAAGGTAAGCACTTATAACAATGAAGCTGTATTTCTATGAGGTTTCAAGACATCTGAAATTCAAAACTGCAATGTTCAGCCAGTTGGCCTGCATCACTGTTCTCATCCGAGGCCGTTCCTGCTATGGGCACTGTGGAAGAAGTGCCCACCTTTTTATCCCTTGAAAGGCCCTCAAGGCACCAAACCATTAAGTAGCTCCTCCCACATTTTTCCCGCTCTTTTCTGAGCTTGCTTGGTGAAGATTTTGAAAGTATAGAGAGATGGTTTTCTGTAGTAGAGATATTGCAACAATTGCTCACCTAACATGGAAGCACTTACTAACTAAAGAAAAATAGAAAGAACTCCTGTTAGGTGAACACCTGATGCTCAAATGCAATCCATCCCTAAATATTATACCATGTACTTCCAGAGTTGTTGTTTATTTCACAGAACTTCAAACTCAAAAGGTAAGCACTTACAAGCTTGAAGCTGTATTTCTATGAGGTTTCAAGACATCTGAAATTCAAAACTGCAATGTTCAGCCAGTTGGCCTGCATCACTGTTCTCATCCGAGGCCGTTCCTGCTATGGGCACTGTGGAAGAAGTGCCCACCTTTTTATCCCTTGAAAGGCCCTCAAGGCACCAAACCATTAAGTAGCTCCTCCCACATTTTTCCCGCTCTTTTCTGAGCTTGCTTGGTGAAGATTTTGAAAGTATAGAGAGATGGTTTTCTGTAGTGGGGATATTGCAACAATTGCTCACCTAACATGGAAGCACTTACTAACTAAAGAAAAATAGAAAGAACTCCTGTTAGGTGAGCACCTGATGTTCAAATGCAATTAATCCTAAATATTATAACATACACTTCCAAAGTTGCTGTTTAGTTCACAGAACTTCAACCTCAAAAGGTAAGCACTTATAACCATGAAGCTGTATTTCTATGAGGTTTCAAGACATCTGAAATTCAAAACTGCAATGTTCAGCCAATGGGTCTGCATCCCTGTTCTTGTCTGAGGCTGTTCCTGTTATGGGCACTGTGGAAGAAGTGCTCACCTTTTTATCCCTTGAAAGGCCCTGAAGGCACCAAACCATTAAGTAGCGCCTCCCACATTTTTCCCGGTCTTTTCTGAGCTTGCTTGGTGAAGATTTTGAAAGTATAGAGAGATGGTTTTCTGTAGTGGGGATATTGCAACAATTGCTCACCTAACATGGAAGCACTTACTAACTAAAGAAAAATAGAAAGAACTCCTGTTAGGTGAGCACCTGATGTTCAAATGCAATCCATCCTAAATATTATAACATACACTTCCAAAGTTGCTGTTTAGTTCACAGAACTTCAACCTCAAAAGGTAAGCACTTATAACCATGAAGCTGTATTTCTATGAGGTTTCAAGACATCTGAAATTCAAAACTGCAATGTTCAGCCAATGGGTCTGCATCCCTGTTCTTGTCTGAGGCTGTTCCTGTTATGGGCACTGTGGAAGAAGTGCTCACCTTTTTATCCCTTGAAAGGCCCTGAAGGCACCAAAACATTAAGTAGCTCCTCCCACATTTTTCCCGCTCTTTTCTGAGCTTGATTGGTGAAGATTTTGAAAGTATAGAGAGATGGTTTTCTGTAGTGGGGATATTGCAACAATTGCTCACCTAACATGGAAGCACTTACTAACTAAAGAAAAATAGAAAGAACTCCTGTTAGGTTAGCACCTGATGCTCAAATGCAATTATTCTCTAAATATTATAACATACACTTCCAGAGCTGTTGTTTAGTTAACAGAGTTGTTGTTTATTTCACAGAACTTCAAACTCAAAAGGTAAGCACTTACAAGCTTGAAGCTGTATTTCTATGAGGTTTCAAGGCATCTGAAATTCAAAACTGAAATGTTCAGCCAAAGGGTCTGCATCCCTGTTCTTATCAGAGGCTGTTTCTGGTATGGGCACTGTGGAAGAAGTGCCCACCTTTTTATCCCTTGAAAGGCCCTCAAGGCACCAAACCATTAAGTAGCTCCTCCCACATTTTTCCCGCTCTTTTCCGAGCTTGCTTGGTGAAGATTTTGAAAGTATAGAGAGATGGTTTTCTGTAGTGGGGATAGTGCAACAATTGCTCACCTAACATAGAAGCACTTACTAACTAAAGAAAAATAGAAAGAACTCCTGTTAGGTGAACAACTGATGCTCAAATGCAATCCATCCCTAAATAGTATACCATGTACTTCCAGAGTTGTTGTTTATTTCACAGAACTTCAAACTCAAAAGGTAAGCACTTATAACCATGAAGCTGTATTTCTATGAGGTTTCAAGACATCTGAAATTCAAAACTGCAATGTTCAGCCAGTTGGCCTGCATCACTGTTGTCATCCGAGGCCGTTCCTGCTATGGGCACTGTGGAGAAGGGCCCACCTTTTTATCCCTTGAAAGGCCCTCAAGGCACCAGACCATTAAGTAGCTCCTCCCACATTTTTCCCGCTCTTTTCTGGGGTTGCTTGGTGAAGATTTTGAAAGTATAGAGAGATGTTTTTCTGTAGTGGGGATATTGCAACAATTGCTCACCTAACATGAAAGCACTTACTAACTAAAGAAAAATAGAAAGAACTCCTGTTAGGTGAACACCCGATGCTCAAATGCAATCCATCCCTAAATATTATACCATGTACTTCCAGAGTTGTTTATTTCACAGAACTTCAAACTCAAAAGGTAAGCACTTACAAGCTTGAAGCTGTATTTCTATGAGGTTTCAAGGCATCTGAAATTCAAAACTGCAATGTTCAGCCAAAGGGTCTGCATCCCTGTTCTTGTCAGAGGCTGTTTCTGGTATGGGCACTGTGGAATAAGTGCTCGCCTTTTTATCCCTTGAAAGGCCCTGAAGGCACCAAACCATTAAGTAGCTCCTCCCACATTTTTCCCGCTCTTTTCTGAGCTTGCTTGGTGAAGATTTTGAAAGTATAGAGAGATGGTTTTCTGTAGTGGGGATATTGCAACAATTGCTCACCTAACATGGAAGCACTTACTAACTAAAGAAAAATAGAAAGAACTCCTGTTAGGTGAACACCTGATGCTCAAATGCAATCCATCCCTAAATATTATACCATGTACTTCCAGAGTTGTTGTTTATTTCACAGAACTTCAAACTCAAAAGGTAAGCACTTACAAGCTTGAAGCTGTATTTCTATGAGGTTTCAAGACATCTGAAATTCAAAACTGCAATGTTCAGCCAGTTGGCCTGCATCACTGTTCTCATCCGAGGCCGTTCCTGCTATGGGCACTGTGGAAGAAGTGCCCACCTTTTTATCCCTTGAAAGGCCCTCAAGGCACCAAACCATTAAGTAGCTCCTCCCACATTTTTCCCGCTCTTTTCTGAGCTTGCTTGGTGAAGATTTTGAAAGTATAGAGAGATGGTTTTCTGTAGTGGGGATATTGCAACAATTGCTCACCTAACATGGAAGCACTTACTAACTAAAGAAAAATAGAAAGAACTCCTGTTAGGTGAGCACCTGATGTTCAAATGCAATCCATCCGAAATATTATAACATACACTTCCAAAGTTGCTGTTTAGTTCACAGAACTTCAACCTCAAAAGGTAAGCACTTATAACAATGAAGCTGTATTTCTATGAGGTTTCAAGACATCTGAAATTCAAAACTGCAATGTTCAGCCAGTTGGCCTGCATCACTGTTCTCATCCGAGGCCGTTCCCGCTATGGGCACTGTGGAAGAAGTGCCCACCTTTTTATCCCTTGAAAGGCCCTCAAGGCACCAAACCATTAAGTAGCTCCTCCCACATTTTTCCCGCTCTTTTCTGAGCTTGCTTGGTGAAGATTTTGAAAGTATAGAGAGATGGTTTTCTGTAGTGGGGATATTGCAACAATTGCTCACCTAACATGGAAGCACTTACTAACTAAAGAAAAATAGAAAGAACTCCTGTTAGGTGAGCACCTGATGTTCAAATGCAATCCATCCGAAATATTATAACATACACTTCCAAAGTTGCTGTTTAGTTCACAGAACTTCAACCTCAAAAGGTAAGCACTTATAACAATGAAGCTGTATTTCTATGAGGTTTCAAGACATCTGAAATTCAAAACTGCAATGTTCAGCCAGTTGGCCTGCATCACTGTTCTCATCCGAGGCCGTTCCTGCTATGGGCACTGTGGAAGAAGTGCCCACCTTTTTATCCCTTGAAAGGCCCTCAAGGCACCAAACCATTAAGTAGCTCCTCCCACATTTTTCCCGCTCTTTTCTGAGCTTGCTTGGTGAAGATTTTGAAAGTATAGAGAGATGGTTTTCTGTAGTAGAGATATTGCAACAATTGCTCACCTAACATGGAAGCACTTACTAACTAAAGAAAAATAGAAAGAACTCCTGTTAGGTGAACACCTGATGCTCAAATGCAATCCATCCCTAAATATTATACCATGTACTTCCAGAGTTGTTGTTTATTTCACAGAACTTCAAACTCAAAAGGTAAGCACTTACAAGCTTGAAGCTGTATTTCTATGAGGTTTCAAGACATCTGAAATTCAAAACTGCAATGTTCAGCCAGTTGGCCTGCATCACTGTTCTCATCCGAGGCCGTTCCTGCTATGGGCACTGTGGAAGAAGTGCCCACCTTTTTATCCCTTGAAAGGCCCTCAAGGCACCAAACCATTAAGTAGCTCCTCCCACATTTTTCCCGCTCTTTTCTGAGCTTGCTTGGTGAAGATTTTGAAAGTATAGAGAGATGGTTTTCTGTAGTGGGGATATTGCAACAATTGCTCACCTAACATGGAAGCACTTACTAACTAAAGAAAAATAGAAAGAACTCCTGTTAGGTGAGCACCTGATGTTCAAATGCAATTAATCCTAAATATTATAACATACACTTCCAAAGTTGCTGTTTAGTTCACAGAACTTCAACCTCAAAAGGTAAGCACTTATAACCATGAAGCTGTATTTCTATGAGGTTTCAAGACATCTGAAATTCAAAACTGCAATGTTCAGCCAATGGGTCTGCATCCCTGTTCTTGTCTGAGGCTGTTCCTGTTATGGGCACTGTGGAAGAAGTGCTCACCTTTTTATCCCTTGAAAGGCCCTGAAGGCACCAAACCATTAAGTAGCGCCTCCCACATTTTTCCCGCTCTTTTCTGAGCTTGCTTGGTGAAGATTTTGAAAGTATAGAGAGATGGTTTTCTGTAGTGGGGATATTGCAACAATTGCTCACCTAACATGGAAGCACTTACTAACTAAAGAAAAATAGAAAGAACTCCTGTTAGGTGAGCACCTGATGTTCAAATGCAATCCATCCTAAATATTATAACATACACTTCCAAAGTTGCTGTTTAGTTCACAGAACTTCAACCTCAAAAGGTAAGCACTTATAACCATGAAGCTGTATTTCTATGAGGTTTCAAGACATCTGAAATTCAAAACTGCAATGTTCAGCCAATGGGTCTGCATCCCTGTTCTTGTCTGAGGCTGTTCCTGTTATGGGCACTGTGGAAGAAGTGCTCACCTTTTTATCCCTTGAAAGGCCCTGAAGGCACCAAAACATTAAGTAGCTCCTCCCACATTTTTCCCGCTCTTTTCTGAGCTTGATTGGTGAAGATTTTGAAAGTATAGAGAGATGGTTTTCTGTAGTGGGGATATTGCAACAATTGCTCACCTAACATGGAAGCACTTACTAACTAAAGAAAAATAGAAAGAACTCCTGTTAGGTTAGCACCTGATGCTCAAATGCAATTATTCTCTAAATATTATAACATACACTTCCAGAGCTGTTGTTTAGTTAACAGAGTTGTTGTTTATTTCACAGAACTTCAAACTCAAAAGGTAAGCACTTACAAGCTTGAAGCTGTATTTCTATGAGGTTTCAAGGCATCTGAAATTCAAAACTGAAATGTTCAGCCAAAGGGTCTGCATCCCTGTTCTTATCAGAGGCTGTTTCTGGTATGGGCACTGTGGAAGAAGTGCCCACCTTTTTATCCCTTGAAAGGCCCTCAAGGCACCAAACCATTAAGTAGCTCCTCCCACATTTTTCCCGCTCTTTTCCGAGCTTGCTTGGTGAAGATTTTGAAAGTATAGAGAGATGGTTTTCTGTAGTGGGGATAGTGCAACAATTGCTCACCTAACATAGAAGCACTTACTAACTAAAGAAAAATAGAAAGAACTCCTGTTAGGTGAACAACTGATGCTCAAATGCAATCCATCCCTAAATAGTATACCATGTACTTCCAGAGTTGTTGTTTATTTCACAGAACTTCAAACTCAAAAGGTAAGCACTTATAACCATGAAGCTGTATTTCTATGAGGTTTCAAGACATCTGAAATTCAAAACTGCAATGTTCAGCCAGTTGGCCTGCATCACTGTTGTCATCCGAGGCCGTTCCTGCTATGGGCACTGTGGAGAAGGGCCCACCTTTTTATCCCTTGAAAGCCCTCAAGGCACCAGACCATTAAGTAGCTCCTCCCACATTTTTCCCGCTCTTTTCTGAGGTTGCTTGGTGAAGATTTTGAAAGTATAGAGAGATGTTTTTCTGTAGTGGGGATATTGCAACAATTGCTCACCTAACATGGAAGCACTTACTAACTAAAGAAAAATAGAAAGAACTCCTGTTAGGTGAACACCTGATGCTCAAATGCAATCCATCCCTAAATATTATACCATGTACTTCCAGAGTTGTTGTTTATTTCACAGAACTTCAAACTCAAAAGGTAAGCACTTACAAGCTTGAAGCTGTATTTCTATGAGGTTTCAAGGCATCTGAAATTCAAAACTGCAATGTTCAGCCAAAGGGTCTGCATCCCTGTTCTTGTCAGAGGCTGTTTCTGGTATGGGCACTGTGGAATAAGTGCTCGCCTTTTTATCCCTTGAAAGGCCCTGAAGGCACCAAACCATTAAGTAGCTCCTCCCACATTTTTCCCGCTCTTTTCTGAGCTTGCTTGGTGAATATTTTGAAAGTATAGAGAGATGGTTTTCTGTAGTGGAGATATTGCAACAATTGCTCACCTAACATGGAAGCACTTACTAACTAAAGAAAAATAGAAAGAACTCCTGTTAGGTGAGCACCTGATGTTCAAATGCAACCCATCCCTAAATATTATACCATGTACTTCCAGAGTTGTTGTTTATTTCACAGAACTTCAAACTCAAAAGGTAAGCACTTACAACCATGAAGCTGTATTTCTATGAGGTTTCAAGATATCTGAAATTCAAAACTGCAATGTTCAGCCAGTTGGCCTGCATCACTGTTCTCATCCGAGGCCGTTCCTGCTATGGGCACTGTGGAAGAAGTGCCCACCTTGTTATGCCTTGAAAGGCACTCAAGGCACCAAACCATTAAGTAGCTCCTCCCACATTTTTCCCGCTCTTTTCCGAGCTTGCTTGGTGAAGATTTTGAAAGTATAGAGAGATGGTTTTCTGTAGTGGGGATAGTGCAACAATTGCTCACCTAACATAGAAGCACTTACTAACTAAAGAAAAATAGAAAGAACTCCTGTTAGGTGAACACCTGATGATCAAATGCAATCCATCCCTAAATAGTATACCATGTACTTCCAGAGTTGTTGTTTATTTCACAGAACTTCAAACTCAAAAGGTAAGCACTTATAACCATGAAGCTGTATTTCTATGAGGTTTCAAGACATCTGAAATTCAAAACTGCAATGTTCAGCCAGTTGGCCTGCATCACTGTTGTCATCCGAGGCCGTTCCTGCTATGGGCACTGTGGAGAAGTGCCCACCTTTTTATCCCTTGAAAGGACCTCAAGGCACCAGACCATTAAGTAGCTCCTCCCATATTTTTCCCGCTCTTTTCTGAGCTTGCTTGGTGAAGATTTTGAAAGTATAGAGAGATGGTTTTCTGTAGTGGAGATATTGCAACAATTGCTCACCTAACATGGAAGCACTTACTAACTAAAGAAAAATAGAAAGAACTCCTGTTAGGTGAACACCTGATGCTCAAATGCAATCCATCCCTAAATATTATACCATGTACTTCCAGAGTTGTTGTTTATTTCACAGAACTTCAAACTCAAAAGGTAAGCACTTACAAGCTTGAAGCTGTAATTCTATGAGGTTTCAAGGCATCTGAAATTCAAAACTGCAATGTTCAGCCAAAGGGTCTGCATCCCTGTTCTTGTCAGAGGCTGTTTCTGGTATGGGCACTGTGGAATAAGTGCTCGCCTTTTTATCCCTTGAAAGGCCCTGAAGGCACCAAACCATTAAGTAGCTCCTCCCACATTTTTCCCGCTCTTTTCTGAGCTTGCTTGGTGAAGATTTTGAAAGTATAGAGAGATGGTTTTCTGTAGTGGGGATATTGCAACAATTGCTCACCTAACATGGAAGCACTTACTAACTAAAGAAAAATAGAAAGAACTCCTGTTAGGTGAACACCTGATGCTCAAATGCAATCCATCCCTAAATATTTTACCATGTACTTCCAGAGTTGTTGTTTATTTCACAGAACTTCAAACTCAAAAGGTAAGCACTTACAAGCTTGAAGCTGTATTTCTGTGAGGTTCCAAGGCATCTGAAATTCAAAACTGCAATGTTCAGCCAAAGGGTCTGCATCCCTGTTCTTGTCTGAGGCTGGTATGGGCACTGTGGAAGAAGTTATAGCCTTTTTATCCCTTGAAAGTCCCTGAAGGCACCAAACCATTAAGAAGCTCCTCCCACATTTTTCCCGCTCTTTTCTGAGCTTGCTTGGTGAATATTTTGAAAGTATAGAGGGATGGTTTTCTGTAGTGGAGATAATGCAACAATTGCTCACCTAACATGGAAGCACTTACTAACTAAAGAAAAATAGAAAGAACTCCTGTTAGGTGAGCACCTGATGCTCAAATGCAATTATTCTCTAAATATTATAACATACACTTCCAGAGCTGTTGTTTATTTCACAGAACTTCAAACTCAAAAGGTAAGCACTTATAACCATGAAGCTGTATTTCTATGAGGTTTCAAGACATCTGAAATTCAAAACTGCAATGTTCAGCCAGTTGGCCTGCATCACTGTTGTCATCCGAGGCCGTTCCTGCCATGGGCACTGTGGAGAAGGGCCCACCTTTTTATCCCTTGAAAGGCCCTCAAGGCACCAGACCATTAAGTAGCTCCTCCCACATTTTTCCCGCTCTTTTCTGAGCTTGCTTGGTGAAGATTTTGAAAGTATAGAGAGATGGTTTTCTGTAGTGGGGATATTGCAACAATTGCTCACCTAACATGGAAGCACTTACTAACTAAAGAACAATAGAAAGAACTCCTGTTAGGTGAACACCTGATGCTCAAATGCAATCCATCCCTAAATATTATACCATGTACTTCCAGAGTTGTTGTTTATTTCACAGAACTTCAAACTCAAAAGGTAAGCACTTACAAGCTTGAAGCTGTATTTCTATGAGGTTTCAAGACATCTGAAATTCAAAACTGCAATGTTCAGCCAAAGGGTCTGCATCCCTGTTCTTGTCTGAGGCTGTTCCTGGTATGGGCACTGTGGAAGAAGTTCTAGCCTTTTTATCCCTTGAAAGTCCCTGAAGGCACCAAACCATTAAGAAGCTCCTCCCACATTTTTCCCGCTCTTTTCTGAGCTTGCTTGGTGAAGATTTTGAAAGTATAGAGAGATGGTTTTCTGTAGTGGAGATATTGCAACAATTGCTCACCTAACATGGAAGCACTTACTAACTAAAGAAAAATAGAAATAACTCCTGTTAGGTGAGCACCTGATGTTCAAATGCAACCCATCCCTAAATATTATACCATGTACTTCCAGAGTTGTTGTTTATTTCACAGAACTTCAAACTCAAAAGGTAAGCACTTATAACCATGAAGCTGTATTTCTATGAGGTTTCAAGACATCTGAAATTCAAAACTGCAATGTTCAGCCAGTTGGCCTGCATCACTGTTGTCATCCGAGGCCGTTCCTGCTATGGGCACTGTGGAGAAGGGCCCACCTTTTTATCCCTTGAAAGGCCCTCAAGGCACCAGACCATTAAGTAGCGCCTCCCACATTTTTCCCGCTCTTTTCTGAGGTTGCTTGGTGAAGATTTTGAAAGTATAGAGAGATGGTTTTCTGTAGTGGGGATATTGCAACAATTGCTCACCTAACATGGAAGCACTTACTAACTAAAGAAAAATAGAAAGAACTCCTGTTAGGTGAACACCCGATGCTCAAATGCAATCCATCCCTAAATATTATACCATGTACTTCCAGAGTTGTTTATTTCACAGAACTTCAAACTCAAAAGGTAAGCACTTACAAGCTTGAAGCTGTATTTCTATGAGGTTTCAAGGCATCTGAAATTCAAAACTGCAATGTTCAGCCAAAGGGTCTGCATCCCTGTTCTTGTCAGAGGCTGTTTCTGGTATGGGCACTGTGGAATAAGTGCTCGCCTTTTTATCCCTTGAAAGGCCCTGAAGGCACCAAACCATTAAGTAGCTCCTCCCACATTTTTCCCGCTCTTTTCTGAGCTTGCTTGGTGAAGATTTTGAAAGTATAGAGAGATGGTTTTCTGTAGTGGGGATATTGCAACAATTGCTCACCTAACATGGAAGCACTTACTAACTAAAGAAAAATAGAAAGAACTCCTGTTAGGTGAACACCTGATGCTCAAATGCAATCCATCCCTAAATATTATACCATGTACTTCCAGAGTTGTTGTTTATTTCACAGAACTTCAAACTCAAAAGGTAAGCACTTACAAGCTTGAAGCTGTATTTCTATGAGGTTTCAAGACATCTGAAATTCAAAACTGCAATGTTCAGCCAGTTGGCCTGCATCACTGTTCTCATCCGAGGCCGTTCCTGCTATGGGCACTGTGGAAGAAGTGCCCACCTTTTTATCCCTTGAAAGGCCCTCAAGGCACCAAACCATTAAGTAGCTCCTCCCACATTTTTCCCGCTCTTTTCTGAGCTTGCTTGGTGAAGATTTTGAAAGTATAGAGAGATGGTTTTCTGTAGTGGGGATATTGCAACAATTGCTCACCTAACATGGAAGCACTTACTAACTAAAGAAAAATAGAAAGAACTCCTGTTAGGTGAGCACCTGATGTTCAAATGCAATCCATCCGAAATATTATAACATACACTTCCAAAGTTGCTGTTTAGTTCACAGAACTTCAACCTCAAAAGGTAAGCACTTATAACAATGAAGCTGTATTTCTATGAGGTTTCAAGACATCTGAAATTCAAAACTGCAATGTTCAGCCAGTTGGCCTGCATCACTGTTCTCATCCGAGGCCGTTCCCGCTATGGGCACTGTGGAAGAAGTGCCCACCTTTTTATCCCTTGAAAGGCCCTCAAGGCACCAAACCATTAAGTAGCTCCTCCCACATTTTTCCCGCTCTTTTCTGAGCTTGCTTGGTGAAGATTTTGAAAGTATAGAGAGATGGTTTTCTGTAGTGGGGATATTGCAACAATTGCTCACCTAACATGGAAGCACTTACTAACTAAAGAAAAATAGAAAGAACTCCTGTTAGGTGAGCACCTGATGTTCAAATGCAATCCATCCGAAATATTATAACATACACTTCCAAAGTTGCTGTTTAGTTCACAGAACTTCAACCTCAAAAGGTAAGCACTTATAACAATGAAGCTGTATTTCTATGAGGTTTCAAGACATCTGAAATTCAAAACTGCAATGTTCAGCCAGTTGGCCTGCATCACTGTTCTCATCCGAGGCCGTTCCTGCTATGGGCACTGTGGAAGAAGTGCCCACCTTTTTATCCCTTGAAAGGCCCTCAAGGCACCAAACCATTAAGTAGCTCCTCCCACATTTTTCCCGCTCTTTTCTGAGCTTGCTTGGTGAAGATTTTGAAAGTATAGAGAGATGGTTTTCTGTAGTAGAGATATTGCAACAATTGCTCACCTAACATGGAAGCACTTACTAACTAAAGAAAAATAGAAAGAACTCCTGTTAGGTGAACACCTGATGCTCAAATGCAATCCATCCCTAAATATTATACCATGTACTTCCAGAGTTGTTGTTTATTTCACAGAACTTCAAACTCAAAAGGTAAGCACTTACAAGCTTGAAGCTGTATTTCTATGAGGTTTCAAGACATCTGAAATTCAAAACTGCAATGTTCAGCCAGTTGGCCTGCATCACTGTTCTCATCCGAGGCCGTTCCTGCTATGGGCACTGTGGAAGAAGTGCCCACCTTTTTATCCCTTGAAAGGCCCTCAAGGCACCAAACCATTAAGTAGCTCCTCCCACATTTTTCCCGCTCTTTTCTGAGCTTGCTTGGTGAAGATTTTGAAAGTATAGAGAGATGGTTTTCTGTAGTGGGGATATTGCAACAATTGCTCACCTAACATGGAAGCACTTACTAACTAAAGAAAAATAGAAAGAACTCCTGTTAGGTGAGCACCTGATGTTCAAATGCAATTAATCCTAAATATTATAACATACACTTCCAAAGTTGCTGTTTAGTTCACAGAACTTCAACCTCAAAAGGTAAGCACTTATAACCATGAAGCTGTATTTCTATGAGGTTTCAAGACATCTGAAATTCAAAACTGCAATGTTCAGCCAATGGGTCTGCATCCCTGTTCTTGTCTGAGGCTGTTCCTGTTATGGGCACTGTGGAAGAAGTGCTCACCTTTTTATCCCTTGAAAGGCCCTGAAGGCACCAAACCATTAAGTAGCGCCTCCCACATTTTTCCCGCTCTTTTCTGAGCTTGCTTGGTGAAGATTTTGAAAGTATAGAGAGATGGTTTTCTGTAGTGGGGATATTGCAACAATTGCTCACCTAACATGGAAGCACTTACTAACTAAAGAAAAATAGAAAGAACTCCTGTTAGGTGAGCACCTGATGTTCAAATGCAATCCATCCTAAATATTATAACATACACTTCCAAAGTTGCTGTTTAGTTCACAGAACTTCAACCTCAAAAGGTAAGCACTTATAACCATGAAGCTGTATTTCTATGAGGTTTCAAGACATCTGAAATTCAAAACTGCAATGTTCAGCCAATGGGTCTGCATCCCTGTTCTTGTCTGAGGCTGTTCCTGTTATGGGCACTGTGGAAGAAGTGCTCACCTTTTTATCCCTTGAAAGGCCCTGAAGGCACCAAAACATTAAGTAGCTCCTCCCACATTTTTCCCGCTCTTTTCTGAGCTTGATTGGTGAAGATTTTGAAAGTATAGAGAGATGGTTTTCTGTAGTGGGGATATTGCAACAATTGCTCACCTAACATGGAAGCACTTACTAACTAAAGAAAAATAGAAAGAACTCCTGTTAGGTTAGCACCTGATGCTCAAATGCAATTATTCTCTAAATATTATAACATACACTTCCAGAGCTGTTGTTTAGTTAACAGAGTTGTTGTTTATTTCACAGAACTTCAAACTCAAAAGGTAAGCACTTACAAGCTTGAAGCTGTATTTCTATGAGGTTTCAAGGCATCTGAAATTCAAAACTGAAATGTTCAGCCAAAGGGTCTGCATCCCTGTTCTTATCAGAGGCTGTTTCTGGTATGGGCACTGTGGAAGAAGTGCCCACCTTTTTATCCCTTGAAAGGCCCTCAAGGCACCAAACCATTAAGTAGCTCCTCCCACATTTTTCCCGCTCTTTTCCGAGCTTGCTTGGTGAAGATTTTGAAAGTATAGAGAGATGGTTTTCTGTAGTGGGGATAGTGCAACAATTGCTCACCTAACATAGAAGCACTTACTAACTAAAGAAAAATAGAAAGAACTCCTGTTAGGTGAACAACTGATGCTCAAATGCAATCCATCCCTAAATAGTATACCATGTACTTCCAGAGTTGTTGTTTATTTCACAGAACTTCAAACTCAAAAGGTAAGCACTTATAACCATGAAGCTGTATTTCTATGAGGTTTCAAGACATCTGAAATTCAAAACTGCAATGTTCAGCCAGTTGGCCTGCATCACTGTTGTCATCCGAGGCCGTTCCTGCTATGGGCACTGTGGAGAAGGGCCCACCTTTTTATCCCTTGAAAGGCCCTCAAGGCACCAGACCATTAAGTAGCTCCTCCCACATTTTTCCCGCTCTTTTCTGGGGTTGCTTGGTGAAGATTTTGAAAGTATAGAGAGATGTTTTTCTGTAGTGGGGATATTGCAACAATTGCTCACCTAACATGAAAGCACTTACTAACTAAAGAAAAATAGAAAGAACTCCTGTTAGGTGAACACCCGATGCTCAAATGCAATCCATCCCTAAATATTATACCATGTACTTCCAGAGTTGTTTATTTCACAGAACTTCAAACTCAAAAGGTAAGCACTTACAAGCTTGAAGCTGTATTTCTATGAGGTTTCAAGGCATCTGAAATTCAAAACTGCAATGTTCAGCCAAAGGGTCTGCATCCCTGTTCTTGTCAGAGGCTGTTTCTGGTATGGGCACTGTGGAATAAGTGCTCGCCTTTTTATCCCTTGAAAGGCCCTGAAGGCACCAAACCATTAAGTAGCTCCTCCCACATTTTTCCCGCTCTTTTCTGAGCTTGCTTGGTGAAGATTTTGAAAGTATAGAGAGATGGTTTTCTGTAGTGGGGATATTGCAACAATTGCTCACCTAACATGGAAGCACTTACTAACTAAAGAAAAATAGAAAGAACTCCTGTTAGGTGAACACCTGATGCTCAAATGCAATCCATCCCTAAATATTATACCATGTACTTCCAGAGTTGTTGTTTATTTCACAGAACTTCAAACTCAAAAGGTAAGCACTTACAAGCTTGAAGCTGTATTTCTATGAGGTTTCAAGACATCTGAAATTCAAAACTGCAATGTTCAGCCAGTTGGCCTGCATCACTGTTCTCATCCGAGGCCGTTCCTGCTATGGGCACTGTGGAAGAAGTGCCCACCTTTTTATCCCTTGAAAGGCCCTCAAGGCACCAAACCATTAAGTAGCTCCTCCCACATTTTTCCCGCTCTTTTCTGAGCTTGCTTGGTGAAGATTTTGAAAGTATAGAGAGATGGTTTTCTGTAGTGGGGATATTGCAACAATTGCTCACCTAACATGGAAGCACTTACTAACTAAAGAAAAATAGAAAGAACTCCTGTTAGGTGAGCACCTGATGTTCAAATGCAATCCATCCGAAATATTATAACATACACTTCCAAAGTTGCTGTTTAGTTCACAGAACTTCAACCTCAAAAGGTAAGCACTTATAACAATGAAGCTGTATTTCTATGAGGTTTCAAGACATCTGAAATTCAAAACTGCAATGTTCAGCCAGTTGGCCTGCATCACTGTTCTCATCCGAGGCCGTTCCCGCTATGGGCACTGTGGAAGAAGTGCCCACCTTTTTATCCCTTGAAAGGCCCTCAAGGCACCAAACCATTAAGTAGCTCCTCCCACATTTTTCCCGCTCTTTTCTGAGCTTGCTTGGTGAAGATTTTGAAAGTATAGAGAGATGGTTTTCTGTAGTGGGGATATTGCAACAATTGCTCACCTAACATGGAAGCACTTACTAACTAAAGAAAAATAGAAAGAACTCCTGTTAGGTGAGCACCTGATGTTCAAATGCAATCCATCCGAAATATTATAACATACACTTCCAAAGTTGCTGTTTAGTTCACAGAACTTCAACCTCAAAAGGTAAGCACTTATAACAATGAAGCTGTATTTCTATGAGGTTTCAAGACATCTGAAATTCAAAACTGCAATGTTCAGCCAGTTGGCCTGCATCACTGTTCTCATCCGAGGCCGTTCCTGCTATGGGCACTGTGGAAGAAGTGCCCACCTTTTTATCCCTTGAAAGGCCCTCAAGGCACCAAACCATTAAGTAGCTCCTCCCACATTTTTCCCGCTCTTTTCTGAGCTTGCTTGGTGAAGATTTTGAAAGTATAGAGAGATGGTTTTCTGTAGTAGAGATATTGCAACAATTGCTCACCTAACATGGAAGCACTTACTAACTAAAGAAAAATAGAAAGAACTCCTGTTAGGTGAACACCTGATGCTCAAATGCAATCCATCCCTAAATATTATACCATGTACTTCCAGAGTTGTTGTTTATTTCACAGAACTTCAAACTCAAAAGGTAAGCACTTACAAGCTTGAAGCTGTATTTCTATGAGGTTTCAAGACATCTGAAATTCAAAACTGCAATGTTCAGCCAGTTGGCCTGCATCACTGTTCTCATCCGAGGCCGTTCCTGCTATGGGCACTGTGGAAGAAGTGCCCACCTTTTTATCCCTTGAAAGGCCCTCAAGGCACCAAACCATTAAGTAGCTCCTCCCACATTTTTCCCGCTCTTTTCTGAGCTTGCTTGGTGAAGATTTTGAAAGTATAGAGAGATGGTTTTCTGTAGTGGGGATATTGCAACAATTGCTCACCTAACATGGAAGCACTTACTAACTAAAGAAAAATAGAAAGAACTCCTGTTAGGTGAGCACCTGATGTTCAAATGCAATTAATCCTAAATATTATAACATACACTTCCAAAGTTGCTGTTTAGTTCACAGAACTTCAACCTCAAAAGGTAAGCACTTATAACCATGAAGCTGTATTTCTATGAGGTTTCAAGACATCTGAAATTCAAAACTGCAATGTTCAGCCAATGGGTCTGCATCCCTGTTCTTGTCTGAGGCTGTTCCTGTTATGGGCACTGTGGAAGAAGTGCTCACCTTTTTATCCCTTGAAAGGCCCTGAAGGCACCAAACCATTAAGTAGCGCCTCCCACATTTTTCCCGCTCTTTTCTGAGCTTGCTTGGTGAAGATTTTGAAAGTATAGAGAGATGGTTTTCTGTAGTGGGGATATTGCAACAATTGCTCACCTAACATGGAAGCACTTACTAACTAAAGAAAAATAGAAAGAACTCCTGTTAGGTGAGCACCTGATGTTCAAATGCAATCCATCCTAAATATTATAACATACACTTCCAAAGTTGCTGTTTAGTTCACAGAACTTCAACCTCAAAAGGTAAGCACTTATAACCATGAAGCTGTATTTCTATGAGGTTTCAAGACATCTGAAATTCAAAACTGCAATGTTCAGCCAATGGGTCTGCATCCCTGTTCTTGTCTGAGGCTGTTCCTGTTATGGGCACTGTGGAAGAAGTGCTCACCTTTTTATCCCTTGAAAGGCCCTGAAGGCACCAAAACATTAAGTAGCTCCTCCCACATTTTTCCCGCTCTTTTCTGAGCTTGATTGGTGAAGATTTTGAAAGTATAGAGAGATGGTTTTCTGTAGTGGGGATATTGCAACAATTGCTCACCTAACATGGAAGCACTTACTAACTAAAGAAAAATAGAAAGAACTCCTGTTAGGTTAGCACCTGATGCTCAAATGCAATTATTCTCTAAATATTATAACATACACTTCCAGAGCTGTTGTTTAGTTAACAGAGTTGTTGTTTATTTCACAGAACTTCAAACTCAAAAGGTAAGCACTTACAAGCTTGAAGCTGTATTTCTATGAGGTTTCAAGGCATCTGAAATTCAAAACTGAAATGTTCAGCCAAAGGGTCTGCATCCCTGTTCTTATCAGAGGCTGTTTCTGGTATGGGCACTGTGGAAGAAGTGCCCACCTTTTTATCCCTTGAAAGGCCCTCAAGGCACCAAACCATTAAGTAGCTCCTCCCACATTTTTCCCGCTCTTTTCCGAGCTTGCTTGGTGAAGATTTTGAAAGTATAGAGAGATGGTTTTCTGTAGTGGGGATAGTGCAACAATTGCTCACCTAACATAGAAGCACTTACTAACTAAAGAAAAATAGAAAGAACTCCTGTTAGGTGAACAACTGATGCTCAAATGCAATCCATCCCTAAATAGTATACCATGTACTTCCAGAGTTGTTGTTTATTTCACAGAACTTCAAACTCAAAAGGTAAGCACTTATAACCATGAAGCTGTATTTCTATGAGGTTTCAAGACATCTGAAATTCAAAACTGCAATGTTCAGCCAGTTGGCCTGCATCACTGTTGTCATCCGAGGCCGTTCCTGCTATGGGCACTGTGGAGAAGGGCCCACCTTTTTATCCCTTGAAAGGCCCTCAAGGCACCAGACCATTAAGTAGCTCCTCCCACATTTTTCCCGCTCTTTTCTGGGGTTGCTTGGTGAAGATTTTGAAAGTATAGAGAGATGTTTTTCTGTAGTGGGGATATTGCAACAATTGCTCACCTAACATGAAAGCACTTACTAACTAAAGAAAAATAGAAAGAACTCCTGTTAGGTGAACACCCGATGCTCAAATGCAATCCATCCCTAAATATTATACCATGTACTTCCAGAGTTGTTTATTTCACAGAACTTCAAACTCAAAAGGTAAGCACTTACAAGCTTGAAGCTGTATTTCTATGAGGTTTCAAGGCATCTGAAATTCAAAACTGCAATGTTCAGCCAAAGGGTCTGCATCCCTGTTCTTGTCAGAGGCTGTTTCTGGTATGGGCACTGTGGAATAAGTGCTCGCCTTTTTATCCCTTGAAAGGCCCTGAAGGCACCAAACCATTAAGTAGCTCCTCCCACATTTTTCCCGCTCTTTTCTGAGCTTGCTTGGTGAAGATTTTGAAAGTATAGAGAGATGGTTTTCTGTAGTGGGGATATTGCAACAATTGCTCACCTAACATGGAAGCACTTACTAACTAAAGAAAAATAGAAAGAACTCCTGTTAGGTGAACACCTGATGCTCAAATGCAATCCATCCCTAAATATTATACCATGTACTTCCAGAGTTGTTGTTTATTTCACAGAACTTCAAACTCAAAAGGTAAGCACTTACAAGCTTGAAGCTGTATTTCTATGAGGTTTCAAGACATCTGAAATTCAAAACTGCAATGTTCAGCCAGTTGGCCTGCATCACTGTTCTCATCCGAGGCCGTTCCTGCTATGGGCACTGTGGAAGAAGTGCCCACCTTTTTATCCCTTGAAAGGCCCTCAAGGCACCAAACCATTAAGTAGCTCCTCCCACATTTTTCCCGCTCTTTTCTGAGCTTGCTTGGTGAAGATTTTGAAAGTATAGAGAGATGGTTTTCTGTAGTGGGGATATTGCAACAATTGCTCACCTAACATGGAAGCACTTACTAACTAAAGAAAAATAGAAAGAACTCCTGTTAGGTGAGCACCTGATGTTCAAATGCAATCCATCCGAAATATTATAACATACACTTCCAAAGTTGCTGTTTAGTTCACAGAACTTCAACCTCAAAAGGTAAGCACTTATAACAATGAAGCTGTATTTCTATGAGGTTTCAAGACATCTGAAATTCAAAACTGCAATGTTCAGCCAGTTGGCCTGCATCACTGTTCTCATCCGAGGCCGTTCCCGCTATGGGCACTGTGGAAGAAGTGCCCACCTTTTTATCCCTTGAAAGGCCCTCAAGGCACCAAACCATTAAGTAGCTCCTCCCACATTTTTCCCGCTCTTTTCTGAGCTTGCTTGGTGAAGATTTTGAAAGTATAGAGAGATGGTTTTCTGTAGTGGGGATATTGCAACAATTGCTCACCTAACATGGAAGCACTTACTAACTAAAGAAAAATAGAAAGAACTCCTGTTAGGTGAGCACCTGATGTTCAAATGCAATCCATCCGAAATATTATAACATACACTTCCAAAGTTGCTGTTTAGTTCACAGAACTTCAACCTCAAAAGGTAAGCACTTATAACAATGAAGCTGTATTTCTATGAGGTTTCAAGACATCTGAAATTCAAAACTGCAATGTTCAGCCAGTTGGCCTGCATCACTGTTCTCATCCGAGGCCGTTCCTGCTATGGGCACTGTGGAAGAAGTGCCCACCTTTTTATCCCTTGAAAGGCCCTCAAGGCACCAAACCATTAAGTAGCTCCTCCCACATTTTTCCCGCTCTTTTCTGAGCTTGCTTGGTGAAGATTTTGAAAGTATAGAGAGATGGTTTTCTGTAGTAGAGATATTGCAACAATTGCTCACCTAACATGGAAGCACTTACTAACTAAAGAAAAATAGAAAGAACTCCTGTTAGGTGAACACCTGATGCTCAAATGCAATCCATCCCTAAATATTATACCATGTACTTCCAGAGTTGTTGTTTATTTCACAGAACTTCAAACTCAAAAGGTAAGCACTTACAAGCTTGAAGCTGTATTTCTATGAGGTTTCAAGACATCTGAAATTCAAAACTGCAATGTTCAGCCAGTTGGCCTGCATCACTGTTCTCATCCGAGGCCGTTCCTGCTATGGGCACTGTGGAAGAAGTGCCCACCTTTTTATCCCTTGAAAGGCCCTCAAGGCACCAAACCATTAAGTAGCTCCTCCCACATTTTTCCCGCTCTTTTCTGAGCTTGCTTGGTGAAGATTTTGAAAGTATAGAGAGATGGTTTTCTGTAGTGGGGATATTGCAACAATTGCTCACCTAACATGGAAGCACTTACTAACTAAAGAAAAATAGAAAGAACTCCTGTTAGGTGAGCACCTGATGTTCAAATGCAATTAATCCTAAATATTATAACATACACTTCCAAAGTTGCTGTTTAGTTCACAGAACTTCAACCTCAAAAGGTAAGCACTTATAACCATGAAGCTGTATTTCTATGAGGTTTCAAGACATCTGAAATTCAAAACTGCAATGTTCAGCCAATGGGTCTGCATCCCTGTTCTTGTCTGAGGCTGTTCCTGTTATGGGCACTGTGGAAGAAGTGCTCACCTTTTTATCCCTTGAAAGGCCCTGAAGGCACCAAACCATTAAGTAGCGCCTCCCACATTTTTCCCGCTCTTTTCTGAGCTTGCTTGGTGAAGATTTTGAAAGTATAGAGAGATGGTTTTCTGTAGTGGGGATATTGCAACAATTGCTCACCTAACATGGAAGCACTTACTAACTAAAGAAAAATAGAAAGAACTCCTGTTAGGTGAGCACCTGATGTTCAAATGCAATCCATCCTAAATATTATAACATACACTTCCAAAGTTGCTGTTTAGTTCACAGAACTTCAACCTCAAAAGGTAAGCACTTATAACCATGAAGCTGTATTTCTATGAGGTTTCAAGACATCTGAAATTCAAAACTGCAATGTTCAGCCAATGGGTCTGCATCCCTGTTCTTGTCTGAGGCTGTTCCTGTTATGGGCACTGTGGAAGAAGTGCTCACCTTTTTATCCCTTGAAAGGCCCTGAAGGCACCAAAACATTAAGTAGCTCCTCCCACATTTTTCCCGCTCTTTTCTGAGCTTGATTTGTGAAGATTTTGAAAGTATAGAGAGATGGTTTTCTGTAGTGGGGATATTGCAACAATTGCTCACCTAACATGGAAGCACTTACTAACTAAAGAAAAATAGAAAGAACTCCTGTTAGGTTAGCACCTGATGCTCAAATGCAATTATTCTCTAAATATTATAACATACACTTCCAGAGCTGTTGTTTAGTTAACAGAGTTGTTGTTTATTTCACAGAACTTCAAACTCAAAAGGTAAGCACTTACAAGCTTGAAGCTGTATTTCTATGAGGTTTCAAGGCATCTGAAATTCAAAACTGAAATGTTCAGCCAAAGGGTCTGCATCCCTGTTCTTGTCAGAGGCTGTTTCTGGTATGGGCACTGTGGAAGAAGTGCCCACCTTTTTATCCCTTGAAAGGCCCTCAAGGCACCAAACCATTAAGTAGCTCCTCCCACATTTTTCCCGCTCTTTTCCGAGCTTGCTTGGTGAAGATTTTGAAAGTATAGAGAGATGGTTTTCTGTAGTGGGGATAGTGCAACAATTGCTCACCTAACATAGAAGCACTTACTAACTAAAGAAAAATAGAAAGAACTCCTGTTAGGTGAACAACTGATGCTCAAATGCAATCCATCCCTAAATAGTATACCATGTACTTCCAGAGTTGTTGTTTATTTCACAGAACTTCAAACTCAAAAGGTAAGCACTTATAACCATGAAGCTGTATTTCTATGAGGTTTCAAGACATCTGAAATTCAAAACTGCAATGTTCAGCCAGTTGGCCTGCATCACTGTTGTCATCCGAGGCCGTTCCTGCTATGGGCACTGTGGAGAAGGGCCCACCTTTTTATCCCTTGAAAGGCCCTCAAGGCACCAGACCATTAAGTAGCTCCTCCCACATTTTTCCCGCTCTTTTCTGGGGTTGCTTGGTGAAGATTTTGAAAGTATAGAGAGATGTTTTTCTGTAGTGGGGATATTGCAACAATTGCTCACCTAACATGAAAGCACTTACTAACTAAAGAAAAATAGAAAGAACTCCTGTTAGGTGAACACCCGATGCTCAAATGCAATCCATCCCTAAATATTATACCATGTACTTCCAGAGTTGTTTATTTCACAGAACTTCAAACTCAAAAGGTAAGCACTTACAAGCTTGAAGCTGTATTTCTATGAGGTTTCAAGGCATCTGAAATTCAAAACTGCAATGTTCAGCCAAAGGGTCTGCATCCCTGTTCTTGTCAGAGGCTGTTTCTGGTATGGGCACTGTGGAATAAGTGCTCGCCTTTTTATCCCTTGAAAGGCCCTGAAGGCACCAAACCATTAAGTAGCTCCTCCCACATTTTTCCCGCTCTTTTCTGAGCTTGCTTGGTGAAGATTTTGAAAGTATAGAGAGATGGTTTTCTGTAGTGGGGATATTGCAACAATTGCTCACCTAACATGGAAGCACTTACTAACTAAAGAAAAATAGAAAGAACTCCTGTTAGGTGAACACCTGATGCTCAAATGCAATCCATCCCTAAATATTATACCATGTACTTCCAGAGTTGTTGTTTATTTCACAGAACTTCAAACTCAAAAGGTAAGCACTTACAAGCTTGAAGCTGTATTTCTATGAGGTTTCAAGACATCTGAAATTCAAAACTGCAATGTTCAGCCAGTTGGCCTGCATCACTGTTCTCATCCGAGGCCGTTCCTGCTATGGGCACTGTGGAAGAAGTGCCCACCTTTTTATCCCTTGAAAGGCCCTCAAGGCACCAAACCATTAAGTAGCTCCTCCCACATTTTTCCCGCTCTTTTCTGAGCTTGCTTGGTGAAGATTTTGAAAGTATAGAGAGATGGTTTTCTGTAGTGGGGATATTGCAACAATTGCTCACCTAACATGGAAGCACTTACTAACTAAAGAAAAATAGAAAGAACTCCTGTTAGGTGAGCACCTGATGTTCAAATGCAATCCATCCGAAATATTATAACATACACTTCCAAAGTTGCTGTTTAGTTCACAGAACTTCAACCTCAAAAGGTAAGCACTTATAACAATGAAGCTGTATTTCTATGAGGTTTCAAGACATCTGAAATTCAAAACTGCAATGTTCAGCCAGTTGGCCTGCATCACTGTTCTCATCCGAGGCCGTTCCCGCTATGGGCACTGTGGAAGAAGTGCCCACCTTTTTATCCCTTGAAAGGCCCTCAAGGCACCAAACCATTAAGTAGCTCCTCCCACATTTTTCCCGCTCTTTTCTGAGCTTGCTTGGTGAAGATTTTGAAAGTATAGAGAGATGGTTTTCTGTAGTGGGGATATTGCAACAATTGCTCACCTAACATGGAAGCACTTACTAACTAAAGAAAAATAGAAAGAACTCCTGTTAGGTGAGCACCTGATGTTCAAATGCAATCCATCCGAAATATTATAACATACACTTCCAAAGTTGCTGTTTAGTTCACAGAACTTCAACCTCAAAAGGTAAGCACTTATAACAATGAAGCTGTATTTCTATGAGGTTTCAAGACATCTGAAATTCAAAACTGCAATGTTCAGCCAGTTGGCCTGCATCACTGTTCTCATCCGAGGCCGTTCCTGCTATGGGCACTGTGGAAGAAGTGCCCACCTTTTTATCCCTTGAAAGGCCCTCAAGGCACCAAACCATTAAGTAGCTCCTCCCACATTTTTCCCGCTCTTTTCTGAGCTTGCTTGGTGAAGATTTTGAAAGTATAGAGAGATGGTTTTCTGTAGTAGAGATATTGCAACAATTGCTCACCTAACATGGAAGCACTTACTAACTAAAGAAAAATAGAAAGAACTCCTGTTAGGTGAACACCTGATGCTCAAATGCAATCCATCCCTAAATATTATACCATGTACTTCCAGAGTTGTTGTTTATTTCACAGAACTTCAAACTCAAAAGGTAAGCACTTACAAGCTTGAAGCTGTATTTCTATGAGGTTTCAAGACATCTGAAATTCAAAACTGCAATGTTCAGCCAGTTGGCCTGCATCACTGTTCTCATCCGAGGCCGTTCCTGCTATGGGCACTGTGGAAGAAGTGCCCACCTTTTTATCCCTTGAAAGGCCCTCAAGGCACCAAACCATTAAGTAGCTCCTCCCACATTTTTCCCGCTCTTTTCTGAGCTTGCTTGGTGAAGATTTTGAAAGTATAGAGAGATGGTTTTCTGTAGTGGGGATATTGCAACAATTGCTCACCTAACATGGAAGCACTTACTAACTAAAGAAAAATAGAAAGAACTCCTGTTAGGTGAGCACCTGATGTTCAAATGCAATTAATCCTAAATATTATAACATACACTTCCAAAGTTGCTGTTTAGTTCACAGAACTTCAACCTCAAAAGGTAAGCACTTATAACCATGAAGCTGTATTTCTATGAGGTTTCAAGACATCTGAAATTCAAAACTGCAATGTTCAGCCAATGGGTCTGCATCCCTGTTCTTGTCTGAGGCTGTTCCTGTTATGGGCACTGTGGAAGAAGTGCTCACCTTTTTATCCCTTGAAAGGCCCTGAAGGCACCAAACCAT
The DNA here is from genome assembly GCF_040938575.1 of Ambystoma mexicanum. Lineage (NCBI taxonomy): Eukaryota > Metazoa > Chordata > Amphibia > Caudata > Ambystomatidae > Ambystoma > Ambystoma mexicanum. The sequence continues at coordinate 1,144,299,477 of NC_090941.1, read as the reverse complement.
TAAGTAGCGCCTCCCACATTTTTCCCGCTCTTTTCTGAGCTTGCTTGGTGAAGATTTTGAAAGTATAGAGAGATGGTTTTCTGTAGTGGGGATATTGCAACAATTGCTCACCTAACATGGAAGCACTTACTAACTAAAGAAAAATAGAAAGAACTCCTGTTAGGTGAGCACCTGATGTTCAAATGCAATCCATCCTAAATATTATAACATACACTTCCAAAGTTGCTGTTTAGTTCACAGAACTTCAACCTCAAAAGGTAAGCACTTATAACCATGAAGCTGTATTTCTATGAGGTTTCAAGACATCTGAAATTCAAAACTGCAATGTTCAGCCAATGGGTCTGCATCCCTGTTCTTGTCTGAGGCTGTTCCTGTTATGGGCACTGTGGAAGAAGTGCTCACCTTTTTATCCCTTGAAAGGCCCTGAAGGCACCAAAACATTAAGTAGCTCCTCCCACATTTTTCCCGCTCTTTTCTGAGCTTGATTGGTGAAGATTTTGAAAGTATAGAGAGATGGTTTTCTGTAGTGGGGATATTGCAACAATTGCTCACCTAACATGGAAGCACTTACTAACTAAAGAAAAATAGAAAGAACTCCTGTTAGGTTAGCACCTGATGCTCAAATGCAATTATTCTCTAAATATTATAACATACACTTCCAGAGCTGTTGTTTAGTTAACAGAGTTGTTGTTTATTTCACAGAACTTCAAACTCAAAAGGTAAGCACTTACAAGCTTGAAGCTGTATTTCTATGAGGTTTCAAGGCATCTGAAATTCAAAACTGAAATGTTCAGCCAAAGGGTCTGCATCCCTGTTCTTATCAGAGGCTGTTTCTGGTATGGGCACTGTGGAAGAAGTGCCCACCTTTTTATCCCTTGAAAGGCCCTCAAGGCACCAAACCATTAAGTAGCTCCTCCCACATTTTTCCCGCTCTTTTCCGAGCTTGCTTGGTGAAGATTTTGAAAGTATAGAGAGATGGTTTTCTGTAGTGGGGATAGTGCAACAATTGCTCACCTAACATAGAAGCACTTACTAACTAAAGAAAAATAGAAAGAACTCCTGTTAGGTGAACAACTGATGCTCAAATGCAATCCATCCCTAAATAGTATACCATGTACTTCCAGAGTTGTTGTTTATTTCACAGAACTTCAAACTCAAAAGGTAAGCACTTATAACCATGAAGCTGTATTTCTATGAGGTTTCAAGACATCTGAAATTCAAAACTGCAATGTTCAGCCAGTTGGCCTGCATCACTGTTGTCATCCGAGGCCGTTCCTGCTATGGGCACTGTGGAGAAGGGCCCACCTTTTTATCCCTTGAAAGGCCCTCAAGGCACCAGACCATTAAGTAGCTCCTCCCACATTTTTCCCGCTCTTTTCTGGGGTTGCTTGGTGAAGATTTTGAAAGTATAGAGAGATGTTTTTCTGTAGTGGGGATATTGCAACAATTGCTCACCTAACATGAAAGCACTTACTAACTAAAGAAAAATAGAAAGAACTCCTGTTAGGTGAACACCCGATGCTCAAATGCAATCCATCCCTAAATATTATACCATGTACTTCCAGAGTTGTTTATTTCACAGAACTTCAAACTCAAAAGGTAAGCACTTACAAGCTTGAAGCTGTATTTCTATGAGGTTTCAAGGCATCTGAAATTCAAAACTGCAATGTTCAGCCAAAGGGTCTGCATCCCTGTTCTTGTCAGAGGCTGTTTCTGGTATGGGCACTGTGGAATAAGTGCTCGCCTTTTTATCCCTTGAAAGGCCCTGAAGGCACCAAACCATTAAGTAGCTCCTCCCACATTTTTCCCGCTCTTTTCTGAGCTTGCTTGGTGAAGATTTTGAAAGTATAGAGAGATGGTTTTCTGTAGTGGGGATATTGCAACAATTGCTCACCTAACATGGAAGCACTTACTAACTAAAGAAAAATAGAAAGAACTCCTGTTAGGTGAACACCTGATGCTCAAATGCAATCCATCCCTAAATATTATACCATGTACTTCCAGAGTTGTTGTTTATTTCACAGAACTTCAAACTCAAAAGGTAAGCACTTACAAGCTTGAAGCTGTATTTCTATGAGGTTTCAAGACATCTGAAATTCAAAACTGCAATGTTCAGCCAGTTGGCCTGCATCACTGTTCTCATCCGAGGCCGTTCCTGCTATGGGCACTGTGGAAGAAGTGCCCACCTTTTTATCCCTTGAAAGGCCCTCAAGGCACCAAACCATTAAGTAGCTCCTCCCACATTTTTCCCGCTCTTTTCTGAGCTTGCTTGGTGAAGATTTTGAAAGTATAGAGAGATGGTTTTCTGTAGTGGGGATATTGCAACAATTGCTCACCTAACATGGAAGCACTTACTAACTAAAGAAAAATAGAAAGAACTCCTGTTAGGTGAGCACCTGATGTTCAAATGCAATCCATCCGAAATATTATAACATACACTTCCAAAGTTGCTGTTTAGTTCACAGAACTTCAACCTCAAAAGGTAAGCACTTATAACAATGAAGCTGTATTTCTATGAGGTTTCAAGACATCTGAAATTCAAAACTGCAATGTTCAGCCAGTTGGCCTGCATCACTGTTCTCATCCGAGGCCGTTCCCGCTATGGGCACTGTGGAAGAAGTGCCCACCTTTTTATCCCTTGAAAGGCCCTCAAGGCACCAAACCATTAAGTAGCTCCTCCCACATTTTTCCCGCTCTTTTCTGAGCTTGCTTGGTGAAGATTTTGAAAGTATAGAGAGATGGTTTTCTGTAGTGGGGATATTGCAACAATTGCTCACCTAACATGGAAGCACTTACTAACTAAAGAAAAATAGAAAGAACTCCTGTTAGGTGAGCACCTGATGTTCAAATGCAATCCATCCGAAATATTATAACATACACTTCCAAAGTTGCTGTTTAGTTCACAGAACTTCAACCTCAAAAGGTAAGCACTTATAACAATGAAGCTGTATTTCTATGAGGTTTCAAGACATCTGAAATTCAAAACTGCAATGTTCAGCCAGTTGGCCTGCATCACTGTTCTCATCCGAGGCCGTTCCTGCTATGGGCACTGTGGAAGAAGTGCCCACCTTTTTATCCCTTGAAAGGCCCTCAAGGCACCAAACCATTAAGTAGCTCCTCCCACATTTTTCCCGCTCTTTTCTGAGCTTGCTTGGTGAAGATTTTGAAAGTATAGAGAGATGGTTTTCTGTAGTAGAGATATTGCAACAATTGCTCACCTAACATGGAAGCACTTACTAACTAAAGAAAAATAGAAAGAACTCCTGTTAGGTGAACACCTGATGCTCAAATGCAATCCATCCCTAAATATTATACCATGTACTTCCAGAGTTGTTGTTTATTTCACAGAACTTCAAACTCAAAAGGTAAGCACTTACAAGCTTGAAGCTGTATTTCTATGAGGTTTCAAGACATCTGAAATTCAAAACTGCAATGTTCAGCCAGTTGGCCTGCATCACTGTTCTCATCCGAGGCCGTTCCTGCTATGGGCACTGTGGAAGAAGTGCCCACCTTTTTATCCCTTGAAAGGCCCTCAAGGCACCAAACCATTAAGTAGCTCCTCCCACATTTTTCCCGCTCTTTTCTGAGCTTGCTTGGTGAAGATTTTGAAAGTATAGAGAGATGGTTTTCTGTAGTGGGGATATTGCAACAATTGCTCACCTAACATGGAAGCACTTACTAACTAAAGAAAAATAGAAAGAACTCCTGTTAGGTGAGCACCTGATGTTCAAATGCAATTAATCCTAAATATTATAACATACACTTCCAAAGTTGCTGTTTAGTTCACAGAACTTCAACCTCAAAAGGTAAGCACTTATAACCATGAAGCTGTATTTCTATGAGGTTTCAAGACATCTGAAATTCAAAACTGCAATGTTCAGCCAATGGGTCTGCATCCCTGTTCTTGTCTGAGGCTGTTCCTGTTATGGGCACTGTGGAAGAAGTGCTCACCTTTTGATCCCTTGAAAGGCCCTGAAGGCACCAAACCATTAAGTAGCGCCTCCCACATTTTTCCCGCTCTTTTCTGAGCTTGCTTGGTGAAGATTTTGAAAGTATAGAGAGATGGTTTTCTGTAGTGGGGATATTGCAACAATTGCTCACCTAACATGGAAGCACTTACTAACTAAAGAAAAATAGAAAGAACTCCTGTTAGGTGAGCACCTGATGTTCAAATGCAATCCATCCTAAATATTATAACATACACTTCCAAAGTTGCTGTTTAGTTCACAGAACTTCAACCTCAAAAGGTAAGCACTTATAACCATGAAGCTGTATTTCTATGAGGTTTCAAGACATCTGAAATTCAAAACTGCAATGTTCAGCCAATGGGTCTGCATCCCTGTTCTTGTCTGAGGCTGTTCCTGTTATGGGCACTGTGGAAGAAGTGCTCACCTTTTTATCCCTTGAAAGGCCCTGAAGGCACCAAAACATTAAGTAGCTCCTCCCACATTTTTCCCGCTCTTTTCTGAGCTTGATTTGTGAAGATTTTGAAAGTATAGAGAGATGGTTTTCTGTAGTGGGGATATTGCAACAATTGCTCACCTAACATGGAAGCACTTACTAACTAAAGAAAAATAGAAAGAACTCCTGTTAGGTTAGCACCTGATGCTCAAATGCAATTATTCTCTAAATATTATAACATACACTTCCAGAGCTGTTGTTTAGTTAACAGAGTTGTTGTTTATTTCACAGAACTTCAAACTCAAAAGGTAAGCACTTACAAGCTTGAAGCTGTATTTCTATGAGGTTTCAAGGCATCTGAAATTCAAAACTGAAATGTTCAGCCAAAGGGTCTGCATCCCTGTTCTTGTCAGAGGCTGTTTCTGGTATGGGCACTGTGGAAGAAGTGCCCACCTTTTTATCCCTTGAAAGGCCCTCAAGGCACCAAACCATTAAGTAGCTCCTCCCACATTTTTCCCGCTCTTTTCCGAGCTTGCTTGGTGAAGATTTTGAAAGTATAGAGAGATGGTTTTCTGTAGTGGGGATAGTGCAACAATTGCTCACCTAACATAGAAGCACTTACTAACTAAAGAAAAATAGAAAGAACTCCTGTTAGGTGAACACCTGATGCTCAAATGCAATCCATCCCTAAATAGTATACCATGTACTTCCAGAGTTGTTGTTTATTTCACAGAACTTCAAACTCAAAAGGTAAGCACTTATAACCATGAAGCTGTATTTCTATGAGGTTTCAAGACATCTGAAATTCAAAACTGCAATGTTCAGCCAGTTGGCCTGCATCACTGTTGTCATCCGAGGCCGTTCCTGCTATGGGCACTGTGGAGAAGGGCCCACCTTTTTATCCCTTGAAAGGCCCTCAAGGCACCAGACCATTAAGTAGCTCCTCCCACATTTTTCCCGCTCTTTTCTGGGGTTGCTTGGTGAAGATTTTGAAAGTATAGAGAGATGTTTTTCTGTAGTGGGGATATTGCAACAATTGCTCACCTAACATGAAAGCACTTACTAACTAAAGAATAATAGAAAGAACTCCTGTTAGGTGAACAACTGATGCTCAAATGCAATCCATCCCTAAATATTATACCATGTACTTCCAGAGTTGTTGTTTATTTCACAGAACTTCAAACTCAAAAGGTAAGCACTTACAAGCTTGAAGCTGTATTTCTATGAGGTTTCAAGGCATCTGAAATTCAAAACTGCAATGTTCAGCCAAAGGGTCTGCATCCCTGTTCTTGTCAGAGGCTGTTTCTGGTATGGGCGCTGTGGAATAAGTGCTCGCCTTTTTATCCCTTGAAAGGCCCTGAAGGCACCAAACCATTAAGTAGCTCCTCCCACATTTTTCCCGCTCTTTTCTGAGCTTGCTTGGTGAAGATTTTGAAAGTATAGAGAGATGGTTTTCTGTAGTGGGGATATTGCAACAATTGCTCACCTAACATGAAAGCACTTACTAACTAAAGAAAAATAGAAAGAACTCCTGTTAGATGAACACCTGATGCTCAAATGCAATCCATCCCTAAATATTATACCATGTACTTCCAGAGTTGTTGTTTATTTCACAGAACTTCAAACTCAAAAGGTAAGCACTTACAAGCTTGAAGCTGTATTTCTATGAGGTTTCAAGGCATCTGAAATTCAAAACTGCAATGTTCAGCCAAAGGGTCTGCATCCCTGTTCTTGTCAGAGGCTGTTTCTGGTATGGGCACTGTGGAATAAGTGCTCGCCTTTTTATCCCTTGAAAGGCCCTGAAGGCACCAAACCATTAAGTAGCTCCTCCCACATTTTTCCCGCTCTTTTCTGAGCTTGCTTGGTGAAGATTTTGAAAGTATAGAGAGATGGTTTTCTGTAGTGGGGATATTGCAACAATTGCTCACCTAACATGGAAGCACTTACTAACTAAAGAAAAATAGAAAGAACTCCTGTTAGGTGAACACCTGATGCTCAAATGCAATCCATCCCTAAATATTATACCATGTACTTCCAGAGTTGTTGTTTATTTCACAGAACTTCAAACTCAAAAGGTAAGCACTTACAAGCTTGAAGCTGTATTTCTATGAGGTTTCAAGACATCTGAAATTCAAAACTGCAATGTTCAGCCAAAGGGTCTGCATCCCTGTTCTTGTCTGAGGCTGTTCCTGGTATGGGCACTGTGGAAGAAGTTCTAGCCTTTTTATCCCTTGAAAGTCCCTGAAGGCACCAAACCATTAAGAAGCTCCTCCCACATTTTTCCCGCTCTTTTCTGAGCTTGCTTGGTGAAGATTTTGAAAGTATAGAGAGATGGTTTTCTGTAGTGGAGATACTGCAACAATTGCTCACCTAACATGGAAGCACTTACTAACTAAAGAAAAATAGAAATAACTCCTGTTAGGTGAGCACCTGATGTTCAAATGCAACCCATCCCTAAATATTATACCATGTACTTCCAGAGTTGTTGTTTATTTCACAGAACTTCAAACTCAAAAGGTAAGCACTTATAACCATGAAGCTGTATTTCTATGAGGTTTCAAGACATCTGAAATTCAAAACTGCAATGTTCAGCCAGTTGGCCTGCATCACTGTTGTCATCCGAGGCCGTTCCTGCTATGGGCACTGTGGAGAAGGGCCCACCTTTTTATCCCTTGAAAGGCCCTCAAGGCACCAGACCATTAAGTAGCGCCTCCCACATTTTTCCCGCTCTTTTCTGAGGTTGCTTGGTGAAGATTTTGAAAGTATAGAGAGATGGTTTTCTGTAGTGGGGATATTGCAACAATTGCTCACCTAACATGGAAGCACTTACTAACTAAAGAAAAATAGAAAGAACTCCTGTTAGGTGAACACCTGATGCTCAAATGCAATCCATCCCTAAATATTATACCATGTACTTCCAGAGTTGTTTATTTCACAGAACTTCAAACTCAAAAGGTAAGCACTTACAAGCTTGAAGCTGTATTTCTATGAGGTTTCAAGGCATCTGAAATTCAAAACAGCAATGTTCAGCCAAAGGGTCTGCATCCCTGTTCTTGTCAGAGGCTGTTTCTGGTATGGGCACTGTGGAATAAGTGCTCGCCTTTTTATCCCTTGAAAGGCCCTGAAGGCACCAAACCATTAAGTAGCTCCTCCCACATTTTTCCCGCTCTTTTCTGAGCTTGCTTGGTGAAGATTTTGAAAGTATAGAGAGATGGTTTTCTGTAGTGGGGATATTGCAACAATTGCTCACCTAACATGGAAGCACTTACTAACTAAAGAAAAATAGAAAGAACTCCTGTTAGGTGAACACCTGATGCTCAAATGCAATCCATCCCTAAATATTATACCATGTACTTCCAGAGTTGTTGTTTATTTCACAGAACTTCAAACTCAAAAGGTAAGCACTTACAAGCTTGAAGCTTTATTTCTATGAGGTTTCAAGACATCTGAAATTCAAAACTGCAATGTTCAGCCAGTTGGCCTGCATCACTGTTCTCATCCGAGGCCGTTCCTGCTATGGGCACTGTGGAAGAAGTGCCCACCTTTTTATCCCTTGAAAGGCCCTCAAGGCACCAAACCATTAAGTAGCTCCTCCCACATTTTTCCCGCTCTTTTCTGAGCTTGCTTGGTGAAGATTTTGAAAGTATAGAGAGATGGTTTTCTGTAGTGGAGATATTGCAACAATTGCTCACCTAACATGGAAGCACTTACTAACTAAAGAAAAATAGAAAGAACTCCTGTTAGGTGAACACCTGATGCTCAAATGCAGTCCATCCCTAAATATTATACCATGTACTTCCAGAGTTGTTGTTTATTTCACAGAACTTCAAACTCAAAAGGTAAGCACTTACAAGCTTGAAGCTGTATTTCTATGAGGTTTCAAGGCATCTGAAATTCAAAACTGCAATGTTCAGCCAAAGGGTCTGCATCTCTGTTCTTGTCAGAGGCTGTTTCTGGTATGGGCACTGTGGAATAAGTGCTCGCCTTTTTATCCCTTGAAAGGCCCTGAAGGCACCAAACCATTAAGTAGCTCCTCCCACATTTTTCCCGCTCTTTTCTGAGCTTGCTTGGTGAAGATTTTGAAAGTATAGAGAGATGGTTTTCTGTAGTGGGGATATTGCAACAATTGCTCACCTAACATGGAAGCACTTACTAACTAAAGAAAAATAGAAAGAACTCCTGTTAGGTGAACACCTGATGCTCAAATGCAATCCATCCCTAAATATTTTACCATGTACTTCCAGAGTTGTTGTTTATTTCACAGAACTTCAAACTCAAAAGGTAAGCACTTACAAGCTTGAAGCTGTATTTCTATGAGGTTTCAAGGCATCTGAAATTCAAAACTGCAATGTTCAGCCAAAGGGTCTGCATCCCTGTTCTTGTCTGAGGCTGTTCCTGGTATGGGCACTGTGGAAGAAGTTCTAGCCTTTTTATCCCTTGAAAGTCCCTGAAGGCACCAAACCATTAAGAAGCTCCTCCCACATTTTTCCCGCTCTTTTCTGAGCTTGCTTGGTGAAGATTTTGAAAGTATAGAGAGATGGTTTTCTGTAGTGGAGATATTGCAACAATTGCTCACCTAACATGGAAGCACTTACTAACTAAAGAAAAATAGAAAGAACTCCTGTTAGGTGAGCACCTGATGTTCAAATGCAATCCATCCTAAATATTATAACATACACTTCCAAAATTGCTGTTTAGTTCACAGAACTTCAACCTCAAAAGGGAAGCACTTACACATATATAAAAGGCAGGTGCCAACCTTGAAGCTGTATTTCTGTGAGGTTCCAAGACATCTGAAATTCAAAACTGCAATGTTCAGCCAGTGGGTCTGCATCCCTGTTCTTGTCTGAGGCTGGTATGGGCACTGTGGAATAAGTGCTCGCCTTTTTATCACTTGAAAGGCCCTGAAGGCACCAAACCATTAAGTAGCTCCTCCCACATTTTTCCCGCTCTTTTATGAGCTTGCTTGGTGAAGATTTTGAAAGTATAGAGGGATGGTTTTCTGTAGTGGAGATATTGCAACAATTGCTCACCTAACATGGAAGCACTTACTAACTAAAGAAAAATAGAAAGAACTCCTGTTAGGTGAGCACCTGATGCTCAAATGCAATTATTCTCTAAATATTATAACATACACTTCCAGAGCTGTTGTTTATTTCACAGAACTTCAAACTCAAAAGGTAAGCACTTATAACCATGAAGCTGTATTTCTATGAGGTTTCAAGACATCTGAAATTCAAAACTGCAATGTTCAGCCAGTTGGCCTGCATCACTGTTGTCATCCGAGGCCGTTCCTGCTATGGGCACTGTGTGGAGAAGGGCCCACCTTTTTATCCCTTGAAAGGCCCTCAAGGCACCAGACCATTAAGTAGCTCCTCCCACATTTTTCCCGCTCTTTTCTGAGGTTGCTTGGTGAAGATTTTGAAAGTATAGAGAGATGTTTTTCTGTAGTGGGGATATTGCAACAATTGCTCACCTAACATGAAAGCACTTACTAACTAAAGAAAAATAGAAAGAACTCCTGTTAGGTGAACACCTGATGCTCAAATGCAATCCATCCCTAAATATTATACCATGTACTTCCAGAGTTGTTGTTTATTTCACAGAACTTCAAACTCAAAAGGTAAGCACTTACAAGCTTGAAGCTGTATTTCTATGAGGTTTCAAGGCATCTGAAATTCAAAACTGCAATGTTCAGCCAAAGGGTCTGCATCCCTGTTCTTGTCAGAGGCTGTTTCTGGTATGGGCACTGTGGAATAAGTGCTTGCCTTTTTATCCCTTGAAAGGCCCTGAAGGCACCAAACCATTAAGTAGCTCCTCCCACATTTTTCCCGCTCTTTTCTGAGCTTGCTTGGTGAAGATTTTGAAAGTATAGAGAGATGGTTTTCTGTAGTGGGGATATTGCAACAATTGCTCACCTAACATGGAAGCACTTACTAACTAAAGAAAAATAGAAAGAACTCCTGTTAGGTGAACACCTGATGCTCAAATGCAACCCATCCCTAAATATTATACCATGTACTTCCAGAGTTGTTGTTTATTTCACAGAACTTCAAACTCAAAAGGTAAGCACTTATAACCATGAAGCTGTATTTCTATGAGGTTTCAAGACATCTGAAATTCAAAACTGCAATGTTCAGCCAGTTGGCCTGCATCACTGTTGTCATCCGAGGCCGTTCCTGCTATGGGCACTGTGGAGAAGGGCCCACCTTTTTATCCCTTGAAAGGCCCTCAAGGCACCAGACCATTAAGTAGCGCCTCCCACATTTTTCCCGCTCTTTTCTGAGGTTGCTTGGTGAAGATTTTGAAAGTATAGAGAGATGGTTTTCTGTAGTGGGGATATTGCAACAATTGCTCACCTAACATGGAAGCACTTACTAACTAAAGAAAAATAGAAAGAACTCCTGTTAGGTGAACACCTGATGCTCAAATGCAATCCATCCCTAAATATTATACCATGTACTTCCAGAGTTGTTTATTTCACAGAACTTCAAACTCAAAAGGTAAGCACTTACAAGCTTGAAGCTGTATTTCTATGAGGTTTCAAGGCATCTGAAATTCAAAACAGCAATGTTCAGCCAAAGGGTCTGCATCCCTGTTCTTGTCAGAGGCTGTTTCTGGTATGGGCACTGTGGAATAAGTGCTCGCCTTTTTATCCCTTGAAAGGCCCTGAAGGCACAAAACCATTAAGTAGCTCCTCCCACATTTTTCCCGCTCTTTTCTGAGCTTGCTTGGTGAAGATTTTGAAAGTATAGAGAGATGGTTTTCTGTAGTGGGGATATTGCAACAATTGCTCACCTAACATGGAAGCACTTACTAACTAAAGAAAAATAGAAAGAACTCCTGTTAGGTGAACACCTGATGCTCAAATGCAATCCATCCCTAAATATTATACCATGTACTTCCAGAGTTGTTGTTTATTTCACAGAACTTCAAACTCAAAAGGTAAGCACTTACAAGCTTGAAGCTTTATTTCTATGAGGTTTCAAGACATCTGAAATTCAAAACTGCAATGTTCAGCCAGTTGGCCTGCATCACTGTTCTCATCCGAGGCCGTTCCTGCTATGGGCACTGTGGAAGAAGTGCCCACCTTTTTATCCCTTGAAAGGCCCTCAAGGCACCAAACCATTAAGTAGCTCCTCCCACATTTTTCCCGCTCTTTTCTGAGCTTGCTTGGTGAAGATTTTGAAAGTATAGAGAGATGGTTTTCTGTAGTAGAGATATTGCAACAATTGCTCACCTAACATGGAAGCACTTACTAACTAAAGAAAAATAGAAAGAACTCCTGTTAGGTGAGCACCTGATGCTCAAAGGCTATTATTCTCTAAATATTATAACATACACTTCCAGAGCTGTTGTTTAGTTAACAGAACTTCAACCTCAATAGGTAAGCACTTACAAGCTTGAAGCTGTATTTCTATGAGGTTTCAAGACATCTGAAATTCAAAACTGCAATGTTCAGCCAGTTGGCCTGCATCACTGTTCTCATCCGAGGCCGTTCCTGCTATGGGCACTGTGGAAGAAGTGCCCACCTTTTTATCCCTTGAAAGGCCCTCAAGGCACCAAACCATTAAGTAGCTCCTCCCACATTTTTCCCGCTCTTTTCTGAGCTTGCTTGGTGAAGATTTTGAAAGTATAGAGAGATGGTTTTCTGTAGTAGAGATATTGCAACAATTGCTCACCTAACATGGAAGCACTTACTAACTAAAGAAAAATAGAAAAAACTCCTGTTAGGTGAGCACCTGATGCTCAAATGCAATTATTCTCTAAATATTATAACATACACTTCCAGAGCTGTTGTTTAGTTAACAGAACTTCAACCTCAATAGGTAAGCACTTACAAGCTTGAAGCTGTATTTCTATGAGGTTTCAAGACATCTGAAATTCAAAACTGCAATGTTCAGCCAGTTGGCCTGCATCACTGTTGTCATCCGAGGCCGTTCCTGCTATGGGCACTGTGGAGAAGTGCCCACCTTTTTATCCCTTGAAAGGCCCTCAAGGCACCAGACCATTAAGTAGCTCCTCCCATATTTGTCCCGCTCTTTTCTGAGCTTGCTTGGTGAAGATTTTGAAAGTATAGAGAGATGGTTTTCTGTAGTGGAGATATTGCAACAATTGCTCACCTAACATGGAAGCACTTACTAACTAAAGAAAAATAGAAAGAACTCCTGTTAGGTGAACACCTGATGCTCAAATGCAGTCCATCCCTAAATATTATACCATGTACTTCCAGAGTTGTTGTTTATTTCACAGAACTTCAAACTCAAAAGGTAAGCACTTACAAGCTTGAAGCTGTATTTCTATGAGGTTTCAAGGCATCTGAAATTCAAAACTGCAATGTTCAGCCAAAGGGTCTGCATCTCTGTTCTTGTCAGAGGCTGTTTCTGGTATGGGCACTGTGGAATAAGTGCTCGCCTTTTTATCCCTTGAAAGGCCCTGAAGGCACCAAACCATTAAGTAGCTCCTCCCACATTTTTCCCGCTCTTTTCTGAGCTTGCTTGGTGAAGATTTTGAAAGTATAGAGAGATGGTTTTCTGTAGTGGGGATATTGCAACAATTGCTCACCTAACATGGAAGCACTTACTAACTAAAGAAAAATAGAAAGAACTCGTGTTAGGTGAACACCTGATGCTCAAATGCAATCCATCCCTAAATATTTTACCATGTACTTCCAGAGTTGTTGTTTATTTCACAGAACTTCAAACTCAAAAGGTAAGCACTTACAAGCTTGAAGCTGTATTTCTATGAGGTTTCAAGGCATCTGAAATTCAAAACTGCAATGTTCAGCCAAAGGGTCTGCATCCCTGTTCTTGTCTGAGGCTGTTCCTGGTATGGGCACTGTGGAAGAAGTTCTAGCCTTTTTATCCCTTGAAAGTCCCTGAAGGCACCAAACCATTAAGAAGCTCCTCCCACATTTTTCCCGCTCTTTTCTGAGCTTGCTTGGTGAAGATTTTGAAAGTATAGAGAGATGGTTTTCTGTAGTGGAGATATTGCAACAATTGCTCACCTAACATGGAAGCACTTACTAACTAAAGAAAAATAGAAAGAACTCCTGTTAGGTGAGCACCTGATGTTCAAATGCAATCCATCCTAAATATTATAACATACACTTCCAAAATTGCTGTTTAGTTCACAGAACTTCAACCTCAAAAGGGAAGCACTTACACATATATAAAAGGCAGGTGCCAACCTTGAAGCTGTATTTCTGTGAGGTTCCAAGACATCTGAAATTCAAAACTGCAATGTTCAGCCAGTGGGTCTGCATCCCTGTTCTTGTCTGAGGCTGGTATGGGCACTGTGGAATAAGTGCTCGCCTTTTTATCACTTGAAAGGCCCTGAAGGCACCAAACCATTAAGTAGCTCCTCCCACATTTTTCCCGCTCTTTTATGAGCTTGCTTGGTGAAGATTTTGAAAGTATAGAGGGATGGTTTTCTGTAGTGGAGATATTGCAACAATTGCTCACCTAACATGGAAGCACTTACTAACTAAAGAAAAATAGAAAGAACTCCTGTTAGGTGAGCACCTGATGCTCAAATGCAATTATTCTCTAAATATTATAACATACACTTCCAGAGCTGTTGTTTATTTCACAGAACTTCAAACTCAAAAGGTAAGCACTTATAACCATGAAGCTGTATTTCTATGAGGTTTCAAGACATCTGAAATTCAAAACTGCAATGTTCAGCCAGTTGGCCTGCATCACTGTTGTCATCCGAGGCCGTTCCTGCTATGGGCACTGTGTGGAGAAGGGCCCACCTTTTTATCCCTTGAAAGGCCCTCAAGGCACCAGACCATTAAGTAGCTCCTCCCACATTTTTCCCGCTCTTTTCTGAGGTTGCTTGGTGAAGATTTTGAAAGTATAGAGAGATGTTTTTCTGTAGTGGGGATATTGCAACAATTGCTCACCTAACATGAAAGCACTTACTAACTAAAGAAAAATAGAAAGAACTCCTGTTAGGTGAACACCTGATGCTCAAATGCAATCCATCCCTAAATATTATACCATGTACTTCCAGAGTTGTTGTTTATTTCACAGAACTTCAAACTCAAAAGGTAAGCACTTACAAGCTTGAAGCTGTATTTCTATGAGGTTTCAAGGCATCTGAAATTCAAAACTGCAATGTTCAGCCAAAGGGTCTGCATCCCTGTTCTTGTCAGAGGCTGTTTCTGGTATGGGCACTGTGGAATAAGTGCTTGCCTTTTTATCCCTTGAAAGGCCCTGAAGGCACCAAACCATTAAGTAGCTCCTCCCACATTTTTCCCGCTCTTTTCTGAGCTTGCTTGGTGAAGATTTTGAAAGTATAGAGAGATGGTTTTCTGTAGTGGGGATATTGCAACAATTGCTCACCTAACATGGAAGCACTTACTAACTAAAGAAAAATAGAAAGAACTCCTGTTAGGTGAACACCTGATGCTCAAATGCAATCCATCCCTAAATATTATACCATGTACTTCCAGAGTTGTTGTTTATTTCACAGAACTTCAAACTCAAAAGGTAAGCACTTATAACCATGAAGCTGTATTTCTATGAGGTTTCAAGACATCTGAAATTCAAAACTGCAATGTTCAGCCAGTTGGCCTGCATCACTGTTGTCATCCGAGGCCGTTCCTGCTATGGGCACTGTGGAGAAGGGCCCACCTTTTTATCCCTTGAAAGGCCCTCAAGGCACCAGACCATTAAGTAGCGCCTCCCACATTTTTCCCGCTCTTTTCTGAGCTTGCTTGGTGAAGATTTTGAAAGTATAGAGAGATGGTTTTCTGTAGTGGGGATATTGCAACAATTGCTCACCTAACATGGAAGCACTTACTAACTAAAGAAAAATAGAAAGAACTCCTGTTAGGTGAACACCTGATGCTCAAATGTAATCCATCCCTAAATATTATACCATGTACTTCCAGAGTTGTTGTTTATTTCACAGAACTTCAAACTCAAAAGGTAAGCACTTACAAGCTTGAAGCTGTATTTCTATGAGGTTTCAAGACATCTGAAATTCAAAACTGCAATGTTCAGCCAAAGGGTCTGCATCCCTGTTCTTGTCTGAGGCTGTTCCTGGTATGGGCACTGTGGAAGAAGTTCTAGCCTTTTTATCCCTTGAAAGTCCCTGAAGGCACCAAACCATTAAGAAGCTCCTCCCACATTTTTCCCGCTCTTTTCTGAGCTTGCTTGGTGAAGATTTTGAAAGTATAGAGAGATGGTTTTCTGTAGTGGAGATATTGCAACAATTGCTCACCTAACATGGAAGCACTTACTAACTAAAGAAAAATAGAAATAACTCCTGTTAGATGAGCACCTGATGTTCAAATGCAATCCATCCTAAATATTATAACATACACTTCCAAAATTTCTGTTTAGTTCACAGAACTTCAACCTCAAAAGGGAAGCACTTACACATATATAAAACGCAGGTGCCAACCTTGAAGCTGTATTTCTGTGAGGTTCCAAGACATCTGAAATTCAAAACTGCAATGTTCAGCCAGTGGGTCTGCATCCCTGTTCTTGTCTGAGGCTGTTCCTGTTATGGGCACTGTGGAAGAAGTGCTCGCCTTTTTATCCCTTGAAAGGCCCTGAAGGCACCAAAACATTAAGTAGCTCCTCCCACATTTTTCCCGCTCTTTTCTGAGCTTGATTGGTGAAGATTTTGAAAGTATAGAGAGATGGTTTTCTGTAGTGGGGATATTGCAACAATTGCTCACCTAACATGGAAGCACTTACTAACTAAAGAAAAATAGAAAGAACTCCTGTTAGGTTAGCACCTGATGCTCAAATGCAATTATTCTCTAAATATTATAACATACACTTCCAGAGCTGTTGTTTAGTTAACAGAGTTGTTGTTTATTTCACAGAACTTCAAACTCAAAAGGTAAGCACTTACAAGCTTGAAGCTGTATTTTTATGAGGTTTCAAGGCATCTGAAATTCAAAACTGCAATGTTCAGCCAAAGGGTCTGCATCCCTGTTCTTGTCAGAGGCTGTTTCTGGTATGGGCACTGTGGAAGAAGTGCCCACCTTTTTATCCCTTGAAAGGCCCTCAAGGCACCAAACCATTAAGTAGCTCCTCCCACATTTTTCCCGCTCTTTTCCGAGCTTGCTTGGTGAAGATTTTGAAAGTATAGAGAGATGGTTTTCTGTAGTGGGGATAGTGCAACAATTGCTCACCTAACATAGAAGCACTTACTAACTAAAGAAAAATAGAAAGAACTCCTGTTAGGTGAACACCTGATGCTCAAATGCAATCCATCCCTAAATAGTATACCATGTACTTCCAGAGTTGTTGTTTATTTCACAGAACTTCAAACTCAAAAGGTAAGCACTTATAACCATGAAGCTGTATTTCTATGAGGTTTCAAGACATCTGAAATTCAAAACTGCAATGTTCAGCCAGTTGGCCTGCATCACTGTTGTCATCCGAGGCCGTTCCTGCTATGGGCACTGTGGAGAAGGGCCCACCTTTTTATCCCTTGAAAGGCCCTCAAGGCACCAGACCATTAAGTAGCTCCTCCCACATTTTTCCCGCTCTTTTCTGGGGTTGCTTGGTGAAGATTTTGAAAGTATAGAGAGATGTTTTTCTGTAGTGGGGATATTGCAACAATTGCTCACCTAACATGAAAGCACTTACTAACTAAAGAAAAATAGAAATAACTCCTGTTAGATGAGCACCTGATGTTCAAATGCAATCCATCCTAAATATTATAACATACACTTCCAAAATTTCTGTTTAGTTCACAGAACTTCAACCTCAAAAGGGAAGCACTTACACATATATAAAACGCAGGTGCCAACCTTGAAGCTGTATTTCTGTGAGGTTCCAAGACATCTGAAATTCAAAACTGCAATGTTCAGCCAGTGGGTCTGCATCCCTGTTCTTGTCTGAGGCTGTTCCTGTTATGGGCACTGTGGAAGAAGTGCTCGCCTTTTTATCCCTTGAAAGGCCCTGAAGGCACCAAAACATTAAGTAGCTCCTCCCACATTTTTCCCGCTCTTTTCTGAGCTTGATTGGTGAAGATTTTGAAAGTATAGAGAGATGGTTTTCTGTAGTGGGGATATTGCAACAATTGCTCACCTAACATGGAAGCACTTACTAACTAAAGAAAAATAGAAAGAACTCCTGTTAGGTTAGCACCTGATGCTCAAATGCAATTATTCTCTAAATATTATAACATACACTTCCAGAGCTGTTGTTTAGTTAACAGAGTTGTTGTTTATTTCACAGAACTTCAAACTCAAAAGGTAAGCACTTACAAGCTTGAAGCTGTATTTCTATGAGGTTTCAAGGCATCTGAAATTCAAAACTGCAATGTTCAGCCAAAGGGTCTGCATCCCTGTTCTTGTCAGAGGCTGTTTCTGGTATGGGCACTGTGGAAGAAGTGCCCACCTTTTTATCCCTTGAAAGGCCCTCAAGGCACCAAACCATTAAGTAGCTCCTCCCACATTTTTCCCGCTCTTTTCCGAGCTTGCTTGGTGAAGATTTTGAAAGTATAGAGAGATGGTTTTCTGTAGTGGGGATAGTGCAACAATTGCTCACCTAACATAGAAGCACTTACTAACTAAAGAAAAATAGAAAGAACTCCTGTTAGGTGAACACCTGATGCTCAAATGCAATCCATCCCTAAATAGTATACCATGTACTTCCAGAGTTGTTGTTTATTTCACAGAACTTCAAACTCAAAAGGTTAGCACTTATAACCATGAAGCTGTATTTCTATGAGGTTTCAAGACATCTGAAATTCAAAACTGCAATGTTCAGCCAGTTGGCCTGCATCACTGTTGTCATCCGAGGCCGTTCCTGCTATGGGCACTGTGGAGAAGGGCCCACCTTTTTATCCCTTGAAAGGCCCTCAAGGCACCAGACCATTAAGTAGCTCCTCCCACATTTTTCCCGCTCTTTTCTGGGGTTGCTTGGTGAAGATTTTGAAAGTATAGAGAGATGTTTTTCTGTAGTGGGGATATTGCAACAATTGCTCACCTAACATGAAAGCACTTACTAACTAAAGAAAAATAGAAAGAACTCCTGTTAGGTGAACAACTGATGCTCAAATGCAATCCATCCCTAAATATTATACCATGTACTTCCAGAGTTGTTGTTTATTTCACAGAACTTCAAACTCAAAAGGTAAGCACTTACAAGCTTGAAGCTGTATTTCTATGAGGTTTCAAGGCATCTGAAATTCAAAACTGCAATGTTCAGCCAAAGGGTCTGCATCCCTGTTCTTGTCAGAGGCTGTTTCTGGTATGGGCACTGTGGAATAAGTGCTCGCCTTTTTATCCCTTGAAAGGCCCTGAAGGCACCAAACCATTAAGTAGCTCCTCCCACATTTTTCCCGCTCTTTTCTGAGCTTGCTTGGTGAAGATTTTGAAAGTATAGAGAGATGGTTTTCTGTAGTGGGGATATTGCAACAATTGCTCACCTAACATGAAAGCACTTACTAACTAAAGAAAAATAGAAAGAACTCCTGTTAGATGAACACCTGATGCTCAAATGCAATCCATCCCTAAATATTATACCATGTACTTCCAGAGTTGTTGTTTATTTCACAGAACTTCAAACTCAAAAGGTAAGCACTTACAAGCTTGAAGCTGTATTTCTATGAGGTTTCAAGGCATCTGAAATTCAAAACTGCAATGTTCAGCCAAAGGGTCTGCATCCCTGTTCTTGTCAGAGGCTGTTTCTGGTATGGGCACTGTGGAATAAGTGCTCGCCTTTTTATCCCTTGAAAGGCCCTGAAGGCACCAAACCATTAAGTAGCTCCTCCCACATTTTTCCCGCTCTTTTCTGAGCTTGCTTGGTGAAGATTTTGAAAGTATAGAGAGATGGTTTTCTGTAGTGGGGATATTGCAACAATTGCTCACCTAACATGGAAGCACTTACTAACTAAAGAAAAATAGAAAGAACTCCTCTTAGGTGAACACCTGATGCTCAAATGCAATCCATCCCTAAATATTATACCATGTACTTCCAGAGTTGTTGTTTATTTCACAGAACTTCAAACTCAAAAGGTAAGCACTTACAAGCTTGAAGCTGTATTTCTATGAGGTTTCAAGACATCTGAAATTCAAAACTGCAATGTTCAGCCAAAGGGTCTGCATCCCTGTTCTTGTCTGAGGCTGTTCCTGGTATGGGCACTGTGGAAGAAGTTCTAGCCTTTTTATCCCTTGAAAGTCCCTGAAGGCACCAAACCATTAAGAAGCTCCTCCCACATTTTTCCCGCTCTTTTCTGAGCTTGCTTGGTGAAGATTTTGAAAGTATAGAGAGATGGTTTTCTGTAGTGGAGATACTGCAACAATTGCTCACCTAACATGGAAGCACTTACTAACTAAAGAAAAATAGAAATAACTCCTGTTAGGTGAGCACCTGATGTTCAAATGCAACCCATCCCTAAATATTATACCATGTACTTCCAGAGTTGTTGTTTATTTCACAGAACTTCAAACATAAAAGGTAAGCACTTATAACCATGAAGCTGTATTTCTATGAGGTTTCAAGACATCTGAAATTCAAAACTGCAATGTTCAGCCAGTTGGCCTGCATCACTGTTGTCATCCGAGGCCGTTCCTGCTATGGGCACTGTGGAGAAGGGCCCACCTTTTTATCCCTTGAAAGGCCCTCAAGGCACCAGACCATTAAGTAGCGCCTCCCACATTTTTCCCGCTCTTTTCTGAGGTTGCTTGGTGAAGATTTTGAAAGTATAGAGAGATGGTTTTTTGTAGTGGGGATATTGCAACAATTGCTCACCTAACATGGAAGCACTTACTAACTAAAGAAAAATAGAAAGAACTCCTGTTAGGTGAACACCTGATGCTCAAATGCAATCCATCCCTAAATATTATACCATGTACTTCCAGAGTTGTTTATTTCACAGAACTTCAAACTCAAAAGGTAAGCACTTACAAGCTTGAAGCTGTATTTCTGTGAGGTTCCAAGACATCTGAAATTCAAAACTGCAATGTTCAGCCAGTGGGTCTGCATCCCTGTTCTTGTCTGAGGCTGTTCCTGTTATGGGCACTGTGGAAGAAGTGCTCGCCTTTTTATCCCTTGAAAGGCCCTGAAGGCACCAAAACATTAAGTAGCTCCTCCCACATTTTTCCCGCTCTTTTCTGAGCTTGATTGGTGAAGATTTTGAAAGTATAGAGAGATGGTTTTCTGTAGTGGGGATATTGCAACAATTGCTCACCTAACATGGAAGCACTTACTAACTAAAGAAAAATAGAAAGAACTCCTGTTAGGTGAGCACCTGATGCTCAAATGCAATTATTCTCTAAATATTATAACATACACTTCCAGAGCTGTTGTTTAGTTAACAGAGTTGTTGTTTATTTCACAGAACTTCAAACTCAAAAGGTAAGCACTTACAAGCTTGAAGCTGTATTTCTATGAGGTTTCAAGGCATCTGAAATTCAAAACTGCAATGTTCAGCCAAAGGGTCTGCATCCCTGTTCTTGTCAGAGGCTGTTTCTGGTATGGGCACTGTGGAAGAAGTGCCCACCTTTTTATCCCTTGAAAGGCCCTCAAGGCACCAAACCATTAAGTAGCTCCTCCCACATTTTTCCCGCTCTTTTCCGAGCTTGCTTGGTGAAGATTTTGAAAGTATAGAGAGATGGTTTTCTGTAGTGGGGATAGTGCAACAATTGCTCACCTAACATAGAAGCACTTACTAACTAAAGAAAAATAGAAAGAACTCCTGTTAGGTGAACACCTGATGCTCAAATGCAATCCATCCCTAAATAGTATACCATGTACTTCCAGAGTTGTTGTTTATTTCACAGAACTTCAAACTCAAAAGGTAAGCACTTATAACCATGAAGCTGTATTTCTATGAGGTTTCAAGACATCTGAAATTCAAAACTGCAATGTTCAGCCAGTTGGCCTGCATCACTGTTGTCATCCGAGGCCGTTCCTGCTATGGGCACTGTGGAGAAGGGCCCACCTTTTTATCCCTTGAAAGGCCCTCAAGGCACCAGACCATTAAGTAGCGCCTCCCACATTTTTCCCGCTCTTTTCTGAGCTTGCTTGGTGAAGATTTTGAAAGTATAGAGAGATGGTTTTCTGTAGTGGGGATATTGCAACAATTGCTCACCTAACATGGAAGCACTTACTAACTAAAGAAAAATAGAAAGAACTCCTGTTAGGTGAACACCTGATGCTCAAATGTAATCCATCCCTAAATATTATACCATGTACTTCCAGAGTTGTTGTTTATTTCACAGAACTTCGAACTCAAAAGGTAAGCACTTACAAGCTTGAAGCTGTATTTCTATGAGGTTTCAAGACATCTGAAATTCAAAACTGCAATGTTCAGCCAAAGGGTCTGCATCCCTGTTCTTGTCTGAGGCTGTTCCTGGTATGGGCACTGTGGAAGAAGTTCTAGCCTTTTTATCCCTTGAAAGTCCCTGAAGGCACCAAACCATTAAGAAGCTCCTCCCACATTTTTCCCGCTCTTTTCTGAGCTTGCTTGGTGAAGATTTTGAAAGTATAGAGAGATGGTTTTCTGTAGTGGGGATATTGCAACAATTGCTCACCTAACATGGAAGCACTTACTAACTAAAGAAAAATAGAAAGAACTCCTGTTAGGTGAACACCTGATGCTCAAATGCAATCCATCCCTAAATATTATACCATGTACTTCCAGAGTTGTTGTTTATTTCACAGAACTTCAAACTCAAAAGGTAAGCACTTACAAGCTTGAAGCTGTATTTCTATGAGGTTTCAAGACATCTGAAATTCAAAACTGCAATGTTCAGCCAAAGGGTCTGCATCCCTGTTCTTGTCTGAGGCTGTTCCTGGTATGGGCACTGTGGAAGAAGTTCTAGCCTTTTTATCCCTTGAAAGTCCCTGAAGGCACCAAACCATTAAGAAGCTCCTCCCACATTTTTCCCGCTCTTTTCTGAGCTTGCTTGGTGAAGATTTTGAAAGTATAGAGAGATGGTTTTCTGTAGTGGAGATATTGCAACAATTGCTCACCTAACATGGAAGCACTTACTAACTAAAGAAAAATAGAAATAACTCCTGTTAGGTGAGCACCTGATGTTCAAATGCAACCCATCCCTAAATATTATACCATGTACTTCCAGAGTTGTTGTTTATTTCACAGAACTTCAAACTCAAAAGGTAAGCACTTATAACCATGAAGCTGTATTTCTATGAGGTTTCAAGACATCTGAAATTCAAAACTGCAATGTTCAGCCAGTTGGCCTGCATCACTGTTGTCATCCGAGGCCGTTCCTGCTATGGGCACTGTGGAGAAGGGCCCACCTTTTTATCCCTTGAAAGGCCCTCAAGGCACCAGACCATTAAGTAGCGCCTCCCACATTTTTCCCGCTCTTTTCTGAGCTTGCTTGGTGAAGATTTTGAAAGTATAGAGAGATGGTTTTCTGTAGTGGGGATATTGCAACAATTGCTCACCTAACATGGAAGCACTTACTAACTAAAGAAAAATAGAAAGAACTCCTGTTAGGTGAACACCTGATGCTCAAATGTAATCCATCCCTAAATATTATACCATGTACTTCCAGAGTTGTTGTTTATTTCACAGAACTTCGAACTCAAAAGGTAAGCACTTACAAGCTTGAAGCTGTATTTCTATGAGGTTTCAAGACATCTGAAATTCAAAACTGCAATGTTCAGCCAAAGGGTCTGCATCCTTGTTCTTGTCTGAGGCTGTTCCTGGTATGGGCACTGTGGAAGAAGTTCTAGCCTTTTTATCCCTTGAAAGTCCCTGAAGGCACCAAACCATTAAGAAGCTCCTCCCACATTTTTCCCGCTCTTTTCTGAGCTTGCTTGGTGAAGATTTTGAAAGTATAGAGAGATGGTTTTCTGTAGTGGAGATATTGCAACAATTGCTCACCTAACATGGAAGCACTTACTAACTAAAGAAAAATAGAAATAACTCCTGTTAGATGAGCACCTGATGTTCAAATGCAATCCATCCTAAATATTATAACATACACTTCCAAAATTTCTGTTTAGTTCACAGAACTTCAACCTCAAAAGGGAAGCACTTACACATATATAAAACGCAGGTGCCAACCTTGAAGCTGTATTTCTGTGAGGTTCCAAGACATCTGAAATTCAAAACTGCAATGTTCAGCCAGTGGGTCTGCATCCCTGTTCTTGTCTGAGGCTGTTCCTGTTATGGGCACTGTGGAAGAAGTGCTCGCCTTTTTATCCCTTGAAAGGCCCTGAAGGCACCAAAACATTAAGTAGCTCCTCCCACATTTTTCCCGCTCTTTTCTGAGCTTGATTGGTGAAGATTTTGAAAGTATAGAGAGATGGTTTTCTGTAGTGGGGATATTGCAACAATTGCTCACCTAACATGGAAGCACTTACTAACTAAAGAAAAATAGAAAGAACTCCTGTTAGGTTAGCACCTGATGCTCAAATGCAATTATTCTCTAAATATTATAACATACACTTCCAGAGCTGTTGTTTAGTTAACAGAGTTGTTGTTTATTTCACAGAACTTCAAACTCAAAAGGTAAGCACTTACAAGCTTGAAGCTGTATTTCTATGAGGTTTCAAGGCATCTGAAATTCAAAACTGCAATGTTCAGCCAAAGGGTCTGCATCCCTGTTCTTGTCAGAGGCTGTTTCTGGTATGGGCACTGTGGAAGAAGTGTCCACCTTTTTATCCCTTGAAAGGCCCTCAAGGCACCAAACCATTAAGTAGCTCCTCCCGCATTTTTCCCGCTCTTTTCCGAGCTTGCTTGGTGAAGATTTTGAAAGTATAGAGAGATGGTTTTCTGTAGTGGGGATAGTGCAACAATTGCTCACCTAACATAGAAGCACTTACTAACTAAAGAAAAATAGAAAGAACTCCTGTTAGGTGAACACCTGATGCTCAAATGCAATCCATCCCTAAATAGTATACCATGTACTTCCAGAGTTGTTGTTTATTTCACAGAACTTCAAACTCAAAAGGTAAGCACTTATAACCATGAAGCTGTATTTCTATGAGGTTTCAAGACATCTGAAATTCAAAACTGCAATGTTCAGCCAGTTGGCCTGCATCACTGTTGTCATCCGAGGCCGTTCCTGCTATGGGCACTGTGGAGAAGGGCCCACCTTTTTATCCCTTGAAAGGCCCTCAAGGCACCAGACCATTAAGTAGCTCCTCCCACATTTTTCCCGCTCTTTTCTGGGGTTGCTTGGTGAAGATTTTGAAAGTATAGAGAGATGTTTTTCTGTAGTGGGGATATTGCAACAATTGCTCACCTAACATGAAAGCACTTACTAACTAAAGAAAAATAGAAATAACTCCTGTTAGATGAGCACCTGATGTTCAAATGCAATCCATCCTAAATATTATAACATACACTTCCAAAATTTCTGTTTAGTTCACAGAACTTCAACCTCAAAAGGGAAGCACTTACACATATATAAAACGCAGGTGCCAACCTTGAAGCTGTATTTCTGTGAGGTTCCAAGACATCTGAAATTCAAAACTGCAATGTTCAGCCAGTGGGTCTGCATCCCTGTTCTTGTCTGAGGCTGTTCCTGTTATGGGCACTGTGGAAGAAGTGCTCGCCTTTTTATCCCTTGAAAGGCCCTGAAGGCACCAAAACATTAAGTAGCTCCTCCCACATTTTTCCCGCTCTTTTCTGAGCTTGATTGGTGAAGATTTTGAAAGTATAGAGAGATGGTTTTCTGTAGTGGGGATATTGCAACAATTGCTCACCTAACATGGAAGCACTTACTAACTAAAGAAAAATAGAAAGAACTCCTGTTAGGTTAGCACCTGATGCTCAAATGCAATTATTCTCTAAATATTATAACATACACTTCCAGAGCTGTTGTTTAGTTAACAGAGTTGTTGTTTATTTCACAGAACTTCAAACTCAAAAGGTAAGCACTTACAAGCTTGAAGCTGTATTTCTATGAGGTTTCAAGGCATCTGAAATTCAAAACTGCAATGTTCAGCCAAAGGGTCTGCATCCCTGTTCTTGTCAGAGGCTGTTTCTGGTATGGGCACTGTGGAAGAAGTGCCCACCTTTTTATCCCTTGAAAGGCCCTCAAGGCACCAAACCATTAAGTAGCTCCTCCCACATTTTTCCCGCTCTTTTCCGAGCTTGCTTGGTGAAGATTTTGAAAGTATAGAGAGATGGTTTTCTGTAGTGGGGATAGTGCAACAATTGCTCACCTAACATAGAAGCACTTACTAACTAAAGAAAAATAGAAAGAACTCCTGTTAGGTGAACACCTGATGCTCAAATGCAATCCATCCCTAAATAGTATACCATGTACTTCCAGAGTTGTTGTTTATTTCACAGAACTTCAAACTCAAAAGGTAAGCACTTATAACCATGAAGCTGTATTTCTATGAGGTTTCAAGACATCTGAAATTCAAAACTGCAATGTTCAGCCAGTTGGCCTGCATCACTGTTGTCATCCGAGGCCGTTCCTGCTATGGGCACTGTGGAGAAGGGCCCACCTTTTTATCCCTTGAAAGGCCCTCAAGGCACCAGACCATTAAGTAGCGCCTCCCACATTTTTCCCGCTCTTTTCTGAGCTTGCTTGGTGAAGATTTTGAAAGTATAGAGAGATGGTTTTCTGTAGTGGGGATATTGCAACAATTGCTCACCTAACATGGAAGCACTTACTAACTAAAGAAAAATAGAAAGAACTCCTGTTAGGTGAACACCTGATGCTCAAATGTAATCCATCCCTAAATATTATACCATGTACTTCCAGAGTTGTTGTTTATTTCACAGAACTTCGAACTCAAAAGGTAAGCACTTACAAGCTTGAAGCTGTATTTCTATGAGGTTTCAAGACATCTGAAATTCAAAACTGCAATGTTCAGCCAAAGGGTCTGCATCCTTGTTCTTGTCTGAGGCTGTTCCTGGTATGGGCACTGTGGAAGAAGTTCTAGCCTTTTTATCCCTTGAAAGTCCCTGAAGGCACCAAACCATTAAGAAGCTCCTCCCACATTTTTCCCGCTCTTTTCTGAGCTTGCTTGGTGAAGATTTTGAAAGTATAGAGAGATGGTTTTCTGTAGTGGAGATATTGCAACAATTGCTCACCTAACATGGAAGCACTTACTAACTAAAGAAAAATAGAAATAACTCCTGTTAGATGAGCACCTGATGTTCAAATGCAATCCATCCTAAATATTATAACATACACTTCCAAAATTTCTGTTTAGTTCACAGAACTTCAACCTCAAAAGGGAAGCACTTACACATATATAAAACGCAGGTGCCAACCTTGAAGCTGTATTTCTGTGAGGTTCCAAGACATCTGAAATTCAAAACTGCAATGTTCAGCCAGTGGGTCTGCATCCCTGTTCTTGTCTGAGGCTGTTCCTGTTATGGGCACTGTGGAAGAAGTGCTCGCCTTTTTATCCCTTGAAAGGCCCTGAAGGCACCAAAACATTAAGTAGCTCCTCCCACATTTTTCCCGCTCTTTTCTGAGCTTGATTGGTGAAGATTTTGAAAGTATAGAGAGATGGTTTTCTGTAGTGGGGATATTGCAACAATTGCTCACCTAACATGGAAGCACTTACTAACTAAAGAAAAATAGAAAGAACTCCTGTTAGGTTAGCACCTGATGCTCAAATGCAATTATTCTCTAAATATTATAACATACACTTCCAGAGCTGTTGTTTAGTTAACAGAGTTGTTGTTTATTTCACAGAACTTCAAACTCAAAAGGTAAGCACTTACAAGCTTGAAGCTGTATTTCTATGAGGTTTCAAGGCATCTGAAATTCAAAACTGCAATGTTCAGCCAAAGGGTCTGCATCCCTGTTCTTGTCAGAGGCTGTTTCTGGTATGGGCACTGTGGAAGAAGTGCCCACCTTTTTATCCCTTGAAAGGCCCTCAAGGCACCAAACCATTAAGTAGCTCCTCCCGCATTTTTCCCGCTCTTTTCCGAGCTTGCTTGGTGAAGATTTTGAAAGTATAGAGAGATGGTTTTCTGTAGTGGGGATAGTGCAACAATTGCTCACCTAACATAGAAGCACTTACTAACTAAAGAAAAATAGAAAGAACTCCTGTTAGGTGAACACCTGATGCTCAAATGCAATCCATCCCTAAATAGTATACCATGTACTTCCAGAGTTGTTGTTTATTTCACAGAACTTCAAACTCAAAAGGTAAGCACTTATAACCATGAAGCTGTATTTCTATGAGGTTTCAAGACATCTGAAATTCAAAACTGCAATGTTCAGCCAGTTGGCCTGCATCACTGTTGTCATCCGAGGCCGTTCCTGCTATGGGCACTGTGGAGAAGGGCCCACCTTTTTATCCCTTGAAAGGCCCTCAAGGCACCAGACCATTAAGTAGCTCCTCCCACATTTTTCCCGCTCTTTTCTGGGGTTGCTTGGTGAAGATTTTGAAAGTATAGAGAGATGTTTTTCTGTAGTGGGGATATTGCAACAATTGCTCACCTAACATGAAAGCACTTACTAACTAAAGAAAAATAGAAATAACTCCTGTTAGATGAGCACCTGATGTTCAAATGCAATCCATCCTAAATATTATAACATACACTTCCAAAATTTCTGTTTAGTTCACAGAACTTCAACCTCAAAAGGGAAGCACTTACACATATATAAAACGCAGGTGCCAACCTTGAAGCTGTATTTCTGTGAGGTTCCAAGACATCTGAAATTCAAAACTGCAATGTTCAGCCAGTGGGTCTGCATCCCTGTTCTTGTCTGAGGCTGTTCCTGTTATGGGCACTGTGGAAGAAGTGCTCGCCTTTTTATCCCTTGAAAGGCCCTGAAGGCACCAAAACATTAAGTAGCTCCTCCCACATTTTTCCCGCTCTTTTCTGAGCTTGATTGGTGAAGATTTTGAAAGTATAGAGAGATGGTTTTCTGTAGTGGGGATATTGCAACAATTGCTCACCTAACATGGAAGCACTTACTAACTAAAGAAAAATAGAAAGAACTCCTGTTAGGTTAGCACCTGATGCTCAAATGCAATTATTCTCTAAATATTATAACATACACTTCCAGAGCTGTTGTTTAGTTAACAGAGTTGTTGTTTATTTCACAGAACTTCAAACTCAAAAGGTAAGCACTTACAAGCTTGAAGCTGTATTTCTATGAGGTTTCAAGGCATCTGAAATTCAAAACTGCAATGTTCAGCCAAAGGGTCTGCATCCCTGTTCTTGTCAGAGGCTGTTTCTGGTATGGGCACTGTGGAAGAAGTGCCCACCTTTTTATCCCTTGAAAGGCCCTCAAGGCACCAAACCATTAAGTAGCTCCTCCCACATTTTTCCCGCTCTTTTCCGAGCTTGCTTGGTGAAGATTTTGAAAGTATAGAGAGATGGTTTTCTGTAGTGGGGATAGTGCAACAATTGCTCACCTAACATAGAAGCACTTACTAACTAAAGAAAAATAGAAAGAACTCCTGTTAGGTGAACACCTGATGCTCAAATGCAATCCATCCCTAAATAGTATACCATGTACTTCCAGAGTTGTTGTTTATTTCACAGAACTTCAAACTCAAAAGGTAAGCACTTATAACCATGAAGCTGTATTTCTATGAGGTTTCAAGACATCTGAAATTCAAAACTGCAATGTTCAGCCAGTTGGCCTGCATCACTGTTGTCATCCGAGGCCGTTCCTGCTATGGGCACTGTGGAGAAGGGCCCACCTTTTTATCCCTTGAAAGGCCCTCAAGGCACCAGACCATTAAGTAGCTCCTCCCACATTTTTCCCGCTCTTTTCTGGGGTTGCTTGGTGAAGATTTTGAAAGTATAGAGAGATGTTTTTCTGTAGTGGGGATATTGCAACAATTGCTCACCTAACATGAAAGCACTTACTAACTAAAGAAAAATAGAAAGAACTCCTGTTAGGTGAACAACTGATGCTCAAATGCAATCCATCCCTAAATATTATACCATGTACTTCCAGAGTTGTTGTTTATTTCACAGAACTTCAAACTCAAAAGGTAAGCACTTACAAGCTTGAAGCTGTATTTCTATGAGGTTTCAAGGCATCTGAAATTCAAAACTGCAATGTTCAGCCAAAGGGTCTGCATCCCTGTTCTTGTCAGAGGCTGTTTCTGGTATGGCCACTGTGGAATAAGTGCTCGCCTTTTTATCCCTTGAAAGGCCCTGAAGGCACCAAACCATTAAGTAGCTCCTCCCACATTTTTCCCGCTCTTTTCTGAGCTTGCTTGGTGAAGATTTTGAAAGTATAGAGAGATGGTTTTCTGTAGTGGGGATATTGCAACAATTGCTCACCTAACATGAAAGCACTTACTAACTAAAGAAAAATAGAAAGAACTCCTGTTAGATGAACACCTGATGCTCAAATGCAATCCATCCCTAAATATTATACCATGTACTTCCAGAGTTGTTGTTTATTTCACAGAACTTCAAACTCAAAAGGTAAGCACTTACAAGCTTGAAGCTGTATTTCTATGAGGTTTCAAGGCATCTGAAATTCAAAACTGCAATGTTCAGCCAAAGGGTCTGCATCCCTGTTCTTGTCAGAGGCTGTTTCTGGTATGGGCACTGTGGAATAAGTGCTCGCCTTTTTATCCCTTGAAAGGCCCTGAAGGCACCAAACCATTAAGTAGCTCCTCCCACATTTTTCCCGCTCTTTTCTGAGCTTGCTTGGTGAAGATTTTGAAAGTATAGAGAGATGGTTTTCTGTAGTGGGGATATTGCAACAATTGCTCACCTAACATGGAAGCACTTACTAACTAAAGAAAAATAGAAAGAACTCCTGTTAGGTGAACACCTGATGCTCAAATGCAATCCATCCCTAAATATTATACCATGTACTTCCACAGTTGTTGTTAATTTCACAGAACTTCAAACTCAAAAGGTAAGCACTTACAAGCTTGAAGCTGTATTTCTATGAGGTTTCAAGACATCTGAAATTCAAAACTGCAATGTTCAGCCAAAGGGTCTGCATCCCTGTTCTTGTCTGAGGCTGTTCCTGGTATGGGCACTGTGGAAGAAGTTCTGGCCTTTTTATCCCTTGAAAGTCCCTGAAGGCACCAAACCATTAAGAAGCTCCTCCCACATTTTTCCCGCTCTTTTCTGAGCTTGCTTGGTGAAGATTTTGAAAGTATAGAGAGATGGTTTTCTGTAGTGGAGATACTGCAACAATTGCTCACCTAACATGGAAGCACTTACTAACTAAAGAAAAATAGAAAGAACTCCTGTTAGGTGAACACCTGATGCTCAAATGTAATCCATCCCTAAATATTATACCATGTACTTCCAGAGTTGTTGTTTATTTCACAGAACTTCGAACTCAAAAGGTAAGCACTTACAAGCTTGAAGCTGTATTTCTATGAGGTTTCAAGACATCTGAAATTCAAAACTGCAATGTTCAGCCAAAGGGTCTGCATCCTTGTTCTTGTCTGAGGCTGTTCCTGGTATGGGCACTGTGGAAGAAGTTCTAGCCTTTTTATCCCTTGAAAGTCCCTGAAGGCACCAAACCATTAAGAAGCTCCTCCCACATTTTTCCCGCTCTTTTCTGAGCTTGCTTGGTGAAGATTTTGAAAGTATAGAGAGATGGTTTTCTGTAGTGGAGATATTGCAACAATTGCTCACCTAACATGGAAGCACTTACTAACTAAAGAAAAATAGAAATAACTCCTGTTAGATGAGCACCTGATGTTCAAATGCAATCCATCCTAAATATTATAACATACACTTCCAAAATTTCTGTTTAGTTCACAGAACTTCAACCTCAAAAGGGAAGCACTTACACATATATAAAACGCAGGTGCCAACCTTGAAGCTGTATTTCTGTGAGGTTCCAAGACATCTGAAATTCAAAACTGCAATGTTCAGCCAGTGGGTCTGCATCCCTGTTCTTGTCTGAGGCTGTTCCTGTTATGGGCACTGTGGAAGAAGTGCTCGCCTTTTTATCCCTTGAAAGGCCCTGAAGGCACCAAAACATTAAGTAGCTCCTCCCACATTTTTCCCGCTCTTTTCTGAGCTTGATTGGTGAAGATTTTGAAAGTATAGAGAGATGGTTTTCTGTAGTGGGGATATTGCAACAATTGCTCACCTAACATGGAAGCACTTACTAACTAAAGAAAAATAGAAAGAACTCCTGTTAGGTTAGCACCTGATGCTCAAATGCAATTATTCTCTAAATATTATAACATACACTTCCAGAGCTGTTGTTTAGTTAACAGAGTTGTTGTTTATTTCACAGAACTTCAAACTCAAAAGGTAAGCACTTACAAGCTTGAAGCTGTATTTCTATGAGGTTTCAAGGCATCTGAAATTCAAAACTGCAATGTTCAGCCAAAGGGTCTGCATCCCTGTTCTTGTCAGAGGCTGTTTCTGGTATGGGCACTGTGGAAGAAGTGCCCACCTTTTTATCCCTTGAAAGGCCCTCAAGGCACCAAACCATTAAGTAGCTCCTCCCGCATTTTTCCCGCTCTTTTCCGAGCTTGCTTGGTGAAGATTTTGAAAGTATAGAGAGATGGTTTTCTGTAGTGGGGATAGTGCAACAATTGCTCACCTAACATGAAAGCACTTACTAACTAAAGAAAAATAGAAAGAACTCCTGTTAGGTGAACACCTGATGCTCAAATGCAATCCATCCCTAAATATTATACCATGTACTTCCAGAGTTGTTGTTTATTTCACAGAACTTCAAACTCAAAAGGTAAGCACTTACAAGCTTGAAGCTGTATTTCTATGAGGTTTCAAGGCATCTGAAATTCAAAACTGCAATGTTCAGCCAAAGGGTCTGCATCCCTGTTCTTGTCAGAGGCTGTTTCTGGTATGGGCACTGTGGAATAAGTGCTCGCCTTTTTATCCCTTGAAAGGCCCTGAAGGCACCAAACCATTAAGTAGCTCCTCCCACATTTTTCCCGCTCTTTTCTGAGCTTGCTTGGTGAAGATTTTGAAAGTATAGAGAGATGGTTTTCTGTAGTGGGGATATTGCAACAATTGCTCACCTAACATGGAAGCACTTACTAACTAAAGAAAAATAGAAAGAACTCCTGTTAGGTGAACACCTGATGCTCAAATGCAATCCATCCCTAAATATTATACCATGTACTTCCACAGTTGTTGTTAATTTCACAGAACTTCAAACTCAAAAGGTAAGCACTTACAAGCTTGAAGCTGTATTTCTATGAGGTTTCAAGACATCTGAAATTCAAAACTGCAATGTTCAGCCAAAGGGTCTGCATCCCTGTTCTTGTCTGAGGCTGTTCCTGGTATGGGCACTGTGGAAGAAGTTCTAGCCTTTTTATCCCTTGAAAGTCCCTGAAGGCACCAAACCATTAAGAAGCTCCTCCCACATTTTTCCCGCTCTTTTCTGAGCTTGCTTGGTGAAGATTTTGAAAGTATAGAGAGATGGTTTTCTGTAGTGGAGATACTGCAACAATTGCTCACCTAACATGGAAGCACTTACTAACTAAAGAAAAATAGAAATAACTCCTGTTAGGTGAGCACCTGATGTTCAAATGCAACCCATCCCTAAATATTATACCATGTACTTCCAGAGTTGTTGTTTATTTCACAGAACTTCAAACTCAAAAGGTAAGCACTTATAACCATGAAGCTGTATTTCTATGAGGTTTCAAGACATCTGAAATTCAAAACTGCAATGTTCAGCCAAAGGGTCTGCATCCCTGTTCTTGTCAGAGGCTGTTTCTGGTATGGGCACTGTGGAAGAAGTGCCCACCTTTTTATCCCTTGAAAGGCCCTCAAGGCACCAAACCATTAAGTAGCTCCTCCCACATTTTTCCCGCTCTTTTCCGAGCTTGCTTGGTGAAGATTTTGAAAGTATAGAGAGATGGTTTTCTGTAGTGGGGATAGTGCAACAATTGCTCACCTAACATAGAAGCACTTACTAACTAAAGAAAAATAGAAAGAACTCCTGTTAGGTGAACACCTGATGCTCAAATGTAATCCACCCCTAAATAGTATACCATGTACTTCCAGAGTTGTTGTTTATTTCACAGAACTTCAAACTCAAAAGGTAAGCACTTATAACCATGAAGCTGTATTTCTATGAGGTTTCAAGACATCTGAAATTCAAAACTGCAATGTTCAGCCAGTTGGCCTGCATCACTGTTGTCATCCGAGGCCGTTCCTGCTATGGGCACTGTGGAGAAGGGCCCACCTTTTTATCCCTTGAAAGGCCCTCAAGGCACCAGACCATTAAGTAGCTCCTCCCACATTTTTCCCGCTCTTTTCTGGGGTTGCTTGGTGAAGATTTTGAAAGTATAGAGAGATGTTTTTCTGTAGTGGGGATATTGCAACAATTGCTCACCTAACATGAAAGCACTTACTAACTAAAGAAAAATAGAAAGAACTCCTGTTAGGTGAACAACTGATGCTCAAATGCAATCCATCCCTAAATATTATACCATGTACTTCCAGAGTTGTTGTTTATTTCACAGAACTTCAAACTCAAAAGGTAAGCACTTACAAGCTTGAAGCTGTATTTCTATGAGGTTTCAAGGCATCTGAAATTCAAAACTGCAATGTTCAGCCAAAGGGTCTGCATCCCTGTTCTTGTCAGAGGCTGTTTCTGGTATGGGCACTGTGGAATAAGTGCTCGCCTTTTTATCCCTTGAAAGGCCCTGAAGGCACCAAACCATTAAGTAGCTCCTCCCACATTTTTCCCGCTCTTTTCTGAGCTTGCTTGGTGAAGATTTTGAAAGTATAGAGAGATGGTTTTCTGTAGTGGGGATATTGCAACAATTGCTCACCTAACATGAAAGCACTTACTAACTAAAGAAAAATAGAAAGAACTCCTGTTAGATGAACACCTGATGCTCAAATGCAATCCATCCCTAAATATTATACCATGTACTTCCAGTGTTGTTGTTTATTTCACAGAACTTCAAACTCAAAAGGTAAGCACTTACAAGCTTGAAGCTGTATTTCTATGAGGTTTCAAGGCATCTGAAATTCAAAACTGCAATGTTCAGCCAAAGGGTCTGCATCCCTGTTCTTGTCTGAGGCTGTTCCTGGTATGGGCACTGTGGAAGAAGTTCTAGCCTTTTTATCCCTTGAAAGTCCCTGAAGGCACCAAACCATTAAGAAGCTCCTCCCACATTTTTCCCGCTCTTTTCTGAGCTTGCTTGGTGAAGATTTTGAAAGTATAGAGAGATGGTTTTCTGTAGTGGAGATACTGCAACAATTGCTCACCTAACATGGAAGCACTTACTAACTAAAGAAAAATAGAAATAACTCCTGTTAGGTGAGCACCTGATGTTCAAATGCAACCCATCCCTAAATATTATACCATGTACTTCCAGAGTTGTTGTTTATTTCACAGAACTTCAAACTCAAAAGGTAAGCACTTATAACCATGAAGCTGTATTTCTATGAGGTTTCAAGACATCTGAAATTCAAAACTGCAATGTTCAGCCAGTTGGCCTGCATCACTGTTGTCATCCGAGGCCGTTCCTGCTATGGGCACTGTGGAGAAGGGCCCACCTTTTTATCCCTTGAAAGGCCCTCAAGGCACCAGACCATTAAGTAGCGCCTCCCACATTTTTCCCGCTCTTTTCTGAGGTTGCTTGGTGAAGATTTTGAAAGTATAGAGAGATGGTTTTCTGTAGTGGGGATATTGCAACAATTGCTCACCTAACATGGAAGCACTTACTAACTAAAGAAAAATAGAAAGAACTCCTGTTAGGTGAACACCTGATGCTCAAATGCAATCCATCCCTAAATATTATACCATGTACTTCCAGAGTTGTTTATTTCACAGAACTTCAAACTCAAAAGGTAAGCACTTACAAGCTTGAAGCTGTATTTCTATGAGGTTTCAAGGCATCTGAAATTCAAAACAGCAATGTTCAGCCAAAGGGTCTGCATCCCTGTTCTTGTCAGAGGCTGTTTCTGGTATGGGCACTGTGGAATAAGTGCTCGCCTTTTTATCCCTTGAAAGGCCCTGAAGGCACCAAACCATTAAGTAGCTCCTCCCACATTTTTCCCGCTCTTTTCTGAGCTTGCTTGGTGAAGATTTTGAAAGTATAGAGAGATGGTTTTCTGTAGTGGGGATATTGCAACAATTGCTCACCTAACATGGAAGCACTTACTAACTAAAGAAAAATAGAAAGAACTCCTGTTAGGTGAACACCTGATGCTCAAATGCAATCCATCCCTAAATATTATACCATGTACTTCCAGAGTTGTTGTTTATTTCACAGAACTTCAAACTCAAAAGGTAAGCACTTACAAGCTTGAAGCTTTATTTCTATGAGGTTTCAAGACATCTGAAATTCAAAACTGCAATGTTCAGCCAGTTGGCCTGCATCACTGTTCTCATCCGAGGCCGTTCCTGCTATGGGCACTGTGGAAGAAGTGCCCACCTTTTTATCCCTTGAAAGGCCCTCAAGGCACCAAACCATTAAGTAGCTCCTCCCACATTTTTCCCGCTCTTTTCTGAGCTTGCTTGGTGAAGATTTTGAAAGTATAGAGAGATGGTTTTCTGTAGTGGAGATATTGCAACAATTGCTCACCTAACATGGAAGCACTTACTAACTAAAGAAAAATAGAAAGAACTCCTGTTAGGTGAACACCTGATGCTCAAATGCAGTCCATCCCTAAATATTATACCATGTACTTCCAGAGTTGTTGTTTATTTCACAGAACTTCAAACTCAAAAGGTAAGCACTTACAAGCTTGAAGCTGTATTTCTATGAGGTTTCAAGGCATCTGAAATTCAAAACTGCAATGTTCAGCCAAAGGGTCTGCATCTCTGTTCTTGTCAGAGGCTGTTTCTGGTATGGGCACTGTGGAATAAGTGCTCGCCTTTTTATCCCTTGAAAGGCCCTGAAGGCACCAAACCATTAAGTAGCTCCTCCCACATTTTTCCCGCTCTTTTCTGAGCTTGCTTGGTGAAGATTTTGAAAGTATAGAGAGATGGTTTTCTGTAGTGGGGATATTGCAACAATTGCTCACCTAACATGGAAGCACTTACTAACTAAAGAAAAATAGAAAGAACTCCTGTTAGGTGAACACCTGATGCTCAAATGCAATCCATCCCTAAATATTTTACCATGTACTTCCAGAGTTGTTGTTTATTTCACAGAACTTCAAACTCAAAAGGTAAGCACTTACAAGCTTGAAGCTGTATTTCTATGAGGTTTCAAGGCATCTGAAATTCAAAACTGCAATGTTCAGCCAAAGGGTCTGCATCCCTGTTCTTGTCTGAGGCTGTTCCTGGTATGGGCACTGTGGAAGAAGTTCTAGCCTTTTTATCCCTTGAAAGTCCCTGAAGGCACCAAACCATTAAGAAGCTCCTCCCACATTTTTCCCGCTCTTTTCTGAGCTTGCTTGGTGAAGATTTTGAAAGTATAGAGAGATGGTTTTCTGTAGTGGAGATATTGCAACAATTGCTCACCTAACATGGAAGCACTTACTAACTAAAGAAAAATAGAAAGAACTCCTGTTAGGTGAGCACCTGATGTTCAAATGCAATCCATCCTAAATATTATAACATACACTTCCAAAATTGCTGTTTAGTTCACAGAACTTCAACCTCAAAAGGGAAGCACTTACACATATATAAAAGGCAGGTGCCAACCTTGAAGCTGTATTTCTGTGAGGTTCCAAGACATCTGAAATTCAAAACTGCAATGTTCAGCCAGTGGGTCTGCATCCCTGTTCTTGTCTGAGGCTGGTATGGGCACTGTGGAATAAGTGCTCGCCTTTTTATCACTTGAAAGGCCCTGAAGGCACCAAACCATTAAGTAGCTCCTCCCACATTTTTCCCGCTCTTTTATGAGCTTGCTTGGTGAAGATTTTGAAAGTATAGAGGGATGGTTTTCTGTAGTGGAGATATTGCAACAATTGCTCACCTAACATGGAAGCACTTACTAACTAAAGAAAAATAGAAAGAACTCCTGTTAGGTGAGCACCTGATGCTCAAATGCAATTATTCTCTAAATATTATAACATACACTTCCAGAGCTGTTGTTTATTTCACAGAACTTCAAACTCAAAAGGTAAGCACTTATAACCATGAAGCTGTATTTCTATGAGGTTTCAAGACATCTGAAATTCAAAACTGCAATGTTCAGCCAGTTGGCCTGCATCACTGTTGTCATCCGAGGCCGTTCCTGCTATGGGCACTGTGTGGAGAAGGGCCCACCTTTTTATCCCTTGAAAGGCCCTCAAGGCACCAGACCATTAAGTAGCTCCTCCCACATTTTTCCCGCTCTTTTCTGAGGTTGCTTGGTGAAGATTTTGAAAGTATAGAGAGATGTTTTTCTGTAGTGGGGATATTGCAACAATTGCTCACCTAACATGAAAGCACTTACTAACTAAAGAAAAATAGAAAGAACTCCTGTTAGGTGAACACCTGATGCTCAAATGCAATCCATCCCTAAATATTATACCATGTACTTCCAGAGTTGTTGTTTATTTCACAGAACTTCAAACTCAAAAGGTAAGCACTTACAAGCTTGAAGCTGTATTTCTATGAGGTTTCAAGGCATCTGAAATTCAAAACTGCAATGTTCAGCCAAAGGGTCTGCATCCCTGTTCTTGTCAGAGGCTGTTTCTGGTATGGGCACTGTGGAATAAGTGCTTGCCTTTTTATCCCTTGAAAGGCCCTGAAGGCACCAAACCATTAAGTAGCTCCTCCCACATTTTTCCCGCTCTTTTCTGAGCTTGCTTGGTGAAGATTTTGAAAGTATAGAGAGATGGTTTTCTGTAGTGGGGATATTGCAACAATTGCTCACCTAACATGGAAGCACTTACTAACTAAAGAAAAATAGAAAGAACTCCTGTTAGGTGAACACCTGATGCTCAAATGCAACCCATCCCTAAATATTATACCATGTACTTCCAGAGTTGTTGTTTATTTCACAGAACTTCAAACTCAAAAGGTAAGCACTTATAACCATGAAGCTGTATTTCTATGAGGTTTCAAGACATCTGAAATTCAAAACTGCAATGTTCAGCCAGTTGGCCTGCATCACTGTTGTCATCCGAGGCCGTTCCTGCTATGGGCACTGTGGAGAAGGGCCCACCTTTTTATCCCTTGAAAGGCCCTCAAGGCACCAGACCATTAAGTAGCGCCTCCCACATTTTTCCCGCTCTTTTCTGAGGTTGCTTGGTGAAGATTTTGAAAGTATAGAGAGATGGTTTTCTGTAGTGGGGATATTGCAACAATTGCTCACCTAACATGGAAGCACTTACTAACTAAAGAAAAATAGAAAGAACTCCTGTTAGGTGAACACCTGATGCTCAAATGCAATCCATCCCTAAATATTATACCATGTACTTCCAGAGTTGTTTATTTCACAGAACTTCAAACTCAAAAGGTAAGCACTTACAAGCTTGAAGCTGTATTTCTATGAGGTTTCAAGGCATCTGAAATTCAAAACAGCAATGTTCAGCCAAAGGGTCTGCATCCCTGTTCTTGTCAGAGGCTGTTTCTGGTATGGGCACTGTGGAATAAGTGCTCGCCTTTTTATCCCTTGAAAGGCCCTGAAGGCACAAAACCATTAAGTAGCTCCTCCCACATTTTTCCCGCTCTTTTCTGAGCTTGCTTGGTGAAGATTTTGAAAGTATAGAGAGATGGTTTTCTGTAGTGGGGATATTGCAACAATTGCTCACCTAACATGGAAGCACTTACTAACTAAAGAAAAATAGAAAGAACTCCTGTTAGGTGAACACCTGATGCTCAAATGCAATCCATCCCTAAATATTATACCATGTACTTCCAGAGTTGTTGTTTATTTCACAGAACTTCAAACTCAAAAGGTAAGCACTTACAAGCTTGAAGCTTTATTTCTATGAGGTTTCAAGACATCTGAAATTCAAAACTGCAATGTTCAGCCAGTTGGCCTGCATCACTGTTCTCATCCGAGGCCGTTCCTGCTATGGGCACTGTGGAAGAAGTGCCCACCTTTTTATCCCTTGAAAGGCCCTCAAGGCACCAAACCATTAAGTAGCTCCTCCCACATTTTTCCCGCTCTTTTCTGAGCTTGCTTGGTGAAGATTTTGAAAGTATAGAGAGATGGTTTTCTGTAGTAGAGATATTGCAACAATTGCTCACCTAACATGGAAGCACTTACTAACTAAAGAAAAATAGAAAGAACTCCTGTTAGGTGAGCACCTGATGCTCAAAGGCTATTATTCTCTAAATATTATAACATACACTTCCAGAGCTGTTGTTTAGTTAACAGAACTTCAACCTCAATAGGTAAGCACTTACAAGCTTGAAGCTGTATTTCTATGAGGTTTCAAGACATCTGAAATTCAAAACTGCAATGTTCAGCCAGTTGGCCTGCATCACTGTTCTCATCCGAGGCCGTTCCTGCTATGGGCACTGTGGAAGAAGTGCCCACCTTTTTATCCCTTGAAAGGCCCTCAAGGCACCAAACCATTAAGTAGCTCCTCCCACATTTTTCCCGCTCTTTTCTGAGCTTGCTTGGTGAAGATTTTGAAAGTATAGAGAGATGGTTTTCTGTAGTAGAGATATTGCAACAATTGCTCACCTAACATGGAAGCACTTACTAACTAAAGAAAAATAGAAAAAACTCCTGTTAGGTGAGCACCTGATGCTCAAATGCAATTATTCTCTAAATATTATAACATACACTTCCAGAGCTGTTGTTTAGTTAACAGAACTTCAACCTCAATAGGTAAGCACTTACAAGCTTGAAGCTGTATTTCTATGAGGTTTCAAGACATCTGAAATTCAAAACTGCAATGTTCAGCCAGTTGGCCTGCATCACTGTTGTCATCCGAGGCCGTTCCTGCTATGGGCACTGTGGAGAAGTGCCCACCTTTTTATCCCTTGAAAGGCCCTCAAGGCACCAGACCATTAAGTAGCTCCTCCCATATTTGTCCCGCTCTTTTCTGAGCTTGCTTGGTGAAGATTTTGAAAGTATAGAGAGATGGTTTTCTGTAGTGGAGATATTGCAACAATTGCTCACCTAACATGGAAGCACTTACTAACTAAAGAAAAATAGAAAGAACTCCTGTTAGGTGAACACCTGATGCTCAAATGCAGTCCATCCCTAAATATTATACCATGTACTTCCAGAGTTGTTGTTTATTTCACAGAACTTCAAACTCAAAAGGTAAGCACTTACAAGCTTGAAGCTGTATTTCTATGAGGTTTCAAGGCATCTGAAATTCAAAACTGCAATGTTCAGCCAAAGGGTCTGCATCTCTGTTCTTGTCAGAGGCTGTTTCTGGTATGGGCACTGTGGAATAAGTGCTCGCCTTTTTATCCCTTGAAAGGCCCTGAAGGCACCAAACCATTAAGTAGCTCCTCCCACATTTTTCCCGCTCTTTTCTGAGCTTGCTTGGTGAAGATTTTGAAAGTATAGAGAGATGGTTTTCTGTAGTGGGGATATTGCAACAATTGCTCACCTAACATGGAAGCACTTACTAACTAAAGAAAAATAGAAAGAACTCGTGTTAGGTGAACACCTGATGCTCAAATGCAATCCATCCCTAAATATTTTACCATGTACTTCCAGAGTTGTTGTTTATTTCACAGAACTTCAAACTCAAAAGGTAAGCACTTACAAGCTTGAAGCTGTATTTCTATGAGGTTTCAAGGCATCTGAAATTCAAAACTGCAATGTTCAGCCAAAGGGTCTGCATCCCTGTTCTTGTCTGAGGCTGTTCCTGGTATGGGCACTGTGGAAGAAGTTCTAGCCTTTTTATCCCTTGAAAGTCCCTGAAGGCACCAAACCATTAAGAAGCTCCTCCCACATTTTTCCCGCTCTTTTCTGAGCTTGCTTGGTGAAGATTTTGAAAGTATAGAGAGATGGTTTTCTGTAGTGGAGATATTGCAACAATTGCTCACCTAACATGGAAGCACTTACTAACTAAAGAAAAATAGAAAGAACTCCTGTTAGGTGAGCACCTGATGTTCAAATGCAATCCATCCTAAATATTATAACATACACTTCCAAAATTGCTGTTTAGTTCACAGAACTTCAACCTCAAAAGGGAAGCACTTACACATATATAAAAGGCAGGTGCCAACCTTGAAGCTGTATTTCTGTGAGGTTCCAAGACATCTGAAATTCAAAACTGCAATGTTCAGCCAGTGGGTCTGCATCCCTGTTCTTGTCTGAGGCTGGTATGGGCACTGTGGAATAAGTGCTCGCCTTTTTATCACTTGAAAGGCCCTGAAGGCACCAAACCATTAAGTAGCTCCTCCCACATTTTTCCCGCTCTTTTATGAGCTTGCTTGGTGAAGATTTTGAAAGTATAGAGGGATGGTTTTCTGTAGTGGAGATATTGCAACAATTGCTCACCTAACATGGAAGCACTTACTAACTAAAGAAAAATAGAAAGAACTCCTGTTAGGTGAGCACCTGATGCTCAAATGCAATTATTCTCTAAATATTATAACATACACT
This sequence comes from Ambystoma mexicanum, assembly GCF_040938575.1. Lineage (NCBI taxonomy): Eukaryota > Metazoa > Chordata > Amphibia > Caudata > Ambystomatidae > Ambystoma > Ambystoma mexicanum. Next base: position 1,144,257,787 of record NC_090941.1, on the reverse strand, counting down.
TCCAGAGCTGTTGTTTATTTCACAGAACTTCAAACTCAAAAGGTAAGCACTTATAACCATGAAGCTGTATTTCTATGAGGTTTCAAGACATCTGAAATTCAAAACTGCAATGTTCAGCCAGTTGGCCTGCATCACTGTTGTCATCCGAGGCCGTTCCTGCTATGGGCACTGTGTGGAGAAGGGCCCACCTTTTTATCCCTTGAAAGGCCCTCAAGGCACCAGACCATTAAGTAGCTCCTCCCACATTTTTCCCGCTCTTTTCTGAGGTTGCTTGGTGAAGATTTTGAAAGTATAGAGAGATGTTTTTCTGTAGTGGGGATATTGCAACAATTGCTCACCTAACATGAAAGCACTTACTAACTAAAGAAAAATAGAAAGAACTCCTGTTAGGTGAACACCTGATGCTCAAATGCAATCCATCCCTAAATATTATACCATGTACTTCCAGAGTTGTTGTTTATTTCACAGAACTTCAAACTCAAAAGGTAAGCACTTACAAGCTTGAAGCTGTATTTCTATGAGGTTTCAAGGCATCTGAAATTCAAAACTGCAATGTTCAGCCAAAGGGTCTGCATCCCTGTTCTTGTCAGAGGCTGTTTCTGGTATGGGCACTGTGGAATAAGTGCTTGCCTTTTTATCCCTTGAAAGGCCCTGAAGGCACCAAACCATTAAGTAGCTCCTCCCACATTTTTCCCGCTCTTTTCTGAGCTTGCTTGGTGAAGATTTTGAAAGTATAGAGAGATGGTTTTCTGTAGTGGGGATATTGCAACAATTGCTCACCTAACATGGAAGCACTTACTAACTAAAGAAAAATAGAAAGAACTCCTGTTAGGTGAACACCTGATGCTCAAATGCAATCCATCCCTAAATATTATACCATGTACTTCCAGAGTTGTTGTTTATTTCACAGAACTTCAAACTCAAAAGGTAAGCACTTATAACCATGAAGCTGTATTTCTATGAGGTTTCAAGACATCTGAAATTCAAAACTGCAATGTTCAGCCAGTTGGCCTGCATCACTGTTGTCATCCGAGGCCGTTCCTGCTATGGGCACTGTGGAGAAGGGCCCACCTTTTTATCCCTTGAAAGGCCCTCAAGGCACCAGACCATTAAGTAGCGCCTCCCACATTTTTCCCGCTCTTTTCTGAGCTTGCTTGGTGAAGATTTTGAAAGTATAGAGAGATGGTTTTCTGTAGTGGGGATATTGCAACAATTGCTCACCTAACATGGAAGCACTTACTAACTAAAGAAAAATAGAAAGAACTCCTGTTAGGTGAACACCTGATGCTCAAATGTAATCCATCCCTAAATATTATACCATGTACTTCCAGAGTTGTTGTTTATTTCACAGAACTTCAAACTCAAAAGGTAAGCACTTACAAGCTTGAAGCTGTATTTCTATGAGGTTTCAAGACATCTGAAATTCAAAACTGCAATGTTCAGCCAAAGGGTCTGCATCCCTGTTCTTGTCTGAGGCTGTTCCTGGTATGGGCACTGTGGAAGAAGTTCTAGCCTTTTTATCCCTTGAAAGTCCCTGAAGGCACCAAACCATTAAGAAGCTCCTCCCACATTTTTCCCGCTCTTTTCTGAGCTTGCTTGGTGAAGATTTTGAAAGTATAGAGAGATGGTTTTCTGTAGTGGAGATATTGCAACAATTGCTCACCTAACATGGAAGCACTTACTAACTAAAGAAAAATAGAAATAACTCCTGTTAGATGAGCACCTGATGTTCAAATGCAATCCATCCTAAATATTATAACATACACTTCCAAAATTTCTGTTTAGTTCACAGAACTTCAACCTCAAAAGGGAAGCACTTACACATATATAAAACGCAGGTGCCAACCTTGAAGCTGTATTTCTGTGAGGTTCCAAGACATCTGAAATTCAAAACTGCAATGTTCAGCCAGTGGGTCTGCATCCCTGTTCTTGTCTGAGGCTGTTCCTGTTATGGGCACTGTGGAAGAAGTGCTCGCCTTTTTATCCCTTGAAAGGCCCTGAAGGCACCAAAACATTAAGTAGCTCCTCCCACATTTTTCCCGCTCTTTTCTGAGCTTGATTGGTGAAGATTTTGAAAGTATAGAGAGATGGTTTTCTGTAGTGGGGATATTGCAACAATTGCTCACCTAACATGGAAGCACTTACTAACTAAAGAAAAATAGAAAGAACTCCTGTTAGGTTAGCACCTGATGCTCAAATGCAATTATTCTCTAAATATTATAACATACACTTCCAGAGCTGTTGTTTAGTTAACAGAGTTGTTGTTTATTTCACAGAACTTCAAACTCAAAAGGTAAGCACTTACAAGCTTGAAGCTGTATTTTTATGAGGTTTCAAGGCATCTGAAATTCAAAACTGCAATGTTCAGCCAAAGGGTCTGCATCCCTGTTCTTGTCAGAGGCTGTTTCTGGTATGGGCACTGTGGAAGAAGTGCCCACCTTTTTATCCCTTGAAAGGCCCTCAAGGCACCAAACCATTAAGTAGCTCCTCCCACATTTTTCCCGCTCTTTTCCGAGCTTGCTTGGTGAAGATTTTGAAAGTATAGAGAGATGGTTTTCTGTAGTGGGGATAGTGCAACAATTGCTCACCTAACATAGAAGCACTTACTAACTAAAGAAAAATAGAAAGAACTCCTGTTAGGTGAACACCTGATGCTCAAATGCAATCCATCCCTAAATAGTATACCATGTACTTCCAGAGTTGTTGTTTATTTCACAGAACTTCAAACTCAAAAGGTAAGCACTTATAACCATGAAGCTGTATTTCTATGAGGTTTCAAGACATCTGAAATTCAAAACTGCAATGTTCAGCCAGTTGGCCTGCATCACTGTTGTCATCCGAGGCCGTTCCTGCTATGGGCACTGTGGAGAAGGGCCCACCTTTTTATCCCTTGAAAGGCCCTCAAGGCACCAGACCATTAAGTAGCTCCTCCCACATTTTTCCCGCTCTTTTCTGGGGTTGCTTGGTGAAGATTTTGAAAGTATAGAGAGATGTTTTTCTGTAGTGGGGATATTGCAACAATTGCTCACCTAACATGAAAGCACTTACTAACTAAAGAAAAATAGAAATAACTCCTGTTAGATGAGCACCTGATGTTCAAATGCAATCCATCCTAAATATTATAACATACACTTCCAAAATTTCTGTTTAGTTCACAGAACTTCAACCTCAAAAGGGAAGCACTTACACATATATAAAACGCAGGTGCCAACCTTGAAGCTGTATTTCTGTGAGGTTCCAAGACATCTGAAATTCAAAACTGCAATGTTCAGCCAGTGGGTCTGCATCCCTGTTCTTGTCTGAGGCTGTTCCTGTTATGGGCACTGTGGAAGAAGTGCTCGCCTTTTTATCCCTTGAAAGGCCCTGAAGGCACCAAAACATTAAGTAGCTCCTCCCACATTTTTCCCGCTCTTTTCTGAGCTTGATTGGTGAAGATTTTGAAAGTATAGAGAGATGGTTTTCTGTAGTGGGGATATTGCAACAATTGCTCACCTAACATGGAAGCACTTACTAACTAAAGAAAAATAGAAAGAACTCCTGTTAGGTTAGCACCTGATGCTCAAATGCAATTATTCTCTAAATATTATAACATACACTTCCAGAGCTGTTGTTTAGTTAACAGAGTTGTTGTTTATTTCACAGAACTTCAAACTCAAAAGGTAAGCACTTACAAGCTTGAAGCTGTATTTCTATGAGGTTTCAAGGCATCTGAAATTCAAAACTGCAATGTTCAGCCAAAGGGTCTGCATCCCTGTTCTTGTCAGAGGCTGTTTCTGGTATGGGCACTGTGGAAGAAGTGCCCACCTTTTTATCCCTTGAAAGGCCCTCAAGGCACCAAACCATTAAGTAGCTCCTCCCACATTTTTCCCGCTCTTTTCCGAGCTTGCTTGGTGAAGATTTTGAAAGTATAGAGAGATGGTTTTCTGTAGTGGGGATAGTGCAACAATTGCTCACCTAACATAGAAGCACTTACTAACTAAAGAAAAATAGAAAGAACTCCTGTTAGGTGAACACCTGATGCTCAAATGCAATCCATCCCTAAATAGTATACCATGTACTTCCAGAGTTGTTGTTTATTTCACAGAACTTCAAACTCAAAAGGTTAGCACTTATAACCATGAAGCTGTATTTCTATGAGGTTTCAAGACATCTGAAATTCAAAACTGCAATGTTCAGCCAGTTGGCCTGCATCACTGTTGTCATCCGAGGCCGTTCCTGCTATGGGCACTGTGGAGAAGGGCCCACCTTTTTATCCCTTGAAAGGCCCTCAAGGCACCAGACCATTAAGTAGCTCCTCCCACATTTTTCCCGCTCTTTTCTGGGGTTGCTTGGTGAAGATTTTGAAAGTATAGAGAGATGTTTTTCTGTAGTGGGGATATTGCAACAATTGCTCACCTAACATGAAAGCACTTACTAACTAAAGAAAAATAGAAAGAACTCCTGTTAGGTGAACAACTGATGCTCAAATGCAATCCATCCCTAAATATTATACCATGTACTTCCAGAGTTGTTGTTTATTTCACAGAACTTCAAACTCAAAAGGTAAGCACTTACAAGCTTGAAGCTGTATTTCTATGAGGTTTCAAGGCATCTGAAATTCAAAACTGCAATGTTCAGCCAAAGGGTCTGCATCCCTGTTCTTGTCAGAGGCTGTTTCTGGTATGGGCACTGTGGAATAAGTGCTCGCCTTTTTATCCCTTGAAAGGCCCTGAAGGCACCAAACCATTAAGTAGCTCCTCCCACATTTTTCCCGCTCTTTTCTGAGCTTGCTTGGTGAAGATTTTGAAAGTATAGAGAGATGGTTTTCTGTAGTGGGGATATTGCAACAATTGCTCACCTAACATGAAAGCACTTACTAACTAAAGAAAAATAGAAAGAACTCCTGTTAGATGAACACCTGATGCTCAAATGCAATCCATCCCTAAATATTATACCATGTACTTCCAGAGTTGTTGTTTATTTCACAGAACTTCAAACTCAAAAGGTAAGCACTTACAAGCTTGAAGCTGTATTTCTATGAGGTTTCAAGGCATCTGAAATTCAAAACTGCAATGTTCAGCCAAAGGGTCTGCATCCCTGTTCTTGTCAGAGGCTGTTTCTGGTATGGGCACTGTGGAATAAGTGCTCGCCTTTTTATCCCTTGAAAGGCCCTGAAGGCACCAAACCATTAAGTAGCTCCTCCCACATTTTTCCCGCTCTTTTCTGAGCTTGCTTGGTGAAGATTTTGAAAGTATAGAGAGATGGTTTTCTGTAGTGGGGATATTGCAACAATTGCTCACCTAACATGGAAGCACTTACTAACTAAAGAAAAATAGAAAGAACTCCTCTTAGGTGAACACCTGATGCTCAAATGCAATCCATCCCTAAATATTATACCATGTACTTCCAGAGTTGTTGTTTATTTCACAGAACTTCAAACTCAAAAGGTAAGCACTTACAAGCTTGAAGCTGTATTTCTATGAGGTTTCAAGACATCTGAAATTCAAAACTGCAATGTTCAGCCAAAGGGTCTGCATCCCTGTTCTTGTCTGAGGCTGTTCCTGGTATGGGCACTGTGGAAGAAGTTCTAGCCTTTTTATCCCTTGAAAGTCCCTGAAGGCACCAAACCATTAAGAAGCTCCTCCCACATTTTTCCCGCTCTTTTCTGAGCTTGCTTGGTGAAGATTTTGAAAGTATAGAGAGATGGTTTTCTGTAGTGGAGATACTGCAACAATTGCTCACCTAACATGGAAGCACTTACTAACTAAAGAAAAATAGAAATAACTCCTGTTAGGTGAGCACCTGATGTTCAAATGCAACCCATCCCTAAATATTATACCATGTACTTCCAGAGTTGTTGTTTATTTCACAGAACTTCAAACATAAAAGGTAAGCACTTATAACCATGAAGCTGTATTTCTATGAGGTTTCAAGACATCTGAAATTCAAAACTGCAATGTTCAGCCAGTTGGCCTGCATCACTGTTGTCATCCGAGGCCGTTCCTGCTATGGGCACTGTGGAGAAGGGCCCACCTTTTTATCCCTTGAAAGGCCCTCAAGGCACCAGACCATTAAGTAGCGCCTCCCACATTTTTCCCGCTCTTTTCTGAGGTTGCTTGGTGAAGATTTTGAAAGTATAGAGAGATGGTTTTTTGTAGTGGGGATATTGCAACAATTGCTCACCTAACATGGAAGCACTTACTAACTAAAGAAAAATAGAAAGAACTCCTGTTAGGTGAACACCTGATGCTCAAATGCAATCCATCCCTAAATATTATACCATGTACTTCCAGAGTTGTTTATTTCACAGAACTTCAAACTCAAAAGGTAAGCACTTACAAGCTTGAAGCTGTATTTCTGTGAGGTTCCAAGACATCTGAAATTCAAAACTGCAATGTTCAGCCAGTGGGTCTGCATCCCTGTTCTTGTCTGAGGCTGTTCCTGTTATGGGCACTGTGGAAGAAGTGCTCGCCTTTTTATCCCTTGAAAGGCCCTGAAGGCACCAAAACATTAAGTAGCTCCTCCCACATTTTTCCCGCTCTTTTCTGAGCTTGATTGGTGAAGATTTTGAAAGTATAGAGAGATGGTTTTCTGTAGTGGGGATATTGCAACAATTGCTCACCTAACATGGAAGCACTTACTAACTAAAGAAAAATAGAAAGAACTCCTGTTAGGTGAGCACCTGATGCTCAAATGCAATTATTCTCTAAATATTATAACATACACTTCCAGAGCTGTTGTTTAGTTAACAGAGTTGTTGTTTATTTCACAGAACTTCAAACTCAAAAGGTAAGCACTTACAAGCTTGAAGCTGTATTTCTATGAGGTTTCAAGGCATCTGAAATTCAAAACTGCAATGTTCAGCCAAAGGGTCTGCATCCCTGTTCTTGTCAGAGGCTGTTTCTGGTATGGGCACTGTGGAAGAAGTGCCCACCTTTTTATCCCTTGAAAGGCCCTCAAGGCACCAAACCATTAAGTAGCTCCTCCCACATTTTTCCCGCTCTTTTCCGAGCTTGCTTGGTGAAGATTTTGAAAGTATAGAGAGATGGTTTTCTGTAGTGGGGATAGTGCAACAATTGCTCACCTAACATAGAAGCACTTACTAACTAAAGAAAAATAGAAAGAACTCCTGTTAGGTGAACACCTGATGCTCAAATGCAATCCATCCCTAAATAGTATACCATGTACTTCCAGAGTTGTTGTTTATTTCACAGAACTTCAAACTCAAAAGGTAAGCACTTATAACCATGAAGCTGTATTTCTATGAGGTTTCAAGACATCTGAAATTCAAAACTGCAATGTTCAGCCAGTTGGCCTGCATCACTGTTGTCATCCGAGGCCGTTCCTGCTATGGGCACTGTGGAGAAGGGCCCACCTTTTTATCCCTTGAAAGGCCCTCAAGGCACCAGACCATTAAGTAGCGCCTCCCACATTTTTCCCGCTCTTTTCTGAGCTTGCTTGGTGAAGATTTTGAAAGTATAGAGAGATGGTTTTCTGTAGTGGGGATATTGCAACAATTGCTCACCTAACATGGAAGCACTTACTAACTAAAGAAAAATAGAAAGAACTCCTGTTAGGTGAACACCTGATGCTCAAATGTAATCCATCCCTAAATATTATACCATGTACTTCCAGAGTTGTTGTTTATTTCACAGAACTTCGAACTCAAAAGGTAAGCACTTACAAGCTTGAAGCTGTATTTCTATGAGGTTTCAAGACATCTGAAATTCAAAACTGCAATGTTCAGCCAAAGGGTCTGCATCCCTGTTCTTGTCTGAGGCTGTTCCTGGTATGGGCACTGTGGAAGAAGTTCTAGCCTTTTTATCCCTTGAAAGTCCCTGAAGGCACCAAACCATTAAGAAGCTCCTCCCACATTTTTCCCGCTCTTTTCTGAGCTTGCTTGGTGAAGATTTTGAAAGTATAGAGAGATGGTTTTCTGTAGTGGGGATATTGCAACAATTGCTCACCTAACATGGAAGCACTTACTAACTAAAGAAAAATAGAAAGAACTCCTGTTAGGTGAACACCTGATGCTCAAATGCAATCCATCCCTAAATATTATACCATGTACTTCCAGAGTTGTTGTTTATTTCACAGAACTTCAAACTCAAAAGGTAAGCACTTACAAGCTTGAAGCTGTATTTCTATGAGGTTTCAAGACATCTGAAATTCAAAACTGCAATGTTCAGCCAAAGGGTCTGCATCCCTGTTCTTGTCTGAGGCTGTTCCTGGTATGGGCACTGTGGAAGAAGTTCTAGCCTTTTTATCCCTTGAAAGTCCCTGAAGGCACCAAACCATTAAGAAGCTCCTCCCACATTTTTCCCGCTCTTTTCTGAGCTTGCTTGGTGAAGATTTTGAAAGTATAGAGAGATGGTTTTCTGTAGTGGAGATATTGCAACAATTGCTCACCTAACATGGAAGCACTTACTAACTAAAGAAAAATAGAAATAACTCCTGTTAGGTGAGCACCTGATGTTCAAATGCAACCCATCCCTAAATATTATACCATGTACTTCCAGAGTTGTTGTTTATTTCACAGAACTTCAAACTCAAAAGGTAAGCACTTATAACCATGAAGCTGTATTTCTATGAGGTTTCAAGACATCTGAAATTCAAAACTGCAATGTTCAGCCAGTTGGCCTGCATCACTGTTGTCATCCGAGGCCGTTCCTGCTATGGGCACTGTGGAGAAGGGCCCACCTTTTTATCCCTTGAAAGGCCCTCAAGGCACCAGACCATTAAGTAGCGCCTCCCACATTTTTCCCGCTCTTTTCTGAGCTTGCTTGGTGAAGATTTTGAAAGTATAGAGAGATGGTTTTCTGTAGTGGGGATATTGCAACAATTGCTCACCTAACATGGAAGCACTTACTAACTAAAGAAAAATAGAAAGAACTCCTGTTAGGTGAACACCTGATGCTCAAATGTAATCCATCCCTAAATATTATACCATGTACTTCCAGAGTTGTTGTTTATTTCACAGAACTTCGAACTCAAAAGGTAAGCACTTACAAGCTTGAAGCTGTATTTCTATGAGGTTTCAAGACATCTGAAATTCAAAACTGCAATGTTCAGCCAAAGGGTCTGCATCCTTGTTCTTGTCTGAGGCTGTTCCTGGTATGGGCACTGTGGAAGAAGTTCTAGCCTTTTTATCCCTTGAAAGTCCCTGAAGGCACCAAACCATTAAGAAGCTCCTCCCACATTTTTCCCGCTCTTTTCTGAGCTTGCTTGGTGAAGATTTTGAAAGTATAGAGAGATGGTTTTCTGTAGTGGAGATATTGCAACAATTGCTCACCTAACATGGAAGCACTTACTAACTAAAGAAAAATAGAAATAACTCCTGTTAGATGAGCACCTGATGTTCAAATGCAATCCATCCTAAATATTATAACATACACTTCCAAAATTTCTGTTTAGTTCACAGAACTTCAACCTCAAAAGGGAAGCACTTACACATATATAAAACGCAGGTGCCAACCTTGAAGCTGTATTTCTGTGAGGTTCCAAGACATCTGAAATTCAAAACTGCAATGTTCAGCCAGTGGGTCTGCATCCCTGTTCTTGTCTGAGGCTGTTCCTGTTATGGGCACTGTGGAAGAAGTGCTCGCCTTTTTATCCCTTGAAAGGCCCTGAAGGCACCAAAACATTAAGTAGCTCCTCCCACATTTTTCCCGCTCTTTTCTGAGCTTGATTGGTGAAGATTTTGAAAGTATAGAGAGATGGTTTTCTGTAGTGGGGATATTGCAACAATTGCTCACCTAACATGGAAGCACTTACTAACTAAAGAAAAATAGAAAGAACTCCTGTTAGGTTAGCACCTGATGCTCAAATGCAATTATTCTCTAAATATTATAACATACACTTCCAGAGCTGTTGTTTAGTTAACAGAGTTGTTGTTTATTTCACAGAACTTCAAACTCAAAAGGTAAGCACTTACAAGCTTGAAGCTGTATTTCTATGAGGTTTCAAGGCATCTGAAATTCAAAACTGCAATGTTCAGCCAAAGGGTCTGCATCCCTGTTCTTGTCAGAGGCTGTTTCTGGTATGGGCACTGTGGAAGAAGTGTCCACCTTTTTATCCCTTGAAAGGCCCTCAAGGCACCAAACCATTAAGTAGCTCCTCCCGCATTTTTCCCGCTCTTTTCCGAGCTTGCTTGGTGAAGATTTTGAAAGTATAGAGAGATGGTTTTCTGTAGTGGGGATAGTGCAACAATTGCTCACCTAACATAGAAGCACTTACTAACTAAAGAAAAATAGAAAGAACTCCTGTTAGGTGAACACCTGATGCTCAAATGCAATCCATCCCTAAATAGTATACCATGTACTTCCAGAGTTGTTGTTTATTTCACAGAACTTCAAACTCAAAAGGTAAGCACTTATAACCATGAAGCTGTATTTCTATGAGGTTTCAAGACATCTGAAATTCAAAACTGCAATGTTCAGCCAGTTGGCCTGCATCACTGTTGTCATCCGAGGCCGTTCCTGCTATGGGCACTGTGGAGAAGGGCCCACCTTTTTATCCCTTGAAAGGCCCTCAAGGCACCAGACCATTAAGTAGCTCCTCCCACATTTTTCCCGCTCTTTTCTGGGGTTGCTTGGTGAAGATTTTGAAAGTATAGAGAGATGTTTTTCTGTAGTGGGGATATTGCAACAATTGCTCACCTAACATGAAAGCACTTACTAACTAAAGAAAAATAGAAATAACTCCTGTTAGATGAGCACCTGATGTTCAAATGCAATCCATCCTAAATATTATAACATACACTTCCAAAATTTCTGTTTAGTTCACAGAACTTCAACCTCAAAAGGGAAGCACTTACACATATATAAAACGCAGGTGCCAACCTTGAAGCTGTATTTCTGTGAGGTTCCAAGACATCTGAAATTCAAAACTGCAATGTTCAGCCAGTGGGTCTGCATCCCTGTTCTTGTCTGAGGCTGTTCCTGTTATGGGCACTGTGGAAGAAGTGCTCGCCTTTTTATCCCTTGAAAGGCCCTGAAGGCACCAAAACATTAAGTAGCTCCTCCCACATTTTTCCCGCTCTTTTCTGAGCTTGATTGGTGAAGATTTTGAAAGTATAGAGAGATGGTTTTCTGTAGTGGGGATATTGCAACAATTGCTCACCTAACATGGAAGCACTTACTAACTAAAGAAAAATAGAAAGAACTCCTGTTAGGTTAGCACCTGATGCTCAAATGCAATTATTCTCTAAATATTATAACATACACTTCCAGAGCTGTTGTTTAGTTAACAGAGTTGTTGTTTATTTCACAGAACTTCAAACTCAAAAGGTAAGCACTTACAAGCTTGAAGCTGTATTTCTATGAGGTTTCAAGGCATCTGAAATTCAAAACTGCAATGTTCAGCCAAAGGGTCTGCATCCCTGTTCTTGTCAGAGGCTGTTTCTGGTATGGGCACTGTGGAAGAAGTGCCCACCTTTTTATCCCTTGAAAGGCCCTCAAGGCACCAAACCATTAAGTAGCTCCTCCCACATTTTTCCCGCTCTTTTCCGAGCTTGCTTGGTGAAGATTTTGAAAGTATAGAGAGATGGTTTTCTGTAGTGGGGATAGTGCAACAATTGCTCACCTAACATAGAAGCACTTACTAACTAAAGAAAAATAGAAAGAACTCCTGTTAGGTGAACACCTGATGCTCAAATGCAATCCATCCCTAAATAGTATACCATGTACTTCCAGAGTTGTTGTTTATTTCACAGAACTTCAAACTCAAAAGGTAAGCACTTATAACCATGAAGCTGTATTTCTATGAGGTTTCAAGACATCTGAAATTCAAAACTGCAATGTTCAGCCAGTTGGCCTGCATCACTGTTGTCATCCGAGGCCGTTCCTGCTATGGGCACTGTGGAGAAGGGCCCACCTTTTTATCCCTTGAAAGGCCCTCAAGGCACCAGACCATTAAGTAGCGCCTCCCACATTTTTCCCGCTCTTTTCTGAGCTTGCTTGGTGAAGATTTTGAAAGTATAGAGAGATGGTTTTCTGTAGTGGGGATATTGCAACAATTGCTCACCTAACATGGAAGCACTTACTAACTAAAGAAAAATAGAAAGAACTCCTGTTAGGTGAACACCTGATGCTCAAATGTAATCCATCCCTAAATATTATACCATGTACTTCCAGAGTTGTTGTTTATTTCACAGAACTTCGAACTCAAAAGGTAAGCACTTACAAGCTTGAAGCTGTATTTCTATGAGGTTTCAAGACATCTGAAATTCAAAACTGCAATGTTCAGCCAAAGGGTCTGCATCCTTGTTCTTGTCTGAGGCTGTTCCTGGTATGGGCACTGTGGAAGAAGTTCTAGCCTTTTTATCCCTTGAAAGTCCCTGAAGGCACCAAACCATTAAGAAGCTCCTCCCACATTTTTCCCGCTCTTTTCTGAGCTTGCTTGGTGAAGATTTTGAAAGTATAGAGAGATGGTTTTCTGTAGTGGAGATATTGCAACAATTGCTCACCTAACATGGAAGCACTTACTAACTAAAGAAAAATAGAAATAACTCCTGTTAGATGAGCACCTGATGTTCAAATGCAATCCATCCTAAATATTATAACATACACTTCCAAAATTTCTGTTTAGTTCACAGAACTTCAACCTCAAAAGGGAAGCACTTACACATATATAAAACGCAGGTGCCAACCTTGAAGCTGTATTTCTGTGAGGTTCCAAGACATCTGAAATTCAAAACTGCAATGTTCAGCCAGTGGGTCTGCATCCCTGTTCTTGTCTGAGGCTGTTCCTGTTATGGGCACTGTGGAAGAAGTGCTCGCCTTTTTATCCCTTGAAAGGCCCTGAAGGCACCAAAACATTAAGTAGCTCCTCCCACATTTTTCCCGCTCTTTTCTGAGCTTGATTGGTGAAGATTTTGAAAGTATAGAGAGATGGTTTTCTGTAGTGGGGATATTGCAACAATTGCTCACCTAACATGGAAGCACTTACTAACTAAAGAAAAATAGAAAGAACTCCTGTTAGGTTAGCACCTGATGCTCAAATGCAATTATTCTCTAAATATTATAACATACACTTCCAGAGCTGTTGTTTAGTTAACAGAGTTGTTGTTTATTTCACAGAACTTCAAACTCAAAAGGTAAGCACTTACAAGCTTGAAGCTGTATTTCTATGAGGTTTCAAGGCATCTGAAATTCAAAACTGCAATGTTCAGCCAAAGGGTCTGCATCCCTGTTCTTGTCAGAGGCTGTTTCTGGTATGGGCACTGTGGAAGAAGTGCCCACCTTTTTATCCCTTGAAAGGCCCTCAAGGCACCAAACCATTAAGTAGCTCCTCCCGCATTTTTCCCGCTCTTTTCCGAGCTTGCTTGGTGAAGATTTTGAAAGTATAGAGAGATGGTTTTCTGTAGTGGGGATAGTGCAACAATTGCTCACCTAACATAGAAGCACTTACTAACTAAAGAAAAATAGAAAGAACTCCTGTTAGGTGAACACCTGATGCTCAAATGCAATCCATCCCTAAATAGTATACCATGTACTTCCAGAGTTGTTGTTTATTTCACAGAACTTCAAACTCAAAAGGTAAGCACTTATAACCATGAAGCTGTATTTCTATGAGGTTTCAAGACATCTGAAATTCAAAACTGCAATGTTCAGCCAGTTGGCCTGCATCACTGTTGTCATCCGAGGCCGTTCCTGCTATGGGCACTGTGGAGAAGGGCCCACCTTTTTATCCCTTGAAAGGCCCTCAAGGCACCAGACCATTAAGTAGCTCCTCCCACATTTTTCCCGCTCTTTTCTGGGGTTGCTTGGTGAAGATTTTGAAAGTATAGAGAGATGTTTTTCTGTAGTGGGGATATTGCAACAATTGCTCACCTAACATGAAAGCACTTACTAACTAAAGAAAAATAGAAATAACTCCTGTTAGATGAGCACCTGATGTTCAAATGCAATCCATCCTAAATATTATAACATACACTTCCAAAATTTCTGTTTAGTTCACAGAACTTCAACCTCAAAAGGGAAGCACTTACACATATATAAAACGCAGGTGCCAACCTTGAAGCTGTATTTCTGTGAGGTTCCAAGACATCTGAAATTCAAAACTGCAATGTTCAGCCAGTGGGTCTGCATCCCTGTTCTTGTCTGAGGCTGTTCCTGTTATGGGCACTGTGGAAGAAGTGCTCGCCTTTTTATCCCTTGAAAGGCCCTGAAGGCACCAAAACATTAAGTAGCTCCTCCCACATTTTTCCCGCTCTTTTCTGAGCTTGATTGGTGAAGATTTTGAAAGTATAGAGAGATGGTTTTCTGTAGTGGGGATATTGCAACAATTGCTCACCTAACATGGAAGCACTTACTAACTAAAGAAAAATAGAAAGAACTCCTGTTAGGTTAGCACCTGATGCTCAAATGCAATTATTCTCTAAATATTATAACATACACTTCCAGAGCTGTTGTTTAGTTAACAGAGTTGTTGTTTATTTCACAGAACTTCAAACTCAAAAGGTAAGCACTTACAAGCTTGAAGCTGTATTTCTATGAGGTTTCAAGGCATCTGAAATTCAAAACTGCAATGTTCAGCCAAAGGGTCTGCATCCCTGTTCTTGTCAGAGGCTGTTTCTGGTATGGGCACTGTGGAAGAAGTGCCCACCTTTTTATCCCTTGAAAGGCCCTCAAGGCACCAAACCATTAAGTAGCTCCTCCCACATTTTTCCCGCTCTTTTCCGAGCTTGCTTGGTGAAGATTTTGAAAGTATAGAGAGATGGTTTTCTGTAGTGGGGATAGTGCAACAATTGCTCACCTAACATAGAAGCACTTACTAACTAAAGAAAAATAGAAAGAACTCCTGTTAGGTGAACACCTGATGCTCAAATGCAATCCATCCCTAAATAGTATACCATGTACTTCCAGAGTTGTTGTTTATTTCACAGAACTTCAAACTCAAAAGGTAAGCACTTATAACCATGAAGCTGTATTTCTATGAGGTTTCAAGACATCTGAAATTCAAAACTGCAATGTTCAGCCAGTTGGCCTGCATCACTGTTGTCATCCGAGGCCGTTCCTGCTATGGGCACTGTGGAGAAGGGCCCACCTTTTTATCCCTTGAAAGGCCCTCAAGGCACCAGACCATTAAGTAGCTCCTCCCACATTTTTCCCGCTCTTTTCTGGGGTTGCTTGGTGAAGATTTTGAAAGTATAGAGAGATGTTTTTCTGTAGTGGGGATATTGCAACAATTGCTCACCTAACATGAAAGCACTTACTAACTAAAGAAAAATAGAAAGAACTCCTGTTAGGTGAACAACTGATGCTCAAATGCAATCCATCCCTAAATATTATACCATGTACTTCCAGAGTTGTTGTTTATTTCACAGAACTTCAAACTCAAAAGGTAAGCACTTACAAGCTTGAAGCTGTATTTCTATGAGGTTTCAAGGCATCTGAAATTCAAAACTGCAATGTTCAGCCAAAGGGTCTGCATCCCTGTTCTTGTCAGAGGCTGTTTCTGGTATGGCCACTGTGGAATAAGTGCTCGCCTTTTTATCCCTTGAAAGGCCCTGAAGGCACCAAACCATTAAGTAGCTCCTCCCACATTTTTCCCGCTCTTTTCTGAGCTTGCTTGGTGAAGATTTTGAAAGTATAGAGAGATGGTTTTCTGTAGTGGGGATATTGCAACAATTGCTCACCTAACATGAAAGCACTTACTAACTAAAGAAAAATAGAAAGAACTCCTGTTAGATGAACACCTGATGCTCAAATGCAATCCATCCCTAAATATTATACCATGTACTTCCAGAGTTGTTGTTTATTTCACAGAACTTCAAACTCAAAAGGTAAGCACTTACAAGCTTGAAGCTGTATTTCTATGAGGTTTCAAGGCATCTGAAATTCAAAACTGCAATGTTCAGCCAAAGGGTCTGCATCCCTGTTCTTGTCAGAGGCTGTTTCTGGTATGGGCACTGTGGAATAAGTGCTCGCCTTTTTATCCCTTGAAAGGCCCTGAAGGCACCAAACCATTAAGTAGCTCCTCCCACATTTTTCCCGCTCTTTTCTGAGCTTGCTTGGTGAAGATTTTGAAAGTATAGAGAGATGGTTTTCTGTAGTGGGGATATTGCAACAATTGCTCACCTAACATGGAAGCACTTACTAACTAAAGAAAAATAGAAAGAACTCCTGTTAGGTGAACACCTGATGCTCAAATGCAATCCATCCCTAAATATTATACCATGTACTTCCACAGTTGTTGTTAATTTCACAGAACTTCAAACTCAAAAGGTAAGCACTTACAAGCTTGAAGCTGTATTTCTATGAGGTTTCAAGACATCTGAAATTCAAAACTGCAATGTTCAGCCAAAGGGTCTGCATCCCTGTTCTTGTCTGAGGCTGTTCCTGGTATGGGCACTGTGGAAGAAGTTCTGGCCTTTTTATCCCTTGAAAGTCCCTGAAGGCACCAAACCATTAAGAAGCTCCTCCCACATTTTTCCCGCTCTTTTCTGAGCTTGCTTGGTGAAGATTTTGAAAGTATAGAGAGATGGTTTTCTGTAGTGGAGATACTGCAACAATTGCTCACCTAACATGGAAGCACTTACTAACTAAAGAAAAATAGAAAGAACTCCTGTTAGGTGAACACCTGATGCTCAAATGTAATCCATCCCTAAATATTATACCATGTACTTCCAGAGTTGTTGTTTATTTCACAGAACTTCGAACTCAAAAGGTAAGCACTTACAAGCTTGAAGCTGTATTTCTATGAGGTTTCAAGACATCTGAAATTCAAAACTGCAATGTTCAGCCAAAGGGTCTGCATCCTTGTTCTTGTCTGAGGCTGTTCCTGGTATGGGCACTGTGGAAGAAGTTCTAGCCTTTTTATCCCTTGAAAGTCCCTGAAGGCACCAAACCATTAAGAAGCTCCTCCCACATTTTTCCCGCTCTTTTCTGAGCTTGCTTGGTGAAGATTTTGAAAGTATAGAGAGATGGTTTTCTGTAGTGGAGATATTGCAACAATTGCTCACCTAACATGGAAGCACTTACTAACTAAAGAAAAATAGAAATAACTCCTGTTAGATGAGCACCTGATGTTCAAATGCAATCCATCCTAAATATTATAACATACACTTCCAAAATTTCTGTTTAGTTCACAGAACTTCAACCTCAAAAGGGAAGCACTTACACATATATAAAACGCAGGTGCCAACCTTGAAGCTGTATTTCTGTGAGGTTCCAAGACATCTGAAATTCAAAACTGCAATGTTCAGCCAGTGGGTCTGCATCCCTGTTCTTGTCTGAGGCTGTTCCTGTTATGGGCACTGTGGAAGAAGTGCTCGCCTTTTTATCCCTTGAAAGGCCCTGAAGGCACCAAAACATTAAGTAGCTCCTCCCACATTTTTCCCGCTCTTTTCTGAGCTTGATTGGTGAAGATTTTGAAAGTATAGAGAGATGGTTTTCTGTAGTGGGGATATTGCAACAATTGCTCACCTAACATGGAAGCACTTACTAACTAAAGAAAAATAGAAAGAACTCCTGTTAGGTTAGCACCTGATGCTCAAATGCAATTATTCTCTAAATATTATAACATACACTTCCAGAGCTGTTGTTTAGTTAACAGAGTTGTTGTTTATTTCACAGAACTTCAAACTCAAAAGGTAAGCACTTACAAGCTTGAAGCTGTATTTCTATGAGGTTTCAAGGCATCTGAAATTCAAAACTGCAATGTTCAGCCAAAGGGTCTGCATCCCTGTTCTTGTCAGAGGCTGTTTCTGGTATGGGCACTGTGGAAGAAGTGCCCACCTTTTTATCCCTTGAAAGGCCCTCAAGGCACCAAACCATTAAGTAGCTCCTCCCGCATTTTTCCCGCTCTTTTCCGAGCTTGCTTGGTGAAGATTTTGAAAGTATAGAGAGATGGTTTTCTGTAGTGGGGATAGTGCAACAATTGCTCACCTAACATAGAAGCACTTACTAACTAAAGAAAAATAGAAAGAACTCCTGTTAGGTGAACACCTGATGCTCAAATGCAATCCATCCCTAAATAGTATACCATGTACTTCCAGAGTTGTTGTTTATTTCACAGAACTTCAAACTCAAAAGGTAAGCACTTATAACCATGAAGCTGTATTTCTATGAGGTTTCAAGACATCTGAAATTCAAAACTGCAATGTTCAGCCAGTTGGCCTGCATCACTGTTGTCATCCGAGGCCGTTCCTGCTATGGGCACTGTGGAGAAGGGCCCACCTTTTTATCCCTTGAAAGGCCCTCAAGGCACCAGACCATTAAGTAGCTCCTCCCACATTTTTCCCGCTCTTTTCTGGGGTTGCTTGGTGAAGATTTTGAAAGTATAGAGAGATGTTTTTCTGTAGTGGGGATATTGCAACAATTGCTCACCTAACATGAAAGCACTTACTAACTAAAGAAAAATAGAAAGAACTCCTGTTAGGTGAACAACTGATGCTCAAATGCAATCCATCCCTAAATATTATACCATGTACTTCCAGAGTTGTTGTTTATTTCACAGAACTTCAAACTCAAAAGGTAAGCACTTACAAGCTTGAAGCTGTATTTCTATGAGGTTTCAAGGCATCTGAAATTCAAAACTGCAATGTTCAGCCAAAGGGTCTGCATCCCTGTTCTTGTCAGAGGCTGTTTCTGGTATGGCCACTGTGGAATAAGTGCTCGCCTTTTTATCCCTTGAAAGGCCCTGAAGGCACCAAACCATTAAGTAGCTCCTCCCACATTTTTCCCGCTCTTTTCTGAGCTTGCTTGGTGAAGATTTTGAAAGTATAGAGAGATGGTTTTCTGTAGTGGGGATATTGCAACAATTGCTCACCTAACATGAAAGCACTTACTAACTAAAGAAAAATAGAAAGAACTCCTGTTAGATGAACACCTGATGCTCAAATGCAATCCATCCCTAAATATTATACCATGTACTTCCAGAGTTGTTGTTTATTTCACAGAACTTCAAACTCAAAAGGTAAGCACTTACAAGCTTGAAGCTGTATTTCTATGAGGTTTCAAGGCATCTGAAATTCAAAACTGCAATGTTCAGCCAAAGGGTCTGCATCCCTGTTCTTGTCAGAGGCTGTTTCTGGTATGGGCACTGTGGAATAAGTGCTCGCCTTTTTATCCCTTGAAAGGCCCTGAAGGCACCAAACCATTAAGTAGCTCCTCCCACATTTTTCCCGCTCTTTTCTGAGCTTGCTTGGTGAAGATTTTGAAAGTATAGAGAGATGGTTTTCTGTAGTGGGGATATTGCAACAATTGCTCACCTAACATGGAAGCACTTACTAACTAAAGAAAAATAGAAAGAACTCCTGTTAGGTGAACACCTGATGCTCAAATGCAATCCATCCCTAAATATTATACCATGTACTTCCACAGTTGTTGTTAATTTCACAGAACTTCAAACTCAAAAGGTAAGCACTTACAAGCTTGAAGCTGTATTTCTATGAGGTTTCAAGACATCTGAAATTCAAAACTGCAATGTTCAGCCAAAGGGTCTGCATCCCTGTTCTTGTCTGAGGCTGTTCCTGGTATGGGCACTGTGGAAGAAGTTCTAGCCTTTTTATCCCTTGAAAGTCCCTGAAGGCACCAAACCATTAAGAAGCTCCTCCCACATTTTTCCCGCTCTTTTCTGAGCTTGCTTGGTGAAGATTTTGAAAGTATAGAGAGATGGTTTTCTGTAGTGGAGATACTGCAACAATTGCTCACCTAACATGGAAGCACTTACTAACTAAAGAAAAATAGAAATAACTCCTGTTAGGTGAGCACCTGATGTTCAAATGCAACCCATCCCTAAATATTATACCATGTACTTCCAGAGTTGTTGTTTATTTCACAGAACTTCAAACTCAAAAGGTAAGCACTTATAACCATGAAGCTGTATTTCTATGAGGTTTCAAGACATCTGAAATTCAAAACTGCAATGTTCAGCCAAAGGGTCTGCATCCCTGTTCTTGTCAGAGGCTGTTTCTGGTATGGGCACTGTGGAAGAAGTGCCCACCTTTTTATCCCTTGAAAGGCCCTCAAGGCACCAAACCATTAAGTAGCTCCTCCCACATTTTTCCCGCTCTTTTCCGAGCTTGCTTGGTGAAGATTTTGAAAGTATAGAGAGATGGTTTTCTGTAGTGGGGATAGTGCAACAATTGCTCACCTAACATAGAAGCACTTACTAACTAAAGAAAAATAGAAAGAACTCCTGTTAGGTGAACACCTGATGCTCAAATGTAATCCACCCCTAAATAGTATACCATGTACTTCCAGAGTTGTTGTTTATTTCACAGAACTTCAAACTCAAAAGGTAAGCACTTATAACCATGAAGCTGTATTTCTATGAGGTTTCAAGACATCTGAAATTCAAAACTGCAATGTTCAGCCAGTTGGCCTGCATCACTGTTGTCATCCGAGGCCGTTCCTGCTATGGGCACTGTGGAGAAGGGCCCACCTTTTTATCCCTTGAAAGGCCCTCAAGGCACCAGACCATTAAGTAGCTCCTCCCACATTTTTCCCGCTCTTTTCTGGGGTTGCTTGGTGAAGATTTTGAAAGTATAGAGAGATGTTTTTCTGTAGTGGGGATATTGCAACAATTGCTCACCTAACATGAAAGCACTTACTAACTAAAGAAAAATAGAAAGAACTCCTGTTAGGTGAACAACTGATGCTCAAATGCAATCCATCCCTAAATATTATACCATGTACTTCCAGAGTTGTTGTTTATTTCACAGAACTTCAAACTCAAAAGGTAAGCACTTACAAGCTTGAAGCTGTATTTCTATGAGGTTTCAAGGCATCTGAAATTCAAAACTGCAATGTTCAGCCAAAGGGTCTGCATCCCTGTTCTTGTCAGAGGCTGTTTCTGGTATGGGCACTGTGGAATAAGTGCTCGCCTTTTTATCCCTTGAAAGGCCCTGAAGGCACCAAACCATTAAGTAGCTCCTCCCACATTTTTCCCGCTCTTTTCTGAGCTTGCTTGGTGAAGATTTTGAAAGTATAGAGAGATGGTTTTCTGTAGTGGGGATATTGCAACAATTGCTCACCTAACATGAAAGCACTTACTAACTAAAGAAAAATAGAAAGAACTCCTGTTAGATGAACACCTGATGCTCAAATGCAATCCATCCCTAAATATTATACCATGTACTTCCAGTGTTGTTGTTTATTTCACAGAACTTCAAACTCAAAAGGTAAGCACTTACAAGCTTGAAGCTGTATTTCTATGAGGTTTCAAGGCATCTGAAATTCAAAACTGCAATGTTCAGCCAAAGGGTCTGCATCCCTGTTCTTGTCAGAGGCTGTTTCTGGTATGGGCACTGTGGAATAAGTGCTCGCCTTTTTATCCCTTGAAAGGCCCTGAAGGCACCAAACCATTAAGTAGCTCCTCCCACATTTTTCCCGCTCTTTTCTGAGCTTGCTTGGTGAAGATTTTGAAAGTATAGAGAGATGGTTTTCTGTAGTGGGGATATTGCAACAATTGCTCACCTAACATGGAAGCACTTACTAACTAAAGAAAAATAGAAAGAACTCCTGTTAGGTGAACACCTGATGCTCAAATGCAATCCATCCCTAAATATTATACCATGTACTTCCACAGTTGTTGTTAATTTCACAGAACTTCAAACTCAAAAGGTAAGCACTTACAAGCTTGAAGCTGTATTTCTATGAGGTTTCAAGACATCTGAAATTCAAAACTGCAATGTTCAGCCAAAGGGTCTGCATCCCTGTTCTTGTCTGAGGCTGTTCCTGGTATGGGCACTGTGGAAGAAGTTCTAGCCTTTTTATCCCTTGAAAGTCCCTGAAGGCACCAAACCATTAAGAAGCTCCTCCCACATTTTTCCCGCTCTTTTCTGAGCTTGCTTGGTGAAGATTTTGAAAGTATAGAGAGATGGTTTTCTGTAGTGGAGATACTGCAACAATTGCTCACCTAACATGGAAGCACTTACTAACTAAAGAAAAATAGAAATAACTCCTGTTAGGTGAGCACCTGATGTTCAAATGCAACCCATCCCTAAATATTATACCATGTACTTCCAGAGTTGTTGTTTATTTCACAGAACTTCAAACTCAAAAGGTAAGCACTTATAACCATGAAGCTGTATTTCTATGAGGTTTCAAGACATCTGAAATTCAAAACTGCAATGTTCAGCCAGTTGGCCTGCATCACTGTTGTCATCCGAGGCCGTTCCTGCTATGGGCACTGTGGAGAAGGGCCCACCTTTTTATCCCTTGAAAGGCCCTCAAGGCACCAGACCATTAAGTAGCGCCTCCCACATTTTTCCCGCTCTTTTCTGAGGTTGCTTGGTGAAGATTTTGAAAGTATAGAGAGATGGTTTTTTGTAGTGGGGATATTGCAACAATTGCTCACCTAACATGGAAGCACTTACTAACTAAAGAAAAATAGAAAGAACTCCTGTTAGGTGAACACCTGATGCTCAAATGCAATCCATCCCTAAATATTATACCATGTACTTCCAGAGTTGTTTATTTCACAGAACTTCAAACTCAAAAGGTAAGCACTTACAAGCTTGAAGCTGTATTTCTGTGAGGTTCCAAGACATCTGAAATTCAAAACTGCAATGTTCAGCCAGTGGGTCTGCATCCCTGTTCTTGTCTGAGGCTGTTCCTGTTATGGGCACTGTGGAAGAAGTGCTCGCCTTTTTATCCCTTGAAAGGCCCTGAAGGCACCAAAACATTAAGTAGCTCCTCCCACATTTTTCCCGCTCTTTTCTGAGCTTGATTGGTGAAGATTTTGAAAGTATAGAGAGATGGTTTTCTGTAGTGGGGATATTGCAACAATTGCTCACCTAACATGGAAGCACTTACTAACTAAAGAAAAATAGAAAGAACTCCTGTTAGGTGAGCACCTGATGCTCAAATGCAATTATTCTCTAAATATTATAACATACACTTCCAGAGCTGTTGTTTAGTTAACAGAGTTGTTGTTTATTTCACAGAACTTCAAACTCAAAAGGTAAGCACTTACAAGCTTGAAGCTGTATTTCTATGAAGTTTCAAGGCATCTGAAATTCAAAACTGCAATGTTCAGCCAAAGGGTCTGCATCCCTGTTCTTGTCAGAGGCTGTTTCTGGTATGGGCACTGTGGAAGAAGTGCCCACCTTTTTATCCCTTGAAAGGCCCTCAAGGCACCAAACCATTAAGTAGCTCCTCCCACATTTTTCCCACTCTTTTCCGAGCTTGCTTGGTGAAGATTTTGAAAGTATAGAGAGATGGTTTTCTGTAGTGGGGATAGTGCAACAATTGCTCACCTAACATAGAAGCACTTACTAACTAAAGAAAAATAGAAAGAACTCCTGTTAGGTGAACACCTGATGCTCAAATGCAATCCATCCCTAAATAGTATACCATGTACTTCCAGAGTTGTTGTTTATTTCACAGAACTTCAAACTCAAAAGGTAAGCACTTATAACCATGAAGCTGTATTTCTATGAGGTTTCAAGACATCTGAAATTCAAAACTGCAATGTTCAGCCAGTTGGCCTGCATCACTGTTGTCATCCGAGGCCGTTCCTGCTATGGGCACTGTGGAGAAGGGCCCACCTTTTTATCCCTTGAAAGGCCCTCAAGGCACCAGACCAGTAAGTAGCTCCTCCCACATTTTTCCCGCTCTTTTCTGAGGTTGCTTGGTGAAGATTTTGAGAGTATAGAGAGATGGTTTTCTGTAGTGGGGATATTGCAACAATTGCTCACCTAACATGGAAGCACTTACTAACTAAAGAAAAATAGAAATAACTCCTGTTAGGTGAACACCTGATGCTCAAATGCAATCCATCCCTAAATATTATACCATGTACTTCCAGAGTTGTTGTTTATTTCACAGAACTTCAAACTCAAAAGGTAAGCACTTACAAGCTTGATGCTGTATTTCTATGAGGTTTCAATGCATCTGAAATTCAAAACTGCAATGTTCAGCCAAATGGTCTGCATCCCTGTTCTTGTCAGAGGCTGTTTCTGGTATGGGCACTGTGGAATAAGTGCTCGCCTTTTTATCCCTTGAAAGGCCCTGAAGGCACCAAACCATTAAGTAGCTCCTCCCACATTTTTCCCGCTCTTTTCTGAGCTTGCTTGGTGAAGATTTTGAAAGTATAGAGAGATGGTTTTCTGTAGTGGGGATATTGCAACAATTGCTCACCTAACATGGAAGCACTTACTAACTAAAGAAAAATAGAAAGAACTCCTGTTAGGTGAACACCTGATGCTCAAATGTAATCCATCCCTAAATATTATACCATGTACTTCCAGAGTTGTTGTTTATTTCACAGAACTTCAAACTCAAAAGGTAAGCACTTACAAGCTTGAAGCTGTATTTCTATGAGGTTTCAAGACATCTGAAATGCAAAACTACAATGTTCAGCCAAAGGGTCTGCATCCCTGTTCTTGTCTGAGGCTGTGCCTGGTATGGGCACTGTGGAAGAAGTTCTAGCCTTTTTATCCCTTGAAAGTCCCTGAAGGCACCAAACCATTAAGAAGCTCCTCCCACATTTTTCCCCGCTCTTTTCTGAGCTTGCTTGGTGAAGATTTTGAAAGTATAGAGAGATGGTTTTCTGTAGTGGAGATACTGCAACAATTGCTCACCTAACATGGAAGCACTTACTAACTAAAGAAAAATAGAAATAACTCCTGTTAGGTGAGCACCTGATGTTCAAATGCAACCCATCCCTAAATATTATACCATGTACTTCCAGAGTTGTTGTTTATTTCACAGAACTTCAAACTCAAAAGGTAAGCACTTATAACCATGAAGCTGTATTTCTATGAGGTTTCAAGACATCTGAAATTCAAAACTGCAATGTTCAGCCAAAGGGTCTGCATCCCTGTTCTTGTCAGAGGCTGTTTCTGGTATGGGCACTGTGGAAGAAGTGCCCACCTTTTTATCCCTTGAAAGGCCCTCAAGGCACCAAACCATTAAGTAGCTCCTCCCACATTTTTCCCGCTCTTTTCCGAGCTTGCTTGGTGAAGATTTTGAAAGTATAGAGAGATGGTTTTCTGTAGTGGGGATAGTGCAACAATTGCTCACCTAACATAGAAGCACTTACTAACTAAAGAAAAATAGAAAGAACTCCTGTTAGGTGAACACCTGATGCTCAAATGCAATCCATCCCTAAATATTATAACATACACTTCCAGAGCTGTTGTTTATTTCACAGAACTTCAAACTCAAAAGGTAAGCACTTATAACCATGAAGCTGTATTTCTATGAGGTTTCAAGACATCTGAAATTCAAAACTGCAATGTTCAGCCAGTTGGCCTGCATCACTGTTGTCATCCGAGGCCGTTCCTGCTATGGGCACTGTGGAGAAGGGCCCACCTTTTTATCCCTTGAAAGGCCCTCAAGGCACCAGACCATTAAGTAGCTCCTCCCACATTTTTCCCGCTCTTTTCTGGGGTTGCTTGGTGAAGATTTTGAAAGTATAGAGAGATGTTTTTCTGTAGTGGGGATATTGCAACAATTGCTCACCTAACATGAAAGCACTTACTAACTAAAGAAAAATAGAAAGAACTCCTGTTAGGTGAACAACTGATGCTCAAATGCAATCCATCCCTAAATATTATACCATGTACTTCCAGAGTTGTTGTTTATTTCACAGAACTTCAAACTCAAAAGGTAAGCACTTACAAGCTTGAAGCTGTATTTCTATGAGGTTTCAAGGCATCTGAAATTCAAAACTGCAATGTTCAGCCAAAGGGTCTGCATCCCTGTTCTTGTCAGAGGCTGTTTCTGGTATGGGCACTGTGGAATAAGTGCTCGCCTTTTTATCCCTTGAAAGGCCCTGAAGGCACCAAACCATTAAGTAGCTCCTCCCACATTTTTCCCGCTCTTTTCTGAGCTTGCTTGGTGAAGATTTTGAAAGTATAGAGAGATGGTTTTCTGTAGTGGGGATATTGCAACAATTGCTCACCTAACATGGAAGCACTTACTAACTAAAGAAAAATAGAAAGAACTCCTGTTAGGTGAACACCTGATGCTCAAATGCAATCCATCCCTAAATATTATACCATGTACTTTCAGAGTTGTTGTTTATTTCACAGAACTTCAAACTCAAAAGGTAAGCACTTACAAGCTTGAAGCTGTATTTCTATGAGGTTTCAAGGCATCTGAAATTCAAAACTGCAATGTTCAGCCAAAGGGTCTGCATCCCTGTTCTTGTCAGAGGCTGTTTCTGGTATGGGCACTGTGGAATAAGTGCTCGCCTTTTTATCCCTTGAAAGGCACTGAAGGCACCAAAACATTAAGTAGCTCCTCCCACATTTTTCCCGCTCTTTTCTGAGCTTGATTGGTGAAGATTTTGAAAGTATAGAGAGATGGTTTTCTGTAGTGGGGATATTGCAACAATTGCTCACCTAACATGGAAGCACTTACTAACTAAAGAAAAATAGAAAGAGCTCCTGTTAGGTGAGCACCTGATGCTCAAATGCAATTATTCTCTAAATATTATAACATACACTTCCAGAGCTGTTGTTTAGTTAACAGAACTTCAACCTCAATAGGTAAGCACTTACAAGCTTGAAGCTGTATTTCTATGAGGTTTCAAGACATCTGAAATTCAAAACTGCAATGTTCAGCCAGTTGGCCTGCTTCACTGTTCTCATCCGAGGCCGTTCCTGCTATGGGCACTGTGGAAGAAGTGCCCACCTTTTTATCCCTTGAAAGGCCCTCAAGGCACCAAACCATTAAGTAGCTCCTCCCACATTTTTCCCGCTCTTTTCTGAGCTTGATTGGTGAAGATTTTGAAAGTATAGAGAGATGGTTTTCTGTAGTGGGGATATTGCAACAATTGCTCACCTAACATGGAAGCACTTATTAACTAAAGAAAAATACAAAGAACTCCTGTTAGGTGAGCACCTGATGTTCAAATGCAATCCATCCTAAATATTATAACATACACTTCCAAAGTTGCTGTTTAGTTCACAGAACTTCAACCTCAAAAGGTAAGCACTTATAACCATGAAGCTGTATTTCTATGAGGTTTCAAGACATCTGAAATTCAAAACTGCAATGTTCAGCCAAAGGGTCTGCATCCCTGTTCTTGTCAGAGGCTGTTTCTGGTATGGGCACTGTGGAATAAGTGCTCGCCTTTTTATCCCTTGAAAGGCCCTGAAGGCACCAAACCATTAAGTAGCTCCTCCCACATTTTTCCCGCTCTTTTCTGAGCTTGCTTGGTGAAGATTTTGAAAGTATAGAGAGATGGTTTTCTGTAGTGGGGATATTGCAACAATTGCTCACCTAACATGGAAGCACTTACTAACTAAAGAAAAATAGAAAGAACTCCTGTTAGGTGAACACCTAATGCTCAAATGCAATCCATCCCTAAATATTATACCATGTACTTCCAGAGTTGTTGTTTATTTCACAGAACTTCAAACTCAAAAGGTAAGCACTTACAAGCTTGAAGCTGTATTTCTATGAGGTTTCAAGACATCTGAAATTCAAAACTGCAATGTTCAGCCAAAGGGTCTGCATCCCTGTTCTTGTCTGAGGCTTTTCCTGGTATGGGCACTGTGGAAGAAGTTCTAGCCTTTTTATCCCTTGAAAGTCCCTGAAGGCACCAAACCATTAAGAAGCTCCTCCCACATTTTTCCCGCTCTTTTCTGAGCTTGCTTGGTGAAGATTTTGAAAGTATAGAGAGATGTTTTTCTGTAGTGGAGATATTGCAACAATTGCGCACCTAACATGGAAGCACTTACTAACTAAAGAAAAATAGAAATAACTCCTGTTAGGTGAGCACCTGATGTTCAAATGCAATCCATCCTAAATATTATAACATACACTTCCAAAATTGCTGTTTAGTTCACAGAACTTCAACCTCAAAAGGGAAGCACTTACACATATATAAAACGCAGGTGCCAACCTTGAAGCTGTATTTCTGTGAGGTTCCAAGACATCTGAAATTCAAAACTGCAATGTTCAGCCAGTGGGTCTGCATCCCTGTTCTTGTCTGAGGCTGTTCCTGTTATGGGCACCGTGGAAGAAGTGCTCGCCTTTTTATCCCTTGAAAGGCCCTGAAGGCACCAAAACATTAAGTAGCTCCTCCCACATTTTTCCCGCTCTTTTCTGAGCTTGATTGGTGAAGATTTTGAAAGTATAGAGAGATGGTTTTCTGTAGTGGGGATATTGCAACAATTGCTCACCTAACATGGAAGCACTTACTAACTAAAGAAAAATAGAAAGAACTCCTGTTAGGTGAGCACCTGATGCTCAAATGCAATTATTCTCTAAATATTATAACATACACTTCCAGAGCTGTTGTTTAGTTAACAGAGTTGTTGTTTATTTCACAGAACTTCAAACTCAAAAGGTAAGCACTTACAAGCTTGAAGCTGTATTTCTATGAGGTTTCAAGGCATCTGAAATTCAAAACTGCAATGTTCAGCCAAAGGGTCTGCATCCCTGTTCTTGTCAGAGGCTGTTTCTGGTATGGGCACTGTGGAAGAAGTGCCCACCTTTTTATCCCTTGAAAGGCCCTCAAGGCACCAAACCATTAAGTAGCTCCTCCCACATTTTTCCCGCTCTTTTCCGAGCTTGCTTGGTGAAGATTTTGAAAGTATAGAGAGATGGTTTTCTGTAGTGGGGATAGTGCAACAATTGCTCACCTAACATAGAAGCACTTACTAACTAAAGAAAAATAGAAAGAACTCCTGTTAGGTGAACACCTGATGCTCAAATGCAATCCATCCCTAAATAGTATACCATGTACTTCCAGAGTTGTTGTTTATTTCACAGAACTTCAAACTCAAAAGGTAAGCACTTATAACCATGAAGCTGTATTTCTATGAGGTTTCAAGACATCTGAAATTCAAAACTGCAATGTTCAGCCAGTTGGCCTGCATCACTGTTGTCATCCGAGGCCGTTCCTGCTATGGGCACTGTGGAGAAGGGCCCACCTTTTTATCCCTTGAAAGCCCTCAAGGCACCAGACCATTAAGTAGCTCCTCCCACATTTTTCCCGCTCTTTTCTGAGGTTGCTTGGTGAAGATTTTGAAAGTATAGAGAGATGGTTTTCTGTAGTGGGGATATTGCAACAATTGCTCACCTAACATGGAAGCACTTACTAACTAAAGAAAAATAGAAAGAACTCCTGTTAGGTGAACACCTGATGCTCAAATGCAATCCATCCCTAAATATTATACCATGTACTTCCAGAGTTGTTGTTTATTTCACAGAACTTCAAACTCAAAAGGTAAGCACTTACAAGCTTGAAGCTGTATTTCTATGAGGTTTCAAGGCATCTGAAATTCAAAACTGCAATGTTCAGCCAAAGGGTCTGCATCCCTGTTCTTGTCAGAGGCTGTTTCTGGTATGGGCACTGTGGAATAAGTGCTCGCCTTTTTATCCCTTGAAAGGCCCTGAAGGCACCAAACCATTAAGTAGCTCCTCCCACATTTTTCCCGCTCTTTTCTGAGCTTGCTTGGTGAAGATTTTGAAAGTATAGAGAGATGGTTTTCTGTAGTGGAGATATTGCAACAATTGCTCACCTAACATGGAAGCACTTACTAACTAAAGAAAAATAGAAAGAACTCCTGTTAGGTGAACACCTGATGCTCAAATGCAATCCATCCCTAAATATTATACCATGTACTTCCAGAGTTGTTGTTTATTTCACAGAACTTCAAACTCAAAAGGTAAGCACTTACAAGCTTGAAGCTGTAATTCTATGAGGTTTCAAGGCATCTGAAATTCAAAACTGCAATGTTCAGCCAAAGGGTCTGCATCCCTGTTCTTGTCAGAGGCTGTTTCTGGTATGGGCACTGTGGAATAAGTGCTCGCCTTTTTATCCCTTGAAAGGCCCTGAAGGCACCAAACCATTAAGTAGCTCCTCCCACATTTTTCCCGCTCTTTTCTGAGCTTGCTTGGTGAAGATTTTGAAAGTATAGAGAGATGGTTTTCTGTAGTGGGGATATTGCAACAATTGCTCACCTAACATGGAAGCACTTACTAACTAAAGAAAAATAGAAAGAACTCCTGTTAGGTGAACACCTGATGCTCAAATGCAATCCATCCCTAAATATTTTACCATGTACTTCCAGAGTTGTTGTTTATTTCACAGAACTTCAAACTCAAAAGGTAAGCACTTACAAGCTTGAAGCTGTATTTCTGTGAGGTTCCAAGGCATCTGAAATTCAAAACTGCAATGTTCAGCCAAAGGGTCTGCATCCCTGTTCTTGTCTGAGGCTGGTATGGGCACTGTGGAAGAAGTTATAGCCTTTTTATCCCTTGAAAGTCCCTGAAGGCACCAAACCATTAAGAAGCTCCTCCCACATTTTTCCCGCTCTTTTCTGAGCTTGCTTGGTGAATATTTTGAAAGTATAGAGGGATGGTTTTCTGTAGTGGAGATAATGCAACAATTGCTCACCTAACATGGAAGCACTTACTAACTAAAGAAAAATAGAAAGAACTCCTGTTAGGTGAGCACCTGATGCTCAAATGCAATTATTCTCTAAATATTATAACATACACTTCCAGAGCTGTTGTTTATTTCTTAGAACTTCAAACTCAAAAGGTAAGCACTTATAACCATGAAGCTGTATTTCTATGAGGTTTCAAGACATCTGAAATTCAAAACTGCAATGTTCAGCCAGTTGGCCTGCATCACTGTTGTCATCCGAGGCCGTTCCTGCTATGGGCACTGTGGAGAAGGGCCCACCTTTTTATCCCTTGAAAGGCCCTCAAGGCACCAGACCATTAAGTAGCTCCTCCCACATTTTTCCCGCTCTTTTCTGAGGTTGCTTGGTGAAGATTTTGAAAGTATAGAGAGATGTTTTTCTGTAGTGGGGATATTGCAACAATTGCTCACCTAACATGAAAGCACTTACTAACTAAAGAAAAATAGAAAGAACTCCTGTTAGGTGAACACCTGATGCTCAAATGCAATCCATCCCTAAATATTATACCATGTACTTCCAGAGTTGTTGTTTATTTCACAGAACTTCAAACTCAAAAGGTAAGCACTTACAAGCTTGAAGCTGTATTTCTATGAGGTTTCAAGGCATCTGAAATTCAAAACTGCAATGTTCAGCCAAAGGGTCTGCATCCCTGTTCTTGTCAGAGGCTGTTTCTGGTATGGGCACTGTGGAATAAGTGCTTGCCTTTTTATCCCTTGAAAGGCCCTGAAGGCACCAAACCATTAAGTAGCTCCTCCCACATTTTTCCCGCTCTTTTCTGAGCTTGCTTGGTGAAGATTTTGAAAGTATAGAGAGATGGTTTTCTGTAGTGGGGATATTGCAACAATTGCTCACCTAACATGGAAGCACTTACTAACTAAAGAACAATAGAAAGAACTCCTGTTAGGTGAACACCTGATGCTCAAATGCAATCCATCCCTAAATATTATACCATGTACTTCCAGAGTTGTTGTTTATTTCACAGAACTTCAAACTCAAAAGGTAAGCACTTACAAGCTTGAAGCTGTATTTCTATGAGGTTTCAAGACATCTGAAATTCAAAACTGCAATGTTCAGCCAAAGGGTCTGCATCCCTGTTCTTGTCTGAGGCTGTTCCTGGTATGGGCACTGTGGAAGAAGTTCTAGCCTTTTTATCCCTTGAAAGTCCCTGAAGGCACCAAACCATTAAGAAGCTCCTCCCACATTTTTCCCGCTCTTTTCTGAGCTTGCTTGGTGAAGATTTTGAAAGTATAGAGAGATGGTTTTCTGTAGTGGAGATATTGCAACAATTGCTCACCTAACATGGAAGCACTTACTAACTAAAGAAAAATAGAAATAACTCCTGTTAGGTGAGCACCTGATGTTCAAATGCAACCCATCCCTAAATATTATACCATGTACTTCCAGAGTTGTTGTTTATTTCACAGAACTTCAAACTCAAAAGGTAAGCACTTATAACCATGAAGCTGTATTTCTATGAGGTTTCAAGACATCTGAAATTCAAAACTGCAATGTTCAGCCAGTTGGCCTGCATCACTGTTGTCATCCGAGGCCGTTCCTGCTATGGGCACTGTGGAGAAGGGCCCACCTTTTTATCCCTTGAAAGGCCCTCAAGGCACCAGACCATTAAATAGCGCCTCCCACATTTTTCCCGCTCTTTTCTGAGGTTGCTTGGTGAAGATTTTGAAAGTATAGAGAGATGGTTTTCTGTAGTGGGGATATTGCAACAATTGCTCACCTAACATGGAAGCACTTACTAACTAAAGAAAAATAGAAAGAACTCCTGTTAGGTGAACACCCGATGCTCAAATGCAATCCATCCCTAAATATTATACCATGTACTTCCAGAGTTGTTTATTTCACAGAACTTCAAACTCAAAAGGTAAGCACTTACAAGCTTGAAGCTGTATTTCTATGAGGTTTCAAGGCATCTGAAATTCAAAACTGCAATGTTCAGCCAAAGGGTCTGCATCCCTGTTCTTGTCAGAGGCTGTTTCTGGTATGGGCACTGTGGAATAAGTGCTCGCCTTTTTATCCCTTGAAAGGCCCTGAAGGCACCAAACCATTAAGTAGCTCCTCCCACATTTTTCCCGCTCTTTTCTGAGCTTGCTTGGTGAAGATTTTGAAAGTATAGAGAGATGGTTTTCTGTAGTGGGGATATTGCAACAATTGCTCACCTAACATGGAAGCACTTACTAACTAAAGAAAAATAGAAAGAACTCCTGTTAGGTGAACACCTGATGCTCAAATGCAATCCATCCCTAAATATTATACCATGTACTTCCAGAGTTGTTGTTTATTTCACAGAACTTCAAACTCAAAAGGTAAGCACTTACAAGCTTGAATCTGTATTTCTATGAGGTTTCAAGACATCTGAAATTCAAAACTGCAATGTTCAGCCAGTTGGCCTGCATCACTGTTCTCATCCGAGGCCGTTCCTGCTATGGGCACTGTGGAAGAAGTGCCCACCTTTTTATCCCTTGAAAGGCCCTCAAGGCACCAAACCATTAAGTAGCTCCTCCCACATTTTTCCCGCTCTTTTCTGAGCTTGCTTGGTGAAGATTTTGAAAGTATAGAGAGATGGTTTTCTGTAGTGGGGATATTGCAACAATTGCTCACCTAACATGGAAGCACTTACTAACTAAAGAAAAATAGAAAGAACTCCTGTTAGGTGAGCACCTGATGTTCAAATGCAATCCATCCGAAATATTATAACATACACTTCCAAAGTTGCTGTTTAGTTCACAGAACTTCAACCTCAAAAGGTAAGCACTTATAACAATGAAGCTGTATTTCTATGAGGTTTCAAGACATCTGAAATTCAAAACTGCAATGTTCAGCCAGTTGGCCTGCATCACTGTTCTCATCCGAGGCCGTTCCCGCTATGGGCACTGTGGAAGAAGTGCCCACCTTTTTATCCCTTGAAAGGCCCTCAAGGCACCAAACCATTAAGTAGCTCCTCCCACATTTTTCCCGCTCTTTTCTGAGCTTGCTTGGTGAAGATTTTGAAAGTATAGAGAGATGGTTTTCTGTAGTGGGGATATTGCAACAATTGCTCACCTAACATGGAAGCACTTACTAACTAAAGAAAAATAGAAATAACTCCTGTTAGGTGAGCACCTGATGTTCAAATGCAATCCATCCGAAATATTATAACATACACTTCCAAAGTTGCTGTTTAGTTCACAGAACTTCAACCTCAAAAGGTAAGCACTTATAACAATGAAGCTGTATTTCTATGAGGTTTCAAGACATCTGAAATTCAAAACTGCAATGTTCAGCCAGTTGGCCTGCATCACTGTTCTCATCCGAGGCCGTTCCTGCTATGGGCACTGTGGAAGAAGTGCCCACCTTTTTATCCCTTGAAAGGCCCTCAAGGCACCAAACCATTAAGTAGCTCCTCCCACATTTTTCCCGCTCTTTTCTGAGCTTGCTTGGTGAAGATTTTGAAAGTATAGAGAGATGGTTTTCTGTAGTAGAGATATTGCAACAATTGCTCACCTAACATGGAAGCACTTACTAACTAAAGAAAAATAGAAAGAACTCCTGTTAGGTGAACACCTGATGCTCAAATGCAATCCATCCCTAAATATTATACCATGTACTTCCAGAGTTGTTGTTTATTTCACAGAACTTCAAACTCAAAAGGTAAGCACTTACAAGCTTGAAGCTGTATTTCTATGAGGTTTCAAGACATCTGAAATTCAAAACTGCAATGTTCAGCCAGTTGGCCTGCATCACTGTTCTCATCCGAGGCCGTTCCTGCTATGGGCACTGTGGAAGAAGTGCCCACCTTTTTATCCCTTGAAAGGCCCTCAAGGCACCAAACCATTAAGTAGCTCCTCCCACATTTTTCCCGCTCTTTTCTGAGCTTGCTTGGTGAAGATTTTGAAAGTATAGAGAGATGGTTTTCTGTAGTGGGGATATTGCAACAATTGCTCACCTAACATGGAAGCACTTACTAACTAAAGAAAAATAGAAAGAACTCCTGTTAGGTGAGCACCTGATGTTCAAATGCAATTAATCCTAAATATTATAACATACACTTCCAAAGTTGCTGTTTAGTTCACAGAACTTCAACCTCAAAAGGTAAGCACTTATAACCATGAAGCTGTATTTCTATGAGGTTTCAAGACATCTGAAATTCAAAACTGCAATGTTCAGCCAATGGGTCTGCATCCCTGTTCTTGTCTGAGGCTGTTCCTGTTATGGGCACTGTGGAAGAAGTGCTCACCTTTTTATCCCTTGAAAGGCCCTGAAGGCACCAAACCATTAAGTAGCGCCTCCCACATTTTTCCCGCTCTTTTCTGAGCTTGCTTGGTGAAGATTTTGAAAGTATAGAGAGATGGTTTTCTGTAGTGGGGATATTGCAACAATTGCTCACCTAACATGGAAGCACTTACTAACTAAAGAAAAATAGAAAGAACTCCTGTTAGGTGAGCACCTGATGTTCAAATGCAGTCCATCCTAAATATTATAACATACACTTCCAAAGTTGCTGTTTAGTTCACAGAACTTCAACCTCAAAAGGTAAGCACTTATAACCATGAAGCTGTATTTCTATGAGGTTTCAAGACATCTGAAATTCAAAACTGCAATGTTCAGCCAATGGGTCTGCATCCCTGTTCTTGTCTGAGGCTGTTCCTGTTATGGGCACTGTGGAAGAAGTGCTCACCTTTTTATCCCTTGAAAGGCCCTGAAGGCACCAAAACATTAAGTAGCTCCTCCCACATTTTTCCCGCTCTTTTCTGAGCTTGATTGGTGAAGATTTTGAAAGTATAGAGAGATGGTTTTCTGTAGTGGGGATATTGCAACAATTGCTCACCTAACATGGAAGCACTTACTAACTAAAGAAAAATAGAAAGAACTCCTGTTAGGTTAGCACCTGATGCTCAAATGCAATTATTCTCTAAATATTATAACATACACTTCCAGAGCTGTTGTTTAGTTAACAGAGTTGTTGTTTATTTCACAGAACTTCAAACTCAAAAGGTAAGCACTTACAAGCTTGAAGCTGTATTTCTATGAGGTTTCAAGGCATCTGAAATTCAAAACTGAAATGTTCAGCCAAAGGGTCTGCATCCCTGTTCTTGTCAGAGGCTGTTTCTGGTATGGGCACTGTGGAAGAAGTGCCCACCTTTTTATCCCTTGAAAGGCCCTCAAGGCACCAAACCATTAAGTAGCTCCTCCCACATTTTTCCCGCTCTTTTCCGAGCTTGCTTGGTGAAGATTTTGAAAGTATAGAGAGATGGTTTTCTGTAGTGGGGATAGTGCAACAATTGCTCACCTAACATAGAAGCACTTACTAACTAAAGAAAAATAGAAAGAACTCCTGTTAGGTGAACAACTGATGCTCAAATGCAATCCATCCCTAAATAGTATACCATGTACTTCCAGAGTTGTTGTTTATTTCACAGAACTTCAAACTCAAAAGGTAAGCACTTATAACCATGAAGCTGTATTTCTATGAGGTTTCAAGACATCTGAAATTCAAAACTGCAATGTTCAGCCAGTTGGCCTGCATCACTGTTGTCATCCGAGGCCGTTCCTGCTATGGGCACTGTGGAGAAGGGCCCACCTTTTTATCCCTTGAAAGGCCCTCAAGGCACCAGACCATTAAGTAGCTCCTCCCACATTTTTCCCGCTCTTTTCTGGGGTTGCTTGGTGAAGATTTTGAAAGTATAGAGAGATGTTTTTCTGTAGTGGGGATATTGCAACAATTGCTCACCTAACATGAAAGCACTTACTAACTAAAGAAAAATAGAAAGAACTCCTGTTAGGTGAACACCCGATGCTCAAATGCAATCCATCCCTAAATATTATACCATGTACTTCCAGAGTTGTTTATTTCACAGAACTTCAAACTCAAAAGGTAAGCACTTACAAGCTTGAAGCTGTATTTCTATGAGGTTTCAAGGCATCTGAAATTCAAAACTGCAATGTTCAGCCAAAGGGTCTGCATCCCTGTTCTTGTCAGAGGCTGTTTCTGGTATGGGCACTGTGGAATAAGTGCTCGCCTTTTTATCCCTTGAAAGGCACTGAAGGCACCAAACCATTAAGTAGCTCCTCCCACATTTTTCCCGCTCTTTTCTGAGCTTGCTTGGTGAAGATTTTGAAAGTATAGAGAGATGGTTTTCTGTAGTGGGGATATTGCAACAATTGCTCACCTAACATGGAAGCACTTACTAACTAAAGAAAAATAGAAAGAACTCCTGTTAGGTGAACACCTGATGCTCAAATGCAATCCATCCCTAAATATTATACCATGTACTTCCAGAGTTGTTGTTTATTTCACAGAACTTCAAACTCAAAAGGTAAGCACTTACAAGCTTGAAGCTGTATTTCTATGAGGTTTCAAGACATCTGAAATTCAAAACTGCAATGTTCAGCCAGTTGGCCTGCATCACTGTTCTCATCCGAGGCCGTTCCTGCTATGGGCACTGTGGAAGAAGTGCCCACCTTTTTATCCCTTGAAAGGCCCTCAAGGCACCAAACCATTAAGTAGCTCCTCCCACATTTTTCCCGCTCTTTTCTGAGCTTGCTTGGTGAAGATTTTGAAAGTATAGAGAGATGGTTTTCTGTAGTGGGGATATTGCAACAATTGCTCACCTAACATGGAAGCACTTACTAACTAAAGAAAAATAGAAAGAACTCCTGTTAGGTGAGCACCTGATGTTCAAATGCAATCCATCCGAAATATTATAACATACACTTCCAAAGTTGCTGTTTAGTTCACAGAACTTCAACCTCAAAAGGTAAGCACTTATAACAATGAAGCTGTATTTCTATGAGGTTTCAAGACATCTGAAATTCAAAACTGCAATGTTCAGCCAGTTGGCCTGCATCACTGTTCTCATCCGAGGCCGTTCCCGCTATGGGCACTGTGGAAGAAGTGCCCACCTTTTTATCCCTTGAAAGGCCCTCAAGGCACCAAACCATTAAGTAGCTCCTCCCACATTTTTCCCGCTCTTTTCTGAGCTTGCTTGGTGAAGATTTTGAAAGTATAGAGAGATGGTTTTCTGTAGTGGGGATATTGCAACAATTGCTCACCTAACATGGAAGCACTTACTAACTAAAGAAAAATAGAAAGAACTCCTGTTAGGTGAGCACCTGATGTTCAAATGCAATCCATCCGAAATATTATAACATACACTTCCAAAGTTGCTGTTTAGTTCACAGAACTTCAACCTCAAAAGGTAAGCACTTATAACAATGAAGCTGTATTTCTATGAGGTTTCAAGACATCTGAAATTCAAAACTGCAATGTTCAGCCAGTTGGCCTGCATCACTGTTCTCATCCGAGGCCGTTCCTGCTATGGGCACTGTGGAAGAAGTGCCCACCTTTTTATCCCTTGAAAGGCCCTCAAGGCACCAAACCATTAAGTAGCTCCTCCCACATTTTTCCCGCTCTTTTCTGAGCTTGCTTGGTGAAGATTTTGAAAGTATAGAGAGATGGTTTTCTGTAGTAGAGATATTGCAACAATTGCTCACCTAACATGGAAGCACTTACTAACTAAAGAAAAATAGAAAGAACTCCTGTTAGGTGAACACCTGATGCTCAAATGCAATCCATCCCTAAATATTATACCATGTACTTCCAGAGTTGTTGTTTATTTCACAGAACTTCAAACTCAAAAGGTAAGCACTTACAAGCTTGAAGCTGTATTTCTATGAGGTTTCAAGACATCTGAAATTCAAAACTGCAATGTTCAGCCAGTTGGCCTGCATCACTGTTCTCATCCGAGGCCGTTCCTGCTATGGGCACTGTGGAAGAAGTGCCCACCTTTTTATCCCTTGAAAGGCCCTCAAGGCACCAAACCATTAAGTAGCTCCTCCCACATTTTTCCCGCTCTTTTCTGAGCTTGCTTGGTGAAGATTTTGAAAGTATAGAGAGATGGTTTTCTGTAGTGGGGATATTGCAACAATTGCTCACCTAACATGGAAGCACTTACTAACTAAAGAAAAATAGAAAGAACTCCTGTTAGGTGAGCACCTGATGTTCAAATGCAATTAATCCTAAATATTATAACATACACTTCCAAAGTTGCTGTTTAGTTCACAGAACTTCAACCTCAAAAGGTAAGCACTTATAACCATGAAGCTGTATTTCTATGAGGTTTCAAGACATCTGAAATTCAAAACTGCAATGTTCAGCCAATGGGTCTGCATCCCTGTTCTTGTCTGAGGCTGTTCCTGTTATGGGCACTGTGGAAGAAGTGCTCACCTTTTTATCCCTTGAAAGGCCCTGAAGGCACCAAACCATTAAGTAGCGCCTCCCACATTTTTCCCGCTCTTTTCTGAGCTTGCTTGGTGAAGATTTTGAAAGTATAGAGAGATGGTTTTCTGTAGTGGGGATATTGCAACAATTGCTCACCTAACATGGAAGCACTTACTAACTAAAGAAAAATAGAAAGAACTCCTGTTAGGTGAGCACCTGATGTTCAAATGCAATCCATCCTAAATATTATAACATACACTTCCAAAGTTGCTGTTTAGTTCACAGAACTTCAACCTCAAAAGGTAAGCACTTATAACCATGAAGCTGTATTTCTATGAGGTTTCAAGACATCTGAAATTCAAAACTGCAATGTTCAGCCAATGGGTCTGCATCCCTGTTCTTGTCTGAGGCTGTTCCTGTTATGGGCACTGTGGAAGAAGTGCTCACCTTTTTATCCCTTGAAAGGCCCTGAAGGCACCAAAACATTAAGTAGCTCCTCCCACATTTTTCCCGCTCTTTTCTGAGCTTGATTGGTGAAGATTTTGAAAGTATAGAGAGATGGTTTTCTGTAGTGGGGATATTGCAACAATTGCTCACCTAACATGGAAGCACTTACTAACTAAAGAAAAATAGAAAGAACTCCTGTTAGGTTAGCACCTGATGCTCAAATGCAATTATTCTCTAAATATTATAACATACACTTCCAGAGCTGTTGTTTAGTTAACAGAGTTGTTGTTTATTTCACAGAACTTCAAACTCAAAAGGTAAGCACTTACAAGCTTGAAGCTGTATTTCTATGAGGTTTCAAGGCATCTGAAATTCAAAACTGAAATGTTCAGCCAAAGGGTCTGCATCCCTGTTCTTGTCAGAGGCTGTTTCTGGTATGGGCACTGTGGAAGAAGTGCCCACCTTTTTATCCCTTGAAAGGCCCTCAAGGCACCAAACCATTAAGTAGCTCCTCCCACATTTTTCCCGCTCTTTTCCGAGCTTGCTTGGTGAAGATTTTGAAAGTATAGAGAGATGGTTTTCTGTAGTGGGGATAGTGCAACAATTGCTCACCTAACATAGAAGCACTTACTAACTAAAGAAAAATAGAAAGAACTCCTGTTAGGTGAACAACTGATGCTCAAATGCAATCCATCCCTAAATAGTATACCATGTACTTCCAGAGTTGTTGTTTATTTCACAGAACTTCAAACTCAAAAGGTAAGCACTTATAACCATGAAGCTGTATTTCTATGAGGTTTCAAGACATCTGAAATTCAAAACTGCAATGTTCAGCCAGTTGGCCTGCATCACTGTTGTCATCCGAGGCCGTTCCTGCTATGGGCACTGTGGAGAAGGGCCCACCTTTTTATCCCTTGAAAGGCCCTCAAGGCACCAGACCATTAAGTAGCTCCTCCCACATTTTTCCCGCTCTTTTCTGGGGTTGCTTGGTGAAGATTTTGAAAGTATAGAGAGATGTTTTTCTGTAGTGGGGATATTGCAACAATTGCTCACCTAACATGAAAGCACTTACTAACTAAAGAATAATAGAAAGAACTCCTGTTAGGTGAACAACTGATGCTCAAATGCAATCCATCCCTAAATATTATACCATGTACTTCCAGAGTTGTTGTTTATTTCACAGAACTTCAAACTCAAAAGGTAAGCACTTACAAGCTTGAAGCTGTATTTCTATGAGGTTTCAAGGCATCTGAAATTCAAAACTGCAATGTTCAGCCAAAGGGTCTGCATCCCTGTTCTTGTCAGAGGCTGTTTCTGGTATGGGCACTGTGGAATAAGTGCTCGCCTTTTTATCCCTTGAAAGGCCCTGAAGGCACCAAACCATTAAGTAGCTCCTCCCACATTTTTCCCGCTCTTTTCTGAGCTTGCTTGGTGAAGATTTTGAAAGTATAGAGAGATGGTTTTCTGTAGTGGGGATATTGCAACAATTGCTCACCTAACATGAAAGCACTTACTAACTAAAGAAAAATAGAAAGAACTCCTGTTAGATGAACACCTGATGCTCAAATGCAATCCATCCCTAAATATTATACCATGTACTTCCAGAGTTGTTGTTTATTTCACAGAACTTCAAACTCAAAAGGTAAGCACTTACAAGCTTGAAGCTGTATTTCTATGAGGTTTCAAGGCATCTGAAATTCAAAACTGCAATGTTCAGCCAAAGGGTCTGCATCCCTGTTCTTGTCAGAGGCTGTTTCTGGTATGGGCACTGTGGAATAAGTGCTCGCCTTTTTATCCCTTGAAAGGCCCTGAAGGCACCAAACCATTAAGTAGCTCCTCCCACATTTTTCCCGCTCTTTTCTGAGCTTGCTTGGTGAAGATTTTGAAAGTATAGAGAGATGGTTTTCTGTAGTGGGGATATTGCAACAATTGCTCACCTAACATGGAAGCACTTACTAACTAAAGAAAAATAGAAAGAACTCCTGTTAGGTGAACACCTGATGCTCAAATGCAATCCATCCCTAAATATTATACCATGTACTTCCAGAGTTGTTGTTTATTTCACAGAACTTCAAACTCAAAAGGTAAGCACTTACAAGCTTGAAGCTGTATTTCTATGAGGTTTCAAGACATCTGAAATTCAAAACTGCAATGTTCAGCCAAAGGGTCTGCATCCCTGTTCTTGTCTGAGGCTGTTCCTGGTATGGGCACTGTGGAAGAAGTTCTAGCCTTTTTATCCCTTGAAAGTCCCTGAAGGCACCAAACCATTAAGAAGCTCCTCCCACATTTTTCCCGCTCTTTTCTGAGCTTGCTTGGTGAAGATTTTGAAAGTATAGAGAGATGGTTTTCTGTAGTGGAGATACTGCAACAATTGCTCACCTAACATGGAAGCACTTACTAACTAAAGAAAAATAGAAATAACTCCTGTTAGGTGAGCACCTGATGTTCAAATGCAACCCATCCCTAAATATTATACCATGTACTTCCAGAGTTGTTGTTTATTTCACAGAACTTCAAACTCAAAAGGTAAGCACTTATAACCATGAAGCTGTATTTCTATGAGGTTTCAAGACATCTGAAATTCAAAACTGCAATGTTCAGCCAGTTGGCCTGCATCACTGTTGTCATCCGAGGCCGTTCCTGCTATGGGCACTGTGGAGAAGGGCCCACCTTTTTATCCCTTGAAAGGCCCTCAAGGCACCAGACCATTAAGTAGCGCCTCCCACATTTTTCCCGCTCTTTTCTGAGGTTGCTTGGTGAAGATTTTGAAAGTATAGAGAGATGGTTTTCTGTAGTGGGGATATTGCAACAATTGCTCACCTAACATGGAAGCACTTACTAACTAAAGAAAAATAGAAAGAACTCCTGTTAGGTGAACACCTGATGCTCAAATGCAATCCATCCCTAAATATTATACCATGTACTTCCAGAGTTGTTTATTTCACAGAACTTCAAACTCAAAAGGTAAGCACTTACAAGCTTGAAGCTGTATTTCTATGAGGTTTCAAGGCATCTGAAATTCAAAACAGCAATGTTCAGCCAAAGGGTCTGCATCCCTGTTCTTGTCAGAGGCTGTTTCTGGTATGGGCACTGTGGAATAAGTGCTCGCCTTTTTATCCCTTGAAAGGCCCTGAAGGCACCAAACCATTAAGTAGCTCCTCCCACATTTTTCCCGCTCTTTTCTGAGCTTGCTTGGTGAAGATTTTGAAAGTATAGAGAGATGGTTTTCTGTAGTGGGGATATTGCAACAATTGCTCACCTAACATGGAAGCACTTACTAACTAAAGAAAAATAGAAAGAACTCCTGTTAGGTGAACACCTGATGCTCAAATGCAATCCATCCCTAAATATTATACCATGTACTTCCAGAGTTGTTGTTTATTTCACAGAACTTCAAACTCAAAAGGTAAGCACTTACAAGCTTGAAGCTTTATTTCTATGAGGTTTCAAGACATCTGAAATTCAAAACTGCAATGTTCAGCCAGTTGGCCTGCATCACTGTTCTCATCCGAGGCCGTTCCTGCTATGGGCACTGTGGAAGAAGTGCCCACCTTTTTATCCCTTGAAAGGCCCTCAAGGCACCAAACCATTAAGTAGCTCCTCCCACATTTTTCCCGCTCTTTTCTGAGCTTGCTTGGTGAAGATTTTGAAAGTATAGAGAGATGGTTTTCTGTAGTAGAGATATTGCAACAATTGCTCACCTAACATGGAAGCACTTACTAACTAAAGAAAAATAGAAAGAACTCCTGTTAGGTGAGCACCTGATGCTCAAAGGCTATTATTCTCTAAATATTATAACATACACTTCCAGAGCTGTTGTTTAGTTAAAAGAACTTCAACCTCAATAGGTAAGCACTTACAAGCTTGAAGCTGTATTTCTATGAGGTTTCAAGACATCTGAAATTCAAAACTGCAATGTTCAGCCAGTTGGCCTGCATCACTGTTCTCATCCGAGGCCGTTCCTGCTATGGGCACTGTGGAAGAAGTGCCCACCTTTTTATCCCTTGAAAGGCCCTCAAGGCACCAAACCATTAAGTAGCTCCTCCCACATTTTTCCCGCTCTTTTCTGAGCTTGCTTGGTGAAGATTTTGAAAGTATAGAGAGATGGTTTTCTGTAGTAGAGATATTGCAACAATTGCTCACCTAACATGGAAGCACTTACTAACTAAAGAAAAATAGAAAGAACTCCTGTTAGGTGAGCACCTGATGCTCAAATGCAATTATTCTCTAAATATTATAACATACACTTCCAGAGCTGTTGTTTAGTTAACAGAACTTCAACCTCAATAGGTAAGCACTTACAAGCTTGAAGCTGTATTTCTATGAGGTTTCAAGACATCTGAAATTCAAAACTGCAATGTTCAGCCAGTTGGCCTGCATCACTGTTGTCATCCGAGGCCGTTCCTGCTATGGGCACTGTGGAGAAGTGCCCACCTTTTTATCCCTTGAAAGGCCCTCAAGGCACCAGACCATTAAGTAGCTCCTCCCATATTTGTCCCGCTCTTTTCTGAGCTTGCTTGGTGAAGATTTTGAAAGTATAGAGAGATGGTTTTCTGTAGTGGAGATATTGCAACAATTGCTCACCTAACATGGAAGCACTTACTAACTAAAGAAAAATAGAAAGAACTCCTGTTAGGTGAACACCTGATGCTCAAATGCAGTCCATCCCTAAATATTATACCATGTACTTCCAGAGTTGTTGTTTATTTCACAGAACTTCAAACTCAAAAGGTAAGCACTTACAAGCTTGAAGCTGTATTTCTATGAGGTTTCAAGGCATCTGAAATTCAAAACTGCAATGTTCAGCCAAAGGGTCTGCATCTCTGTTCTTGTCAGAGGCTGTTTCTGGTATGGGCACTGTGGAATAAGTGCTCGCCTTTTTATCCCTTGAAAGGCCCTGAAGGCACCAAACCATTAAGTAGCTCCTCCCACATTTTTCCCGCTCTTTTCTGAGCTTGCTTGGTGAAGATTTTGAAAGTATAGAGAGATGGTTTTCTGTAGTGGGGATATTGCAACAATTGCTCACCTAACATGGAAGCACTTACTAACTAAAGAAAAATAGAAAGAACTCCTGTTAGGTGAACACCTGATGCTCAAATGCAATCCATCCCTAAATATTTTACCATGTACTTCCAGAGTTGTTGTTTATTTCACAGAACTTCAAACTCAAAAGGTAAGCACTTACAAGCTTGAAGCTGTATTTCTATGAGGTTTCAAGGCATCTGAAATTCAAAACTGCAATGTTCAGCCAAAGGGTCTGCATCCCTGTTCTTGTCTGAGGCTGTTCCTGGTATGGGCACTGTGGAAGAAGTTCTAGCCTTTTTATCCCTTGAAAGTCCCTGAAGGCACCAAACCATTAAGAAGCTCCTCCCACATTTTTCCCGCTCTTTTCTGAGCTTGCTTGGTGAAGATTTTGAAAGTATAGAGAGATGGTTTTCTGTAGTGGAGATATTGCAACAATTGCTCACCTAACATGGAAGCACTTACTAACTAAAGAAAAATAGAAAGAACTCCTGTTAGGTGAGCACCTGATGTTCAAATGCAATCCATCCTAAATATTATAACATACACTTCCAAAATTGCTGTTTAGTTCACAGAACTTCAACCTCAAAAGGGAAGCACTTACACATATATAAAAGGCAGGTGCCAACCTTGAAGCTGTATTTCTGTGAGGTTCCAAGACATCTGAAATTCAAAACTGCAAT
This sequence comes from Ambystoma mexicanum, assembly GCF_040938575.1. Taxonomy (NCBI): domain Eukaryota; kingdom Metazoa; phylum Chordata; class Amphibia; order Caudata; family Ambystomatidae; genus Ambystoma; species Ambystoma mexicanum. The sequence continues at coordinate 1,144,213,098 of NC_090941.1, read as the reverse complement.
GTTCAGCCAGTGGGTCTGCATCCCTGTTCTTGTCTGAGGCTGGTATGGGCACTGTGGAATAAGTGCTCGCCTTTTTATCACTTGAAAGGCCCTGAAGGCACCAAACCATTAAGTAGCTCCTCCCACATTTTTCCCGCTCTTTTATGAGCTTGCTTGGTGAAGATTTTGAAAGTATAGAGGGATGGTTTTCTGTAGTGGAGATATTGCAACAATTGCTCACCTAACATGGAAGCACTTACTAACTAAAGAAAAATAGAAAGAACTCCTGTTAGGTGAGCACCTGATGCTCAAATGCAATTATTCTCTAAATATTATAACATACACTTCCAGAGCTGTTGTTTATTTCACAGAACTTCAAACTCAAAAGGTAAGCACTTATAACCATGAAGCTGTATTTCTATGAGGTTTCAAGACATCTGAAATTCAAAACTGCAATGTTCAGCCAGTTGGCCTGCATCACTGTTGTCATCCGAGGCCGTTCCTGCTATGGGCACTGTGTGGAGAAGGGCCCACCTTTTTATCCCTTGAAAGGCCCTCAAGGCACCAGACCATTAAGTAGCTCCTCCCACATTTTTCCCGCTCTTTTCTGAGGTTGCTTGGTGAAGATTTTGAAAGTATAGAGAGATGTTTTTCTGTAGTGGGGATATTGCAACAATTGCTCACCTAACATGAAAGCACTTACTAACTAAAGAAAAATAGAAAGAACTCCTGTTAGGTGAACACCTGATGCTCAAATGCAATCCATCCCTAAATATTATACCATGTACTTCCAGAGTTGTTGTTTATTTCACAGAACTTCAAACTCAAAAGGTAAGCACTTACAAGCTTGAAGCTGTATTTCTATGAGGTTTCAAGGCATCTGAAATTCAAAACTGCAATGTTCAGCCAAAGGGTCTGCATCCCTGTTCTTGTCAGAGGCTGTTTCTGGTATGGGCACTGTGGAATAAGTGCTTGCCTTTTTATCCCTTGAAAGGCCCTGAAGGCACCAAACCATTAAGTAGCTCCTCCCACATTTTTCCCGCTCTTTTCTGAGCTTGCTTGGTGAAGATTTTGAAAGTATAGAGAGATGGTTTTCTGTAGTGGGGATATTGCAACAATTGCTCACCTAACATGGAAGCACTTACTAACTAAAGAAAAATAGAAAGAACTCCTGTTAGGTGAACACCTGATGCTCAAATGCAATCCATCCCTAAATATTATACCATGTACTTCCAGAGTTGTTGTTTATTTCACAGAACTTCAAACTCAAAAGGTAAGCACTTATAACCATGAAGCTGTATTTCTATGAGGTTTCAAGACATCTGAAATTCAAAACTGCAATGTTCAGCCAGTTGGCCTGCATCACTGTTGTCATCCGAGGCCGTTCCTGCTATGGGCACTGTGGAGAAGGGCCCACCTTTTTATCCCTTGAAAGGCCCTCAAGGCACCAGACCATTAAGTAGCGCCTCCCACATTTTTCCCGCTCTTTTCTGAGCTTGCTTGGTGAAGATTTTGAAAGTATAGAGAGATGGTTTTCTGTAGTGGGGATATTGCAACAATTGCTCACCTAACATGGAAGCACTTACTAACTAAAGAAAAATAGAAAGAACTCCTGTTAGGTGAACACCTGATGCTCAAATGTAATCCATCCCTAAATATTATACCATGTACTTCCAGAGTTGTTGTTTATTTCACAGAACTTCAAACTCAAAAGGTAAGCACTTACAAGCTTGAAGCTGTATTTCTATGAGGTTTCAAGACATCTGAAATTCAAAACTGCAATGTTCAGCCAAAGGGTCTGCATCCCTGTTCTTGTCTGAGGCTGTTCCTGGTATGGGCACTGTGGAAGAAGTTCTAGCCTTTTTATCCCTTGAAAGTCCCTGAAGGCACCAAACCATTAAGAAGCTCCTCCCACATTTTTCCCGCTCTTTTCTGAGCTTGCTTGGTGAAGATTTTGAAAGTATAGAGAGATGGTTTTCTGTAGTGGAGATATTGCAACAATTGCTCACCTAACATGGAAGCACTTACTAACTAAAGAAAAATAGAAATAACTCCTGTTAGATGAGCACCTGATGTTCAAATGCAATCCATCCTAAATATTATAACATACACTTCCAAAATTTCTGTTTAGTTCACAGAACTTCAACCTCAAAAGGGAAGCACTTACACATATATAAAACGCAGGTGCCAACCTTGAAGCTGTATTTCTGTGAGGTTCCAAGACATCTGAAATTCAAAACTGCAATGTTCAGCCAGTGGGTCTGCATCCCTGTTCTTGTCTGAGGCTGTTCCTGTTATGGGCACTGTGGAAGAAGTGCTCGCCTTTTTATCCCTTGAAAGGCCCTGAAGGCACCAAAACATTAAGTAGCTCCTCCCACATTTTTCCCGCTCTTTTCTGAGCTTGATTGGTGAAGATTTTGAAAGTATAGAGAGATGGTTTTCTGTAGTGGGGATATTGCAACAATTGCTCACCTAACATGGAAGCACTTACTAACTAAAGAAAAATAGAAAGAACTCCTGTTAGGTTAGCACCTGATGCTCAAATGCAATTATTCTCTAAATATTATAACATACACTTCCAGAGCTGTTGTTTAGTTAACAGAGTTGTTGTTTATTTCACAGAACTTCAAACTCAAAAGGTAAGCACTTACAAGCTTGAAGCTGTATTTTTATGAGGTTTCAAGGCATCTGAAATTCAAAACTGCAATGTTCAGCCAAAGGGTCTGCATCCCTGTTCTTGTCAGAGGCTGTTTCTGGTATGGGCACTGTGGAAGAAGTGCCCACCTTTTTATCCCTTGAAAGGCCCTCAAGGCACCAAACCATTAAGTAGCTCCTCCCACATTTTTCCCGCTCTTTTCCGAGCTTGCTTGGTGAAGATTTTGAAAGTATAGAGAGATGGTTTTCTGTAGTGGGGATAGTGCAACAATTGCTCACCTAACATAGAAGCACTTACTAACTAAAGAAAAATAGAAAGAACTCCTGTTAGGTGAACACCTGATGCTCAAATGCAATCCATCCCTAAATAGTATACCATGTACTTCCAGAGTTGTTGTTTATTTCACAGAACTTCAAACTCAAAAGGTAAGCACTTATAACCATGAAGCTGTATTTCTATGAGGTTTCAAGACATCTGAAATTCAAAACTGCAATGTTCAGCCAGTTGGCCTGCATCACTGTTGTCATCCGAGGCCGTTCCTGCTATGGGCACTGTGGAGAAGGGCCCACCTTTTTATCCCTTGAAAGGCCCTCAAGGCACCAGACCATTAAGTAGCTCCTCCCACATTTTTCCCGCTCTTTTCTGGGGTTGCTTAGTGAAGATTTTGAAAGTATAGAGAGATGTTTTTCTGTAGTGGGGATATTGCAACAATTGCTCACCTAACATGAAAGCACTTACTAACTAAAGAAAAATAGAAATAACTCCTGTTAGATGAGCACCTGATGTTCAAATGCAATCCATCCTAAATATTATAACATACACTTCCAAAATTTCTGTTTAGTTCACAGAACTTCAACCTCAAAAGGGAAGCACTTACACATATATAAAACGCAGGTGCCAACCTTGAAGCTGTATTTCTGTGAGGTTCCAAGACATCTGAAATTCAAAACTGCAATGTTCAGCCAGTGGGTCTGCATCCCTGTTCTTGTCTGAGGCTGTTCCTGTTATGGGCACTGTGGAAGAAGTGCTCGCCTTTTTATCCCTTGAAAGGCCCTGAAGGCACCAAAACATTAAGTAGCTCCTCCCACATTTTTCCCGCTCTTTTCTGAGCTTGATTGGTGAAGATTTTGAAAGTATAGAGAGATGGTTTTCTGTAGTGGGGATATTGCAACAATTGCTCACCTAACATGGAAGCACTTACTAACTAAAGAAAAATAGAAAGAACTCCTGTTAGGTTAGCACCTGATGCTCAAATGCAATTATTCTCTAAATATTATAACATACACTTCCAGAGCTGTTGTTTAGTTAACAGAGTTGTTGTTTATTTCACAGAACTTCAAACTCAAAAGGTAAGCACTTACAAGCTTGAAGCTGTATTTCTATGAGGTTTCAAGGCATCTGAAATTCAAAACTGCAATGTTCAGCCAAAGGGTCTGCATCCCTGTTCTTGTCAGAGGCTGTTTCTGGTATGGGCACTGTGGAAGAAGTGCCCACCTTTTTATCCCTTGAAAGGCCCTCAAGGCACCAAACCATTAAGTAGCTCCTCCCACATTTTTCCCGCTCTTTTCCGAGCTTGCTTGGTGAAGATTTTGAAAGTATAGAGAGATGGTTTTCTGTAGTGGGGATAGTGCAACAATTGCTCACCTAACATAGAAGCACTTACTAACTAAAGAAAAATAGAAAGAACTCCTGTTAGGTGAACACCTGATGCTCAAATGCAATCCATCCCTAAATAGTATACCATGTACTTCCAGAGTTGTTGTTTATTTCACAGAACTTCAAACTCAAAAGGTTAGCACTTATAACCATGAAGCTGTATTTCTATGAGGTTTCAAGACATCTGAAATTCAAAACTGCAATGTTCAGCCAGTTGGCCTGCATCACTGTTGTCATCCGAGGCCGTTCCTGCTATGGGCACTGTGGAGAAGGGCCCACCTTTTTATCCCTTGAAAGGCCCTCAAGGCACCAGACCATTAAGTAGCTCCTCCCACATTTTTCCCGCTCTTTTCTGGGGTTGCTTGGTGAAGATTTTGAAAGTATAGAGAGATGTTTTTCTGTAGTGGGGATATTGCAACAATTGCTCACCTACATGAAAGCACTTACTAACTAAAGAAAAATAGAAAGAACTCCTGTTAGGTGAACAACTGATGCTCAAATGCAATCCATCCCTAAATATTATACCATGTACTTCCAGAGTTGTTGTTTATTTCACAGAACTTCAAACTCAAAAGGTAAGCACTTACAAGCTTGAAGCTGTATTTCTATGAGGTTTCAAGGCATCTGAAATTCAAAACTGCAATGTTCAGCCAAAGGGTCTGCATCCCTGTTCTTGTCAGAGGCTGTTTCTGGTATGGGCACTGTGGAATAAGTGCTCGCCTTTTTATCCCTTGAAAGGCCCTGAAGGCACCAAACCATTAAGTAGCTCCTCCCACATTTTTCCCGCTCTTTTCTGAGCTTGCTTGGTGAAGATTTTGAAAGTATAGAGAGATGGTTTTCTGTAGTGGGGATATTGCAACAATTGCTCACCTAACATGAAAGCACTTACTAACTAAAGAAAAATAGAAAGAACTCCTGTTAGATGAACACCTGATGCTCAAATGCAATCCATCCCTAAATATTATACCATGTACTTCCAGAGTTGTTGTTTATTTCACAGAACTTCAAACTCAAAAGGTAAGCACTTACAAGCTTGAAGCTGTATTTCTATGAGGTTTCAAGGCATCTGAAATTCAAAACTGCAATGTTCAGCCAAAGGGTCTGCATCCCTGTTCTTGTCAGAGGCTGTTTCTGGTATGGGCACTGTGGAATAAGTGCTCGCCTTTTTATCCCTTGAAAGGCCCTGAAGGCACCAAACCATTAAGTAGCTCCTCCCACATTTTTCCCGCTCTTTTCTGAGCTTGCTTGGTGAAGATTTTGAAAGTATAGAGAGATGGTTTTCTGTAGTGGGGATATTGCAACAATTGCTCACCTAACATGGAAGCACTTACTAACTAAAGAAAAATAGAAAGAACTCCTGTTAGGTGAACACCTGATGCTCAAATGCAATCCATCCCTAAATATTATACCATGTACTTCCAGAGTTGTTGTTTATTTCACAGAACTTCAAACTCAAAAGGTAAGCACTTACAAGCTTGAAGCTGTATTTCTATGAGGTTTCAAGACATCTGAAATTCAAAACTGCAATGTTCAGCCAAAGGGTCTGCATCCCTGTTCTTGTCTGAGGCTGTTCCTGGTATGGGCACTGTGGAAGAAGTTCTAGCCTTTTTATCCCTTGAAAGTCCCTGAAGGCACCAAACCATTAAGAAGCTCCTCCCACATTTTTCCCGCTCTTTTCTGAGCTTGCTTGGTGAAGATTTTGAAAGTATAGAGAGATGGTTTTCTGTAGTGGAGATACTGCAACAATTGCTCACCTAACATGGAAGCACTTACTAACTAAAGAAAAATAGAAATAACTCCTGTTAGGTGAGCACCTGATGTTCAAATGCAACCCATCCCTAAATATTATACCATGTACTTCCAGAGTTGTTGTTTATTTCACAGAACTTCAAACATAAAAGGTAAGCACTTATAACCATGAAGCTGTATTTCTATGAGGTTTCAAGACATCTGAAATTCAAAACTGCAATGTTCAGCCAGTTGGCCTGCATCACTGTTGTCATCCGAGGCCGTTCCTGCTATGGGCACTGTGGAGAAGGGCCCACCTTTTTATCCCTTGAAAGGCCCTCAAGGCACCAGACCATTAAGTAGCGCCTCCCACATTTTTCCCGCTCTTTTCTGAGGTTGCTTGGTGAAGATTTTGAAAGTATAGAGAGATGGTTTTTTGTAGTGGGGATATTGCAACAATTGCTCACCTAACATGGAAGCACTTACTAACTAAAGAAAAATAGAAAGAACTCCTGTTAGGTGAACACCTGATGCTCAAATGCAATCCATCCCTAAATATTATACCATGTACTTCCAGAGTTGTTTATTTCACAGAACTTCAAACTCAAAAGGTAAGCACTTACAAGCTTGAAGCTGTATTTCTGTGAGGTTCCAAGACATCTGAAATTCAAAACTGCAATGTTCAGCCAGTGGGTCTGCATCCCTGTTCTTGTCTGAGGCTGTTCCTGTTATGGGCACTGTGGAAGAAGTGCTCGCCTTTTTATCCCTTGAAAGGCCCTGAAGGCACCAAAACATTAAGTAGCTCCTCCCACATTTTTCCCGCTCTTTTCTGAGCTTGATTGGTGAAGATTTTGAAAGTATAGAGAGATGGTTTTCTGTAGTGGGGATATTGCAACAATTGCTCACCTAACATGGAAGCACTTACTAACTAAAGAAAAATAGAAAGAACTCCTGTTAGGTGAGCACCTGAGGCTCAAATGCAATTATTCTCTAAATATTATAACATACACTTCCAGAGCTGTTGTTTAGTTAACAGAGTTGTTGTTTATTTCACAGAACTTCAAACTCAAAAGGTAAGCACTTACAAGCTTGAAGCTGTATTTCTATGAGGTTTCAAGGCATCTGAAATTCAAAACTGCAATGTTCAGCCAAAGGGTCTGCATCCCTGTTCTTGTCAGAGGCTGTTTCTGGTATGGGCACTGTGGAAGAAGTGCCCACCTTTTTATCCCTTGAAAGGCCCTCAAGGCACCAAACCATTAAGTAGCTCCTCCCACATTTTTCCCGCTCTTTTCCGAGCTTGCTTGGTGAAGATTTTGAAAGTATAGAGAGATGGTTTTCTGTAGTGGGGATAGTGCAACAATTGCTCACCTAACATAGAAGCACTTACTAACTAAAGAAAAATAGAAAGAACTCCTGTTAGGTGAACACCTGATGCTCAAATGCAATCCATCCCTAAATAGTATACCATGTACTTCCAGAGTTGTTGTTTATTTCACAGAACTTCAAACTCAAAAGGTAAGCACTTATAACCATGAAGCTGTATTTCTATGAGGTTTCAAGACATCTGAAATTCAAAACTGCAATGTTCAGCCAGTTGGCCTGCATCACTGTTGTCATCCGAGGCCGTTCCTGCTATGGGCACTGTGGAGAAGGGCCCACCTTTTTATCCCTTGAAAGGCCCTCAAGGCACCAGACCATTAAGTAGCGCCTCCCACATTTTTCCCGCTCTTTTCTGAGCTTGCTTGGTGAAGATTTTGAAAGTATAGAGAGATGGTTTTCTGTAGTGGGGATATTGCAACAATTGCTCACCTAACATGGAAGCACTTACTAACTAAAGAAAAATAGAAAGAACTCCTGTTAGGTGAACACCTGATGCTCAAATGTAATCCATCCCTAAATATTATACCATGTACTTCCAGAGTTGTTGTTTATTTCACAGAACTTCGAACTCAAAAGGTAAGCACTTACAAGCTTGAAGCTGTATTTCTATGAGGTTTCAAGACATCTGAAATTCAAAACTGCAATGTTCAGCCAAAGGGTCTGCATCCCTGTTCTTGTCTGAGGCTGTTCCTGGTATGGGCACTGTGGAAGAAGTTCTAGCCTTTTTATCCCTTGAAAGTCCCTGAAGGCACCAAACCATTAAGAAGCTCCTCCCACATTTTTCCCGCTCTTTTCTGAGCTTGCTTGGTGAAGATTTTGAAAGTATAGAGAGATGGTTTTCTGTAGTGGGGATATTGCAACAATTGCTCACCTAACATGGAAGCACTTACTAACTAAAGAAAAATAGAAAGAACTCCTGTTAGGTGAACACCTGATGCTCAAATGCAATCCATCCCTAAATATTATACCATGTACTTCCAGAGTTGTTGTTTATTTCACAGAACTTCAAACTCAAAAGGTAAGCACTTACAAGCTTGAAGCTGTATTTCTATGAGGTTTCAAGACATCTGAAATTCAAAACTGCAATGTTCAGCCAAAGGGTCTGCATCCCTGTTCTTGTCTGAGGCTGTTCCTGGTATGGGCACTGTGGAAGAAGTTCTAGCCTTTTTATCCCTTGAAAGTCCCTGAAGGCACCAAACCATTAAGAAGCTCCTCCCACATTTTTCCCGCTCTTTTCTGAGCTTGCTTGGTGAAGATTTTGAAAGTATAGAGAGATGGTTTTCTGTAGTGGAGATATTGCAACAATTGCTCACCTAACATGGAAGCACTTACTAACTAAAGAAAAATAGAAATAACTCCTGTTAGGTGAGCACCTGATGTTCAAATGCAACCCATCCCTAAATATTATACCATGTACTTCCAGAGTTGTTGTTTATTTCACAGAACTTCAAACTCAAAAGGTAAGCACTTATAACCATGAAGCTGTATTTCTATGAGGTTTCAAGACATCTGAAATTCAAAACTGCAATGTTCAGCCAGTTGGCCTGCATCACTGTTGTCATCCGAGGCCGTTCCTGCTATGGGCACTGTGGAGAAGGGCCCACCTTTTTATCCCTTGAAAGGCCCTCAAGGCACCAGACCATTAAGTAGCGCCTCCCACATTTTTCCCGCTCTTTTCTGAGCTTGCTTGGTGAAGATTTTGAAAGTATAGAGAGATGGTTTTCTGTAGTGGGGATATTGCAACAATTGCTCACCTAACATGGAAGCACTTACTAACTAAAGAAAAATAGAAAGAACTCCTGTTAGGTGAACACCTGATGCTCAAATGTAATCCATCCCTAAATATTATACCATGTACTTCCAGAGTTGTTGTTTATTTCACAGAACTTCGAACTCAAAAGGTAAGCACTTACAAGCTTGAAGCTGTATTTCTATGAGGTTTCAAGACATCTGAAATTCAAAACTGCAATGTTCAGCCAAAGGGTCTGCATCCTTGTTCTTGTCTGAGGCTGTTCCTGGTATGGGCACTGTGGAAGAAGTTCTAGCCTTTTTATCCCTTGAAAGTCCCTGAAGGCACCAAACCATTAAGAAGCTCCTCCCACATTTTTCCCGCTCTTTTCTGAGCTTGCTTGGTGAAGATTTTGAAAGTATAGAGAGATGGTTTTCTGTAGTGGAGATATTGCAACAATTGCTCACCTAACATGGAAGCACTTACTAACTAAAGAAAAATAGAAATAACTCCTGTTAGATGAGCACCTGATGTTCAAATGCAATCCATCCTAAATATTATAACATACACTTCCAAAATTTCTGTTTAGTTCACAGAACTTCAACCTCAAAAGGGAAGCACTTACACATATATAAAACGCAGGTGCCAACCTTGAAGCTGTATTTCTGTGAGGTTCCAAGACATCTGAAATTCAAAACTGCAATGTTCAGCCAGTGGGTCTGCATCCCTGTTCTTGTCTGAGGCTGTTCCTGTTATGGGCACTGTGGAAGAAGTGCTCGCCTTTTTATCCCTTGAAAGGCCCTGAAGGCACCAAAACATTAAGTAGCTCCTCCCACATTTTTCCCGCTCTTTTCTGAGCTTGATTGGTGAAGATTTTGAAAGTATAGAGAGATGGTTTTCTGTAGTGGGGATATTGCAACAATTGCTCACCTAACATGGAAGCACTTACTAACTAAAGAAAAATAGAAAGAACTCCTGTTAGGTTAGCACCTGATGCTCAAATGCAATTATTCTCTAAATATTATAACATACACTTCCAGAGCTGTTGTTTAGTTAACAGAGTTGTTGTTTATTTCACAGAACTTCAAACTCAAAAGGTAAGCACTTACAAGCTTGAAGCTGTATTTCTATGAGGTTTCAAGGCATCTGAAATTCAAAACTGCAATGTTCAGCCAAAGGGTCTGCATCCCTGTTCTTGTCAGAGGCTGTTTCTGGTATGGGCACTGTGGAAGAAGTGCCCACCTTTTTATCCCTTGAAAGGCCCTCAAGGCACCAAACCATTAAGTAGCTCCTCCCGCATTTTTCCCGCTCTTTTCCGAGCTTGCTTGGTGAAGATTTTGAAAGTATAGAGAGATGGTTTTCTGTAGTGGGGATAGTGCAACAATTGCTCACCTAACATAGAAGCACTTACTAACTAAAGAAAAATAGAAAGAACTCCTGTTAGGTGAACACCTGATGCTCAAATGCAATCCATCCCTAAATAGTATACCATGTACTTCCAGAGTTGTTGTTTATTTCACAGAACTTCAAACTCAAAAGGTAAGCACTTATAACCATGAAGCTGTATTTCTATGAGGTTTCAAGACATCTGAAATTCAAAACTGCAATGTTCAGCCAGTTGGCCTGCATCACTGTTGTCATCCGAGGCCGTTCCTGCTATGGGCACTGTGGAGAAGGGCCCACCTTTTTATCCCTTGAAAGGCCCTCAAGGCACCAGACCATTAAGTAGCTCCTCCCACATTTTTCCCGCTCTTTTCTGGGGTTGCTTGGTGAAGATTTTGAAAGTATAGAGAGATGTTTTTCTGTAGTGGGGATATTGCAACAATTGCTCACCTAACATGAAAGCACTTACTAACTA